>NW_024580667.1:2134014-2250769 GCF_017639235.1 Corvus kubaryi
CGCCCCTGGCAGGGGCCGAGGGGACGGGGTTGTTCTGGGGGTCGCGGCTTCCGAGGGTTGGGATAAAGGGATTCGCGCGAAGGTGGGGAGTGCACGGTCTGAAGGGGTTTAAATTAAAAAAAAAAAAAAGTAAAACATGCTTTTGAGTTAAAAGCAGAGTGGAGGGGAGAACCAAATTCTTTCTGGTCATTGTTTTGGGAGGTTTCACGGAATTATGGGCCAAAAGCTGCAAATCTGAACCCAGTGAATTGAAATTTTTGCAATGGAGCAGCAATGCATGCGGAAGATTCCAGTACTGTACATCACTGAAAAGCACATCGGGAAATAAACTTACTCGTTCTGCTGGTTCAGAAAACAAGACTGAGGACTCAAGTGTGTGACTAACATTCATCTCAGATCTTTTGCGATTCCCTGAAGCAGTAACAAGTACACTTTATAGCGCTCACAGGTCGGGTTGGGCCATTCATAGATTAGGAGTGTTATAAATGAAGTCTGTAATTCCTGCTGTTATGTATAAAAATGAGCTGTAATAAAACTATACAGAGCCAGAGTTTCAAACCCCGCCCCCCACCAGCCTGGCTGAGAGGAAAATTTTGCAACACTAGAGCAGTTCTAAAGGAAGTTCTTTCAGCAGAGATGTAATCAATAGGTGAGGATTCCACCCCAGGTGGGGTTGGATCTTATCACCGGGACATTAACGCTATGATGACCTGCTACATCTCAGCCAATAAGGAATTGGACATTCCGGGAACTCCACTAAGGGTTCCAGGAATCGGAAACAGACAAATTCATCACCAAAGATGCACAATTCATCAGACCCAAGAAACGCTTTGTGCCGTCCAACTTCGGGACAAGAAAACATCATGAATATGCTAAATTGCGAGAAGAATAGAATTAATTCGGACTCTGCCCAAAAACTGTATAAGAAGGAACCAGCCGAAGCAGCATCGGTGAACTTGGGAGCTCTGATGCGATAGAGATCATCAGATCTATGCGTGTTCACCCAGCTCCGACCCCGGGCTCAGGGCTGCTTTTCTCGATCATGGCTTTCTGTGTGACCAATCTTTCGGCCGCGAAATAAAATCTATTTCTTTATTAAATTTAATTTGGCTGAATTTCTTTACTTCAGGACCATTCATAGCATCATGGTTTGTGTTAGAAGGGACCTTAAAGATCATCTCCAACTCACTGCTATGGGCAGGGACACCTTCCACTGGACCAGGTTCCACTCCATGCCCCATCCAACCTGACACCTGCAATTCCTGGTTTGTTTTGAGCTGTGGCCTGTCTCAGAACAGGGACAGTCCTCTCAGCACTGCTCCATGTCCTGCCCCATTCTTTCTGTGCTCTTTAGGGATGTAAAGCTCACCTGCTCCCCGCTGCTCCTTGCTTCTTCCGACAGACTTGCACTAATTTTTGCTTCAATGTTTTTGTTAAAGCCTTCGGCTGGAATATGTCGAAATACATTTTTTCCTGGGGAATCAAAATAAGTTTTCAATATTTGAAACATGCTGGGTTTGTGTGGTGGTGTGAGTCAGGAGAAGGGATCTCTGCCTGGCATGGTAACAGCAGCCATTCTGTTCCCACGTTTCTTCTTTTTATAGCTATCTATAAATCTCAGGTTAGTGACTTACTGCAGGTTACTCCCTGCCTCACTCTGCTTAGATTTATTGGGTTAAATTCTGTCACAACCCCTCCTCTGTTTTGCTCTGCCTCCTTAAGGCCCACTGTCATCACTGACACAACAACCCAGGACAAAATGATGACACCCAGATCTGGTTTGGAGATAAAAGGGCTGAGAGGAAAAATGGGGAGGGAAGCAGCCAGTTTTAAGAGAGGCAGAGCTAGCAGGAAAGGTGGAAAAAAAATGGTTGTGAAGCAAAAGAAAGCAGTGCTTGGATACAGAAAAAAGATTAAAACAAACACAGAAACGCATCCAGGGGTTCAGTACACGACGTACTTCACACGTTCACTGGATAATAGCACTTTCTGGTTGCCAGTGCCCAGAACAATGCACTAAAGAGGAACCTGGAGTTCCGGGCCAGGGCACAGGACTTGGTTTCTCAGGTTAAAGGGATTTTGCCAACAGTGCATATGCAGCGATAATTACTGACCCGAAGTCAGCAAGCCCTTTGAACAATTTTGCCAGCTCTCTGCTTGACACCTCTTGGAACAAGGCACAGCTGTGTGGAAAGAACCAATTTAAGATGCAATGTCAAAAAATTAATCTGTGAAGGCAGCCCATGTACTTCAGAACAGAGCTGTAGCTGGTAATCTCATCTAATCTACTTTCATGTCTATACTTCACTAATCACCATGGTTATATAAGCAGATCTTTGATAAGATCCTTAATTATAGCAACCCCAGGAAAGGCTGCACAGCACAGCAGAGAGCAGGGTGAGATCTTTGGAGCCATACCTTCCATATGGGTCTGGGGAAGGACTGGCTGTGGCTTTGTGTCATCTCTTGGGGCAACATGCACTGGCATAAAGGAGTCTGCCACCAAGCACATGGGGACAGACCCTCTCTGAGGCCCCCAGGTCACCGTCAGCTGAGCCCTGACCACTGTCAGTGCTGTGAGGGCACTGCTCTGATGCTGTGGCTGATGGTGAATTGGACCAGTCTGGTACCAGGGGCAGCCCGTGGGGTTGGAGGAGTGGCAGGGAAGGAGAGGAAGTGCTGAGTCAGAGCCTTGGAGAAGCAGCAGTGCAGACACTGCAGAGCATGGGTGAGGGATTTGTGTGTCTTCGGGAAGCTTTTCCTTGGGGAGCTTTTGAGATCCAACCCCTGATTAGGAACACTGATCTGTTGCTGTTAGAGAGAGTTTTATAATGAGAACCAGGAAAATTAATAAAGTTGCAGGGCTTTTAAGTTCAACACGATATTTGATGTGATCAGAACTTTCATCCAGCAAGCTGCTGTGCAGTCTGGGGTCAAGCTCATCTTTATGGCAATTGCTGTTTGTAAAAAGCCCTCTTTCCTTGCCCGGAGGAGCTTACGAGCTAGACAAAAATGCCATCCTCCCCCTTTGCTGAAAAGACATAGAGAGCAGGTGATTTTCTTAACATCAAGGTGGACAGGAGATGAGCAGAATCAGGATAAGAATCTAGGAATAGTCTTATTGGTTCAGATGGAGGGTTCACCAGGCTGCCCATGCAGTCTCCTCGCTCACACACGAGGCAGCAGGACCTCTTAGCTGGCAGTGAGGGTGCAGTGCCCTGGTAGGGGACAGAAAGGGGAATATTCTGCACTCAGTGGTGAGCACAGGTGTGTTTGTGGCCTCCTCTCCTTCATGCCTCAGTGCACAAGTAACATCTGGTGCCCACAGCTGCAGCTTCACTTCTGGCTCCTCCAGGACCACTTCTTGAGGTGTGATATTTTTGCACCCCATTGATTACACTCTCCTTATCTGGGTGCAAATCACTTGTTTTCTGCCTGTTCTGCCTCTCCATAGCCCTCCACCCCCCTTGCTAGGCAGGAACTCCAAGTTTTTTTCAGGATATGTGCTAGCCTGGCCCAGAAGAGAAGATGTCAGTAGAGACTGCAGCGATACCAGCCTGGCAGGAGAGCTCCAAAGCCAGGAAGTGTTTATTCAAGGTGGGCCCCATCCCTTGCCCTCTCTCTGTGCTGATCCCTGTGCTTTCCCCACATGTGGGCAACTGGGCAGCATCACTGTGCTGTGGCCATGGGGGGGATGGCATCCCTGTTCACCACAAAAAGAAGAAGAAAAACCCTTTTCTTCTACTTTCAGTGTCTGCCCCTGTGAGTTTAGTCCGGGCTCTCCAGTCTCAGACCTCCTCTTCCAGCCTTCTGAAGTGCTGCCCCAGGGCTGCCCCCGGTCCCCCTCCACACTCCAAGGGCCAAAAGGATTCACTGGAAAATAATCAAAGTCCATCAGATAAGCAAACCCAGCTGCTCCTTTGAGGGAAATTCCTCTCTGGGCTGTCCTGGGCAGTTTGGATGGAGCATTTTGTGGGAGCAGATGATGTCTTTTGACCTTTCTGAGTACTCTTGGAAAAATTCTCCAGGTATTGCTTGCTTGCTTGCTGCCCTCAGCAGCAGTCAGAGGACCAAGAGGACACCAAGGCAGTGAAAGGAGAGTTTGGTGGGAATCTCTTATTACATCCTTCCTCCAATGACATGTCCAGTGCCCCTGAGCCCATGCAAACTCTTTGCATAGGAAAGCAGCCTGCAGATCTGCTATGCCCATCCCATAATTTTGTTTGTTTTCAGCCTGTCTTCATTTGGTTGTGGTTTCCTGGTACAGCAGGACCTTGCCTCACATGAGCTCAGCCAGGGTGCAAGGGGCAGGTTTCCCTTCACCCCTCCCAGAGCTTATTTTGTTCCGTCTCCCACACTGCCCTGGCTGCATCGTGAGCGCCTTGAACTGGCTCAAATGGCCAGGTTAATAAGCTGAATCATTTTATCTTGCAATCAGAACGGGGAAATGAAGCTGCAACGCACAGATGGGAGCACACAGCAGGAGGAGGGAGGGAAATCAGGAAGGATGGGGTAGAAGGAGAAGGAGAGAAGGCTTCTCCCCTTCTGTAGCAGCCAAGTTGTTCAGCTCAAGCCCATCATGGGACTGTACCCTCACGGTGGAGCTTTTTTATCAGCAAATATTAGATCTAAAAATAGCAGGTGTTTCTGCCAGAGAACCAGAGCAGGGATTTGAGAGAAAGTTGTTGTAGGAGGGGGGGGGGGAAAACCTCCTGCAAATTCCCTTTGCAATCTGGAGTTGAACTCTGCTCGTAGCTCCACATTCACAAAAATAAAGGGATTGTGCCAGACTTATCTTGAAATATATTTACAGAAATTTTTTTTTTAAGGAAGGAGCCCAGTCAGAACAGCCTGCAGAAAGGCAAGGCACAACACACCCACGACAGGCTCCTTGCTGCTTCCCCGGGTCAGACAAAGCTCCCCTAAGTCCGTCGGGAGCTGTCCTGGGTCAGGCGAGGGTAGGAAGTGCAGGTGAAGAGGCTGTGGCTCGGTACTCAGCTACTCCATAGAGGCTCTAAAGCTTTTCTACATCGCTCTGCCCGGGGCTTTAGTAAAGCAGCAGCCTGAGGTGTGTGATGGACCCCTCCTGACAGCAGAGGTGCTGCTTTCCATGACCCCCCCACGAAATAATCGCGGGCCTCCGGAGGCTCTGGGATGCCCGGGTGGAAGCCGCTGTTGCGGATGGATGCAGAGGCTTCCATTCGCTTTGCTGGGGCTCCCTCCGGTGGCATTCGGCTGGAAGGGCTCTCCTGCTGCAGAGCTGCAAATCCTCGGCAGGAATTGAGCCGGACATTGTCCAGGGCAGCGCTTCCCACCAGGACCCTGCTGACGGCATGAGGCGCTCGGGATGGGCGTCGAGGGGACAGCAGAGCCCAGAGCAGGGTTGTGAGTGATCCCTGCGCTCCAGAAGCAGGAGATTTGCTTCTACGAGGTGGTTTCTGCAGCGTGGACTCTCCACAGAGCAGCTGCTGCTGCCCTGTCCCCACCAGGAACCCTCTGAGCAGCAGGGACCCCCGGAATGTACATCCCACAAGGAATTTTATGCCTCCATCTCTCTGGCTGGTGTGTGAAACAAGGTGCCAAGGGTTGTGCTGCCTGCATTCACCTCAGTACAGAGATGTTGGGTGATGCCACAGGGGCCTGCTGTGTCATCTTGGAGCTGTGGGGATCCTGGAGGAACAGAGGATGCTTGTGGGATCCAGTTGGGGGAGGAGGGAGGGATAACTTGGGAAAAGCTGCTGGCATGGCAGCACTTAGGAAAGCATTACCAGATTAGTCTGAGTTGTGAGTTGCCATCTCCTGGTGCAGAGGGAGAAGCAGGATGGTTACAGGGAGGCCCTGTTGTTGTTTTCTGGGTTTATTTTGCAACACTGAGAGGCGATGGGAGTGTGACCCCTCAGGAGCTCACGGGATGAAAACAGGAGCCCCCTGCTTTGTGTGGAGTGCCTGGCTAAGAGTGGCTGTGGTGTGTGAGCTCTGCTCTCCTGGCTCCCAGCAGCATCCTGTGAGAGCAGGCAGCCCCTCTGGAAGCCAGTGACCTCCATGGAGACTGCTTGGAACCCCTCTGGCTTCCCCAGGGAGCCAGAGCTGGGTAAGGACACTGCAGTTTTGCCACGGGGTTTTGTTTAGCTCCCAGGGCTTCCCTCTGCCCTGCACAGCTGCACTGCCCAGGTGTCCATGCTGTGGTGTGCTCATCCTGCCTTCACAAAAATCATTCCCAACATGAGCAAGAGGTGGGGGCCAGTCCTGGTCAGGTGTCCTTGCCTGATGTGAACACACAGATGCATAACAGGCATGGCAGACAAACCTGCATGTGTTTGCAGCCTTTGTCAGAGAGCTTTCATTACCACAGGTAAAGGGGCAGAGGAGGAGTTACACCTGCATCAGCAATGGCAGTGGAAACCTGCCAGCAAACAGGTTCAGAGGGGCAGCCTGAGGTGAATCCTGAGCCCAGGCTCTCATTTCTCCACTGCCAGCATTGCCCTTCAGAGCCAGGTAGGCTGCTGATAACCTGAGCTGGAGCCAGGCTCTGCTGCCTGCACCACATAGGTGCCTTGGAAAATTTTACCCAAAGTCAAGCTGCTTATTTTCAAAGCAAGAAGCTCTAATCCTGTGAAAATATTATTTTCCAATTATCACTTGCAGGATGGCTGATGCAGATCTAATCGATGTGTTTAGTCAGCCCTATGAAAGCACAGGCATCAAAGCTGCTGGCTCTGACGCAGCTCAGGAGCTGCGGTGCCTCGTGTGAATTCTTCCCATTGTTATTTTAGCTCTTAATTTCAGGGCAGTCACTGCAACAACAGACTTTGCTGCCACCTGACTAAGGAAGCAATGGGGCTGAGGGGAAAAAAAAGGTCAGTGTTGTTGCTAAGCTATATGTTCTTAAAGCATTTCCCTGGAGCTTAGCAAGAAGTAAATGTTCACAACATCCAGCAGAACTGTGTTTTTTGCAGAGCAGGGCCCAAGATCGATAGTATTTACAGCGCTGGTTTTAGCACTGGAAAGCAGCTCTAGCTGAAATAACACCAGCTCGGGAAGTAACACCGTGGGTGTAAACCTGTTACAGGAAACCCAGGCAACACTGGATGGTGTTGAAATGCCCTTCGGGTGTATCCCAACCAGGGTCCTGGAAAGGATCTACTGTACTCCTCTGGATTAGCAAAAGACAAAGGGAGTTTCCCAGGAGCCCAGTTGTGGAGCGAAATTTCAGAGCAGAGTAATACTGAATGCTGGAGTAATGCTAGACAGCAGCTTTCCCACAAGGTTAAAACAACCACAGCAAGAGCACTAGTTCCTGTTAACTTTGTTGGTACGAGAGAGCTGGAAGGTGACAGTGTCATGAAGAAGGAACCTGAACTGTGCTAGGAGAAGGCAGCTGAAGACACAGCTGGCATGAGGCTGCTCAGCCATTTAGCCCAAATTAAACAGTCTCCCTGTGCATTCATTGCTGCTGCTGAAAGGCTTTTTACCACTGCACCTGGAACAGCTTTCCTGCAGCCCCTGGCACTCACTGGGCTCAGATGTGCACTGCTGATTTCAGTTCTCTGGCCCGTTTTGCCTCTTGTTGCACGGAATGGCCGAAAGCCTCCCCATGGACCCTGGGGAGGAGCCCGGGCAGCTGCTGGCTCAGGGCTGGCAGCTGCCAAGGGACCTGGGGGTCCCTCACCTCAGCTGCCCATGCCTCACTCCCCCAGCTCCCAGACTGCAGACACCTCCAGCCTGATCCCCAAGAGGTTCCCAAGGGAGGCCAGGAGCACGCAGCAGAGGTCAGGAGGCTTTAGAACCACGGCACTGCAATCTCAGTGAGCTGGTCTGCAGGTCCCAGTGATTTTTCCAGGTCTCATCTACCTCAAAAAGGGTCTGAATTTTATTTCTTTAATCTCCTTAAGAAAATAAGAGATAAAAGTGCTGCTAATACTTGAAGATGCACTTAGACTGGAGGGAGCCTGCAGCAAGGGGCTCCCAGGATCCACCTGACTCCTTGGCTCTGCTTGGGATCCCTCCATGGGCCTGACACACCTCTAGGGAAGAGGTTGTTAGCCAGAGGCTGAAAGTGGCTGGCTGTACCCTCACCTGACGTGGCAGATTTGCAATTATTAAAAAATGGATCAATTGTTGGCCCAAGAAGTGCGTGCATTTACTGCAGATTTTGAAAGCACAGTGTAAAGAAGTTCATTTGAAGGAAGTGGCATCTGTGGTGTGTAACCAGGTTGTTCACCACCTTGAAGTGGATCTTGACTGGACACAGCCAGGGAGTTGTGTGGCTCCATGTCCAGCTGCAGGCTGGGGACGAGGGGTGTCCCTCAGGGCTCTGCCTTGCCCCAGGGGTCTTGAATGGCTTCCCCAAGGACACAGACAGTGGATCCAGCTCACCCTCAGCACCTTTGCAGGGCACAGGAAGCTGCGAGGGGCAGGTGACACTGTGGAAGGACAGGGCCATGCAGAGGGACCTGGGCAAGCTTGGGAAGTGAAACCACAAGAACCTCATGAGGTTCAACAAGGCCAAGTGCAAGGTGCTGCACCTACATTGGGGTAATCCCAGACATGAGCACAGACTGGAAGAAGAATTTACTGAGAGCAGCCCTGCAGAGGACCTGGGGACGCTGCTGGACATGAGCTGGCCATGTGCACTGGCAGCCCAGAAACCCCCCATGTCCTGGGCCACAAAAAAAGAGGGGTGTCCAGCAGGCCAAGGGAGGTGATTGTCCCACTCTATTCTGTCCTCGTGAGACCCCCCTGCAGTGCTGGACCCAGATTTGGGGTCCTTGGCACAAGAAAGTTGTGGACCTTTTGGAGCAGGTCCAGAGGAGGCCACAACGATGATGCAGGGACAGGAGCACCTCTGCTATGGAGACAGGCAGAGAGAGCTGGGCATGTTCAGCCTGGAGAAGGTTCTGGGGAGACCTTATTGTGGCCTTCAGTATCTAAAGTGAATTCATAAAAAAAGGAGAGCAACTTTGTACCTGAGCAGATAGTGATAGGACAAGAAGGATTGCTTTTAAACTAAAAGAGGAGAGATTTAGATTACCTATCAGGAAGAAATTCTTTATGTGAGGGTGGTGAGGCCCTGGCACAGGCTGCCCAGAGCAGCTGTGGCTGCCCCATCCCTGGCAGTGTCCAAGGCCAGGCTGGATGGTGCTTTGAGCAACCTGGGATAGTGGAAGGTGTCCCTGCCCATGGCAGGGATTTGGAACAAAATGATCTTTAAGGTCCCTTCCAACCCAAACCATTTTGTGATTCTATGAATGGGGAAATCATCTCCACAAGATGAAGAGGGATTGCTGGTCTACCTCAGTAGCAGTCATTAAAGCCAACCACTTCCATCTCTGCAGTGGCAGAGCAGCAGCACATGCCCATCCGAGCCCTTTTCCACACAGGTTCTATGTGGCCTTTGTCTCTCTCAGCAAATGGCCAGCTACAGTGAGCACCCTAAGGCAAGATCCATGGCACTTTAATCAGTATGCCAATGCCTACAAAAGAGCCTGCTTGTTTTTTTCACCCCATATAAACTGCTTTCCTAAGCAGCTGTCTTTGTTGGAACGTCATGGGAATTTTGCTGTGTTTGTAGACCAGAAGTGGTCCTAAAATCACAGCTGCAAAATACGTCCTGATAGCAGTGCTTGGGTATTGAGCAGGTATATCGATGCAGGTTCACCTACAGCTGCTGTCTAATTCCTCATTCTACTAAACAGCTGGATTAACAAGGTCAAATCCTACAGCTGTCATTCCTCTCTCTGTTTTGATGTGGCAGATAGTGTGCGTCTAGTCCTGAACACTCCTACATCCAGCTAAAGGTTGGAAAGGAAAAATTTGCTGCTCACTTCATTTTTCCTGGCGATTCCACATCCGTAGTCTATCCCTGTGGCCAGCAGAGCACAGCGTGCCATCTGCAGCACAGATCCAGCTACTGGGCATGTGACATTTTTGGGCTAGTGGAGCACTTGGTGCAAAGGTCAGACCATGCCACATGTGTGAGGACAGGAGGCTCCCTGGCCGTGGATGCAGCAGGCTGAGGAAGGCTCGGGCTATGCCTTTCAGCTCTGGGTTCTGCACAATGTAGGGCATTTAGACTGTGGGTCACTTAACAAGGCTTTCCTCTAGAGCTGAACTTCCCACTGCAGTGGGAAGGGTTTAGGGAATGAGCTCAGGTTGAGAAGTCATCCTGCAGAGGCACGTTAAAACCAGTGCTGAGCTCCAAAGGGTACTGCTGTCTGGGAGATAAGCTAAAGAGGTGTGAAACGAGGCAGCAGCACCTGTGAAACCTCAGCTGTTTCCTTTGCACCTTCTCTTGTTCGATTGATAACACGATTTCCCCGCCTCTTGCCTATCTGTGACAGGTATTAGAAGAATATGGCCCGTTTCCTGGGGGCTGCTTGAGAAAATCTAATTGTCTATGGACCAAAATGAGCTGGGAGATGAACACTTTGTAAGCCAGATGCTGGTTTAAGGGTGAAAATGAGGCGCCTATGTTTGTCCCTTATGTAGGGAATAGCACCTCACAGAGCAAGTTGCTGGGATGGTTGAGATTCCTGACTAATTCAGGTCATCTTGTCGGCAGTTTGGGTGTTAGTGCTTTCCAGAGGTTTGGAAAAACCTTTTACACGTGCCTGGGAATGGTAACAACGACTCCCCTCCCGCTGGACCCCTTCCAGAGCCGTGCAGATTTTCAGACCCCGGAGCATGTTTTGCCTGAGTGCTTTGTAAAGGAAAAGCCAACTCTGCAGTGTGGCAACCTCTGGGAATAGATGTTAAATGGATGTCGAGCATATTGTGATCTCAACTGAAGGCTGCACATTGCGTGAACACACTGGAAAAATTGCCGGCGCTACAGTTTATGGGGATAAAAAGCCCTTGCCAAGCGCTGTAAGCCATGGAGCAGCCATGTCCAAACCGCTGGAATAACATTCACCGGAGAAGGGCAAGGTCCCTTCTGCTTGGTGTGAAGACATTTATCACAAGTCCTTACAAGGGCTGCACTTCTACTCACACGGCCTGGAATTCTCAGGCTCTGGGAACCCCAGAGGGACAGATGCAGTTTTTGGGAAGGCTGTCCTCGTTTTCTTAAAGATATATGCCAGTCTTTCTTGATGTTTTATTGATCACAGCACGTATTCTCTTGGCTGACCGTTTATTTCTTCAGCCAAAGTAGATCCTTAAAGATCAGAATGACCCATCCCCTTGGATGAGAGCAGGGGGTGCAAATAAAGTCACAGCTGCAGCAGTGCACAGTGGCTGAAGGACTGGCTTGTTCACAGCTGCAGCCTCTTGAAACTCTTGTCTTCGGAAAAAAAAGAAACCCCCAAATTCCAGAAGAAGGTGGTGCAAGAGAGGAGGAGCAGAGTGCACAGGGACTGGCTGGGTTTAGTGGTGTGGGTTGGAAGAGCAGGAGGAAGGGTGCTGTGTGCCAGAGTGAGTTGTGAGACCCTTGGGAACACTTTTCCCATAGGGAAACACCCCTTTGCCCTCTGTGGATGATTTCTTTACACACCTTTTGAGTAGGCCTAGTGCTACGGCCAATGTGGTCGTGCTTGGATCCCCTTTCCCCTTTTCCAGGGTAATCAGCACCAAAATGTGAATATCTCCTTGCAGGTAAGGAGTGTCTCCTTCCATCTGGGAAGTAATGCCCACCCTAGAGAGGAGCAGAGGTGATGGAGCCCCTAGGACCACATTTTGTTACCACAGGGAAGATTTAGTGTCTGCGCTCCTTCTCTTATCCCTCTCATGCTGGGGTCAGCCCTGGGGTAGGAGCCAGCTTCCAACACAGGCTGGGACAGGAAGAGGATGGCCACAACAGGGACATAAAAGCAGTGAAATCTTCATGCCCTTCAGAGAATGGTGGCCTGCTTTTAGCTGGGGTGTTGGGAAGAGCAGGCAGCTCTTTGGAAGCACCAGCTCTTCTAGGAGCCCTGGAACAGGACTGTAGAGCAACACAGACTCAGAGGAAGACTGAAGAGCACTGACAGGTTTTAATCACTCCACAGCACAGAAATACACAGATATCCCAGTGAATAAAATAACGGAGTCAGAAGGAGAGCAGGACAAGACTTTGGAGGTAAAAAGGGAGGTTGAACACACTCAATCAGTGGCAAAACATCAGATTTCACTGGAGGAGAGTTACCTCTCAGATCAATGTGTGTGGCTGCAGAACATTCCTCCTGTCATGCTCTAGGTGGAGAAAGAGCACCAAGCCTTGGGCAAGGGACTGCAGTTTTATTTGTTCATGTGCCTGAAAGCTATGAGAAGGCTCCAGAACTGTTCTGTTCCATCCACAGCTGATTATAAAGGGCATTACTTACACCTTTATAACTGAGAGCACCCTCTTTAGTCACTGAAAATCCCCTCTGTGATCTACAGGTTACCCTGTCAGCCTTGGGAGTGGGAAATGAGTGAGAAATGTTATTCAAAGACTTCTGTGTTTGCACACTGTGAGTTTAGATTTGGGACCTTGCATTTAAAAATAATTGTTCTGAATTTCCCTCCAATTATTGCACCCACAGCTGCAACTCCCCTCCACTGCACCACTTTTCCCAGAACTAACATACAAAATTCTTTGATTTCTTTTACTCAGCAGCAGCTGCAGCGGGGATTTTTCTGTTTGCTTGTTTTCTCTCACTGTATTTGGTCCCCTGGCTATGACCTTTTGACAAAATGCATAAAACATCTGTGAAGGAAAAAAAAAAAAGAGGAAGGTGAAAAGAGGGGTTGTTTCAGACTGCAGATGCTGTGACAATCTTTATCATTTAACGCAGCAGAGTCATGGCCATGGGTGTAGTGTCAGCAGGCTGAAGTCTGATCCCATCTGCTGTGCCTGAGCATAGCACTTTGCTGTGGGTTAAAGTCTGGGAAATGTGATGCTCTCCAGTTTGATTATCCCTTAGTCTGCGTCTTCTCCCCCTGGAGCGTGCTCCAGTCTGGCCCGAGTGCTCTGTTTGCCTCACAAGCTCTTAAGAGACGTCACGGGGGATTTTGGCTCCTTGTGACTCTTTCCCGTGCTCTGGGGATGCAAAGCAGCCGCGGACCTGTGGCGTGCAGCAGCTGAGGAGCCCTGCTGGGGTCAGGCCTGGGCGCAGTGACGCACGAGAGCCGGGCTCAGCGCTTTGCTCGCCGCTCTGCCGCGCTAATCTTTCCGCGCTAATCTTTCCTCCGCTAACCTCCACCACCCTCCTCCTAATGCTCATCCTCACATGAGTGCACACAAATCCAGCAAGAGGATTTGGGAGCAGCTTAGACAAATGGTTCATTAGGGTCTTTTCTCTGCCAAGTGATGGCTTTTTTTTTTTTCCTGAGGTTCCCATCACCACGAGCTACTGTAAAAATAAGTTCTCCAAGTCACCAGACAGATGCCACCGTAACAGACTCATCTGGCATGGAGGTGTGAGGGACAGGCATTGTTATGCCAAGGGATGGCTTTTTCTGCTCTCAGTTAGGCTGCTGGATGAACACAGTGGAGGCTTTTTCTGCTCTCAGTTAGGCTGCTGGATGAACACAGTGGGGGCTTTTTCTGCTCTCGGTTAGGCTGCTAGATGAACACAGTGGGGGCTTTTTCTGCTCTCAGTTAGGCTGCTGGATGAACACCATGGGTTCCTGTGAGCCAGATAAAAGCTGTGATTATTTTGTGTTTCTCCTCAGCACGGGCAGATTTGTAGATCCTGTGGTGCTGCACAGGTACTTCTGAACTTGGTGCAGGTTCAGAGAGATTCACCCCTTACAGGACGTGCTCCCTGCATGTCTCTGGATGTGTGCTGTTCAATCGCTGTAGGTTTTCTAGTGTAACTTTAAAGAACCTAATTACACAGGTACCCTGTGTACACACAGAAGCTGGTGGAGAATCGAGGTGGTTTCAGCATCTCCAGTACCAGCAGGTCTCTCAATACCTCCCACTCTCTGGCCTGAATCAATAACAAGCCTTGCCTATCCAAACCCCCCTTCATCAGTGTCCCTTTTAGATCTGATACTGCCTTCTTGCCCTGTCCACCATCTCTGCACTGACAAACAGCTCAATGCCCAGTCCCCCGCTGCACCTGAGCACTAAACAGCTACTGCAGCATTGCCTGCAATCAGGCAATTTCTGGAGCTTTCCTGGGTGGCTTGATGATTCTTGCAGTGATGCCTGCATTCAGTGTCTAGTGCTTCCCCTGCAAGCCCTGCTCAGACAGAGAGAGGCAGACTCAAACCAGGACTGGGTTGTTCACTGCATGATCACCAAGTGGCTACAGGGTTTGCAGAATGCCTTTCACAGAGCTGCTTGTCCTGATCAGACCACTCTCTTTCCATGGTATCTTCTCTTCTAGTCTTCCTTCCTGTAGACTTCCTTCCGCCTCTCCTTCCCCACTACATCAGTACCACTTCCTGTGCACCAGCAGATAAAGCCACTTTTCTTCCTGGCTACTCACTCTTCTTCCAGGCTATCCACTCCTCCCTGTATTCCATACTTTCCCAGTGCAAAGGCTGGGTATCAATCCTTTGGAGAAGAAAATTCTATTTGATCACCCTGCAATAGGCTCTGTAGGATGATCTGCTCAGTGCAGGAATGCTCATGTGGACTGTGAAGAAATAACCCATATCTAAACAGTCAAGAGCACTGGAAGAAAAACAAAACTATTCTATAAATTCAAAGTTATAGCAAGTTGTGGTTTATTTCTAAAGAGGTCTCTATCTGAAGATATATCTTATTTATTCATTCATTCATTTATTTATTTACTTGAGGTTTGCACCAAACCAAGAATGGACATAATTTCTCCTTTCTTCTGAAAAATAGCCAAGATTTTAATTCCTCAAGGTGTTGCATCATTTGCCATAATTATTTGCTTTAGATGAGTAAACATCGTGTCACGAAACAACCCTATGCTCTCAAGCTCTCTGGTCTGGAAATAAAAATGGGTCTAATTTCCAGAGCCAAGGGAATATTTTATACATCAGGACAAGGGGCCATGGAAGGCTCAGGGAGATGAGATCTGGTTGCAAGGCAGGGGGACTCTCAGCAGCAAGCTCTGTGGAGTTGCAAGAGAGACGGTTTTGTTGAATAAAAAGGGGAGTGAAAAGGTCTGCAATTGTACCTCTGCCAAATAGTTTTACAGGATGATACTCACCTGAGGTCTACAGATGGGGAGAAGCATCACTGCTTAGCAGCTCTAAACTTCCAAACCTGCTCCTGTCCCCGTTCTCCTGCTCTCTGGGTGTGTGTGTGAGGCGCTCTCTCCACATCTCCCACTCTCTGGGAGCTGCTGCACGCTGGGAAGCAAAGAGCATCCCTCATTCCCTATGCAAATCCATTGATGAAAACATAAAATGCATTGTGCTGCTAAAACTTGCTGAGCTTGTTTGACTAAGTGCCAAGGATTAGCAGCACGTAAATTCACCATTGATTTGACAACAATGATATTATGTGCCCTAAACACTGATGGGATTTGTTCAGTGTTTAGGATGTGGGCTCTGAGGTGGAAAAAAAGGATTGCTAGTAATTTTTTAAGCCTCTTTGGCTGCACCAAGGCAGACTGTTGATATTATATAAATTCTTTAGATAAAATAAGTATCAGTCTTTGGATAAGTAGAGTAGATATTTAACTTTTCCAGTGTACAGCTGAATTGTAAATCTGACTGTGGATTGCTGTAAACTGTAAAATAAAAAATACCCCATCCCTCTAAAATAGGCAAAAAGGAGATATTGGAGTAGAAAAAGAACCACAAAGGGCAGCAATAAAACAGAGGATTGTGCCTTAAAAATGGTGAGGTGAGGATTCCTTTTTTTTAGTAGAAAACTAAAAATGTCCCTTCCATGACTTGTCCCCACTTGTGATTGTCCCCTCCCAGGCTCTGGTGTTCGGTAACTTTGCAAGCACAGTCCCTGTGGGACAAAAGCATTGTCAGCATGAGTGGGGACCACCTGTGACAAAACTTGGGGTACAGGGGTTGACCATGCATTAGGCAGGAGCTGCAGAGGTGAGGGAGGGGAGAGCTCTGGTGGTTTGCACCAGGACAAGCTTAGCCAAGAGTCTGGAGTCAGGGGCTGCTCACCTGCTCCCAGGTGGGCAGCTCAGGGCTGTTTGAGAGGCATGGGAATTTGCAGGGTTCTCTAGGGACTTGCTTGTCTCTCTTTAAAAGAAAAGCAAGCCCAGTTTGGTGGCGGGTCTTTGTTTGCTTTTTTTTTTCCAAGGTGCTCAGCATGTAGTGACCCTCCCACTAGCTGGCTTCTTTCTTGCTGTGAACTATCCTCAGGAAGGGGTTCTCAAGTGTTCTTTGCTTTTAACAAGAATCAGAAATTAACATAATAATAATAAAAAAAAGAAAACAACATCTGCCACTTTTGATGCCAGTCCTCCTACTGCATTGCCCTGCAGCCCCAACCCCAGATAAGCATCGTGCCGATTGCACTGATAACGTGGCCTCACCGCCTCCCATCCATTACAAACTTTAGCAAGATATCAACAGCACTCAGAACTCTTCAGAATCACTGCTTTCCTGCTTTCCGTGGTGTCTGGTGGGGAGGAAAGTGAATCTCGCTGCTGTTATAATCACCTGCTCCTTCCTCCATCAGCATCCCAGGTCAGAAGTGGTGGAAAGGTTTGGAGCTCCTGGCCGTGAGGAACAGGAAATGAGTCTTATAAAGAAAGGGCCCTTCCCTTAAAAAGAAAGGAAGAAACAAATGCTCTGTGTTCATTTCTAGGGAAAGCTTTCTGTAAGTGCTTAGCAGCCAAAACTGATAACCACGAGCGAGCCTGCCCTTTCAGCTTGACTGCTTGCATTCTGACTTCTGCGACTTCATACTGACTTCTTGCATTCTTTCCAAAGCTAGGTCTATGCAAGATTAAGAAAAACATGGTCTTTTTTTTCTTTTCCCCACTCACCAGCTTTCTCACACACATTATGTAGTATTTTCCACTGCAGCAAGAGTGGAGGAAGAAAACTTGCAAAAAAAAAATCACATTATTACTTTACCCTAGCTCTGTGTCCCTCTCATGATCTTGTTTTTGTAACTCACAGATTTCTATGAAGTGGAAACAATCTGATTGGCATGCTGCAACAATTTTATCATTAAATATTGCCAGAGATTGCTCAATCCCTTGTATCATCACTAAACAGCTGACAGCGAAATGCAAAGGACCTTCTAAATGAGTACAGTTGTATTTTTGGGCGTTGACATGTCTGTTTGAAAGAAAAAGAACTGGGATGCATCCCTGTTTTCCATGAGAACTATCTGTAGAGTTGCATCCTCTGCAGGGTGGCAGGGTGCACTTGGCTTGGGAGGAAAGGCAGATCAGAGCAGAGTTTGCCTTTCTTGGCTCTCCTGGGGCTGCAGTGAACCAGTTGGAAACAGGAATCCCAGCTCTATCAGCACTTCAGAATCTCCTACAAACCCTCCACAGTCGCTGCTGACCAGTCACTGCTCCACTTCAATATTTGCTTTTCTCTTCACCCTGGGCTTTTACAGACCTTGGCAGGGGGGTTGGAGACAGTCTTGGGCTCCCCTAGAAATGGGGAGGTGGGAGTCAGTCATGCAGACAAGCTAAGAGCAGCTAAACACAAGCAAAGGCTGTACCTGATTGCTGATGGCAGCTTTACTCAGGAATATGGTCTGGGATTTCTTCTGGGCAACATCCTTTACTGAATGTCTCACTCACGTGCTGGCAATTATGCATCATGGTTTAGGAAGTGATTGTTTCAGAGGTAATCTGGACAGCAGAACATACTGGAGGACTTCCTCAGCTGGCCTCACATTCTAAACCTGCAATGAAGCTTTGGAAAAAACTGCCTTTGATGCATTGCCCTTGGATGTGCTCATGACCATAGGCATTAATTTTCTTCCATTTTCTTCCATTCCATTTCCACCAACAAATCTCACTGCTTTTGCTCAGCAGGTGATAATGATGCTCAAATGTTGTGAGTCTTACGTGGTCTGGTCTGCTGAACTGATGCAAAATTATCACTTTCTCTTCTCGTACCAAATTCCCACTGGGTGGGATTCATCTCAGCAGCTTTGCTTGTCCAGAAGGAGGTTAGAATTAGAATTGCCTCCTCAGCTCCCTCCTGAGATACAGACACTGCTGAAAGGGGTCTCGTTTCACCTTTCCTACCCACCCACATGATGACATGATCTGGAGGCATCTGTCCCTCCACTGACCGGACAGGCAGCACGGACAACTCATTTGAACTGGACACAGAAGTTTTAGACCATTGGAAGTCACATGTGATGCATCTCAAGAGACTGTTTTGGTTTGTTTTCCAGAGGCATGCAGGCATTATGAAGTTTACATCAGAAAAAAAAAATCCTCTAAATGAAATTTGCATTTTGGTGATATATTTTTGCCCATAAAAGACAAAAAATATCTCTCCAAGGCATATGGATATGATTTATTCCAGGGAAAGCCATGAAAATGTGGGTCCAGAAAAAACTAAAGACATAAAACCACAAAGTTGGCTGCTGCTTTTCAATTATTTAAATGTATGGTAATATACGTAATTTCAGATAAAATTTAGTTGAAGATGTATTTCTCTTTTTTCTCTAAAGAGCCAATTTCCTTCATCCCACTGAACATACAGAGGGCTCTGCTCCCTCCCAGTGACACAGGGTGCCCAAGGAAGCTGTGGATGCCCCATCCCTGGAAGTGTTGAAGGTCTGGTTGGATTAGGCTCGGAGTGACATGGGCTCCCTCCTTCCTCCTGGCATCAATAATCCAGGGAGTAATGTGGGGCACACGCTGCAGGTCAGAGCTCAAGGGTTTGGCAGTTTTGTAAGGACTGAAGGACGCCCAGAGAGGATCCTGCCATTGTGTGCATTGCTCTGGCATAACCCCTGGTTTGGGAAACACAAAGAGGATGTTCCCAACACACTTTAGGGATGGCATTCACACCTCACCCCCTCATCTGGAGCCCAAATGGTCTGTCAGACTCCCAAATCTCTCTCACTTTCTGTGTGAGCATGGTTCCCACAGTTCCTCTACCAGCCAAATAAATGACTTGCTTTGTGTGTTGCAGTGAGTGGTTTGGGATTTGAGCCTGTTCCTGTATCTCTCCTCTCATTTTTCCTTGTAACCTGCATACCAGGTGATGCATTCTGCATCAGGTCACTGCTGCCAGTTGGCTCAATACAGGTTAGCAGATCTCTGGAACTGGCTGGCTGAGGAGAGATTTTTTTCTCTTCTGGGACAAAGTTCTTGAAGAAAAATCTTGGTAGTACTTTATGACTCGTTTGCTTTCCCTTAATTTCTCAAACAAAATGACAGATTTGGTACAATGGGAATAAATGAGGGGTTAGGTGTCTCTCTTGTGGTTTTTCCCTCCATGGCTTGAGGAGGGATTGATCTCTTTTTGACACCTGATTTTAGTAAAGCCTTCATGCCTGAGAGCCATGGCCAGACCACGGGGCCTTTTCTTGCTGGAACTATATAAGGTGGAACCTAAGCTCTTGTCTGTCTTCTTTGCAGTCCTTACTGTGGTTTTGGGTGTTTTTCTGCTCAAGTTTTTGCTTTTCATGAAGGAAAGCCTCTGCAACAGGATCTTCTGGTTCTTACAATTCCTCCAAGGCCAATGATTTTCCAAGACCACACGGTGCCTGGATGCCAGGTGATTCTCAGCTGACTGTGTTTTGCCTCAGTGCTCTTCTGAATTTAGGTCCTCTGGCCTGGACTGATCTGGTTTCTCCCAAAGTAGAGGCCAGGATCTCAGCCACCCTTGGTTTCTTTAGTCCCTGGCAATGTGACAGGACCATTCAACCCCTCATTTCTGAAGTGCCTTTTGGAAGTGCCCTCTCCTCTTTTGCTTTAGTTCTCTGCTGACTGCAAAAGGTGCTGAGATGCCCAAGACTCCCAGCACAGGTACTTCTGCTGCTCAGAGGCTCCTGGAATGCAATCCCTGCATCTCTGGATGTGATGGGAATGGGGTTTCAGCTGTGGCCACAGCCTGTGAGCCTTGCTGTGGAGCTGGGCAGCCTGGCTGCCCTTTCACTGCCCAGCCACCTCAGCTCTCTGGCAGAGCCTGCGCTCCAGTGGCGGGCACGGTGCCCATTGCCCAGCAGTCCAGGGTGCCAGATGACCCCTTAAAGGAGGCTTTAAGTGAAACAGAAATGAAAAACAGCTGTAACCAGAAATGCATGTTAAGCAGGATCTGTGCTGTGGCACCATGAGATAAATGGATCTCCCACATCACTCCTGAATCAAAACAAGGACACTCTCAAGAGCAGCTTTGGGACTGATGGTATGGTCCGAGACCAAGCTTATTTTTCTTTCTCTCTTTTGCCATAAATATTTTTTGTGAAAAGTTTTTTTGTTTTGTCAGACAAAATATGATGCTCTGCATCATTTGTTAGCCTTGCTTCCCTGCCAGTCCTGCCATGATCCCTGTGCCAGGGTCATCAGGCCCCTCTCAAGTGGCAGAGGCACTTTGTAGCATGTCACAAAAAAATTTCCCTTTCTTCAACCTGAATCAGACCCTTTTTCCTTGCTTGGGAGAAAGCTGTTTCAATTATTTGGAAGAAATCTTGAGTCTCTGCTTCAAGGAGGGGCAGAAAAGAAGCAAATTAATGAAAACCCAGGGTCGGGTTATGAAGACCCACAGAGCAGATCTCTTTCACAAGCATCCTTGAGATGACACCGGGGTGTCCTGTTCAGCCTGCTTGATTCCCCAGGGGACATGCCAGCACCCCTGGGCACCCCATGCCTCGCAGCCTGCTGCCTGGCATCATCCCTCCAGGACATCTGGCACCGATTCCAACCAGACTGTCATTTCCAGGTCAGTCTCCGCATTTCTGCTGACCACGTTGCCTCCATCATGAGATCATGTCTTTCCAGAGGAATCCTGCTAATGCCTTCATTCTGCGAGGCCGGTATATATAGGGGGAGCTTCCCTGGGGCTGCACCGCGCAGTCCAGCCAAGGCATCGCCGTCTCCCCAGCAGCGGCACTGCCCCTTCCGCTCTCCCCTTGCAGCCACAGGTCTCAGCAGCAGCAGCAGCAGCAGCAGCAGCAGCAGCATGGACATTACCATCCAGCACCCCTGGTTCAAGCGTGCTCTGGGACCCTTCATTCCAAGCCGTTTGTTCGACCAGTTTTTTGGAGAGGGTCTCCTTGAGTATGACCTCCTGCCTCTGTTCTCGTCCACTATCAGCCCCTACTACAGGCAGTCCCTCTTCCGCAGCGTGCTGGAGTCAGGCATTTCAGAGGTAAGGGCCCTTTGATTTCCTCTCCTTTTCCTTCCTCTCCCTCCTTATGCCTCCACCTGCTCCTCCCCACCCACGTCTCACACTGCTGTAGCCCCGTGTGAGGGGACAAGGAAGACCCCAGAGCCACTGCCAGGCACAGCCCACCCACCCCTTCTCGGGCACAGAGGGAAACCCTTGCTGGGGACAAGGCTTCCCTTGGAGAAACAGGAACCATTTTGGCTCCTTTTGAGGGTTGTTTCCAACACGTACGAGGCTGGTTTTGCTGCTCTGTGCCCGTCAGCCGTGTGGTGAAGAGCAAGGCTGCTCCCAGAGTAAGCGCCTATGAGGGCAGCTCGCTTTGGGAGAGGACCCTGGCAAGTGGGAGCTTTCTCCACCTCCTCCTCCATCTTGGTGGTTTTAATAATCCCTCACTGAAGGACCCTGGAGCAATTTTCTGAAGGGAACTGTAGGGGAATGTGTAGCTGTGGGGGCCGTGGTCTGAAATTCAGGGACAGGTATTTTCTGTAGCCCTCTCTTACTGCTTGCCTCTCAGAGCTACGACCACAAAGAAACCATAAATCACTGAAAGGACAAAACACGTGCTACCAGAGAGTCTTACAGTGGTTTCCATCCCCTCTCTGTGCCTGGTCCATCTGGCAGGTCACTGAGTGCTAAAGTGTCCCTGGCACAAGAATAGCAGCAAGGAGTGACACTTCTCCCCAGAGCAGTAGCCAAGGTGCAGTCTCCCAGCGTCCCTGACACCTCCCACAGTCCCCCAGTGACCCTGACACCTCCCACAGCCTCTCAATGTCCCTGGGTCGCCACAATGGGAAGAAGACCCCCACTGAGGCCCAGAGTCACAGAAGGACAAACTACCAGACCACCTCTTTTCTGGCTTTGAATCTGTGGTGATGTTGGTGCTGCTTCCACCCCCAGAGCTCAGGTCTCACTGTGTGACAATGCTCGTTTCAGGTGAGGTCTGATCGGGACAAGTTCACGATCATGCTGGATGTAAAACACTTTTCTCCCGAAGACTTGAGTGTGAAGATTATCGATGACTTTGTGGAAATCCATGGCAAGCACAGCGAAAGGCAGGTAAGTGGAAGTGACAGTGATGGTGGAGCAACTGGGGAGCCCAGCTCTGTTTTCCTTCTTTCCAACGGTTCTCAGCTGAAGGAAAAAAAAAAAAAGAATCTATCAGAAGAAGGAGTTAATTATGAATTGTCATTATTGGCATGGCCTGTTCCCATAGAGCCCCCGCCTGATATCTGACAATAACAAGCTAATCCACTCCTCTTTTGTTTATTTTTAATCATCATCTTCCATAACCGTCAGATGACGATGTCCATTGTTCACTAATAACACTGGGCCAGACACAGAACATCATCTGGCACTGCCCAAGCGTGGCTGAGTTTTCATAAGCCAGAATCCTTAGTGAAAACAGAGTTTTCATATGCCAGTCTGGGAGAGAAAAGCAAGAGCAAACAAAACAAAAGAAAACCAACCAAGTGCCTCAGGCTTGGAAACTTTTAACACGTATGTCATGGAAATATCTGTGGGGGTCGAAAAGTGAATTATACCAGCAGGGGTTTAATTCTTCTCATACACATTTTTGGCCAGACAAAGCTCTAGCCTGGAAATAGTATGTATTTTTTAATATAGTTATTATTCTCATGGCCAACTTTAAAAAAATAATTGCATTTCTCATTCTTTCGGCCAAAAAAAGAAGGGGGCCAGTATTGTGCACTTTGGCTGACACAGCATTGCAGCCTAGTAAATAAATACATGGGTGCACACATCTGCCTTGCTTTTACCTTCCCAGACCTCCAGACTTTGTCTCCAAGCATCCTTTGAAATCGGAAGCCCAAATCAGGTCCCAGCCTGGGATCAAACCTATGGCCAAAATCACTCTGCTCAGCTCTTGCAGCTTCAGGGGTGTCACAGGGGACACCTGCCCCTACAAACCTGTAAAATTAAACCCAGCAGAGATGTGCCCAGAGGTCCTGGCAGCACAGTGCACGATAAGCCAGGGTGAATGTGGATCTCCTGCTCCAAGGGAGCCAGACAAAGGGAGGCACAGTGCGGTACCAGAGGGTTTCTGACAAGCCTTCCCCCCCTTTCCCCACTGCCTCTCAGGACGACCATGGCTACATCTCCCGGGAATTCCACCGCCGGTACCGCCTGCCCGCCAACGTGGACCAGGCTGCCATCACCTGCTCCCTGTCCAACGATGGCATGCTGACCTTCTCGGGCCCCAAGGTCCCCTCCAACATGGACGCCGGCCACAGCGAGAGGCCCATCCCCGTGTCCCGGGAGGAGAAGCCCACCTCCGCGCCCTCCTCCTAAGCCCACCGGCCACCGCGCTGCGCAGGCTGCCACCGCCTGCAGACCTCATTCCCAGAGCCATTGCATAGATATCAGTGAATATCTAGAGGGGTTTCTCCTGTTGGTTCCTCCCCCACTTTGTTTCCTCTTTTTTTTCGTTTTCTTTTTTTTTGTTTTCCCCCTTTTCCCTTGGATGGAACGAGGGGCTGGGTGAGCGGCTGGTGGACTTGGCAGCTTAAACCTTGTGGGGATGGCATGGATGGCGATGCTGCCATGCTGCTGTACTTGCTGAAAGGGTCTTCGTCCGGTGCTGTAGCCCATATCCACCATCAGGTAGGAAGGAGTGCACAAGTAACGCTGGCTCCTGGTGCACCAAGCCTTGAGGCGAGGCTTGGAGCAGGGGAAAAGCCCTGCAGAATTGCTGTACCCCACTCAGAGTTAAACTGGTTACTCTCAAACAGCAACAGAGCCAAGCCCCGCACTCAAGACCCCGCGTCCGTGTGACGAACCTGCCATGAGTGCCTTGCAACTGCAGGAGAAATAATAATAATAATAACAATTAATAATAATAATATCTCACCTTCGGGGGGTTGCAACGTGTATTTTTTTTTCAGCAAAGTGTTTAAGTGTCTCTGTTCACACCTCTGCCCTGTCATTTCCCTTCGGGACACTGACAGGAGGACAAGCTCGTCTTTCCACTGTCTTTGTAGGCCCTCAGGGGGGAGAGAGGCGGGCTCACCGCTGTGCAGAGGCTTCTCATCCCCAGCCAGCTCTCCCCAGCCTGTGCGTGACACACCGTCTCCCTTGCTCTCTCCCTGTAATTCTAGGGTAGCTCCACCTTTTCCACTGGTATCTGGCGCTCAACCTGAGAACGTGGTCGGTGGCGGTCAATAAAGTGATATAGGAAACACGCAACCGGCGTTGGGGTTTCATTTGTTCCCTTGTAAGGCTTTTGAAGGTCGGTGTGGTGCCCAGCACCACTTGGAGGATGTGCTTTCCACTGCTGGAAGTACATTTTGTGAGGATGAGTCGCTTTTCCTTTTGTGGTCTCATTATCCCTCATGCAAGCAAAACAGAAGGATCAGAAAAAGAACAAAATTCAGCAGCCTGACCACCACCCCGTTCCTTCAGATCATTGTGTCAGTACAAACAGCAGTTCAAACCTCATGTCCATGAAACCACGTGAAGGATTTAATCTGAAATTAATGACTAAAATTGTTTGATGGCAGGGTGAGTGGGGTGGAGGTACAAACTCCCCCTGCAGCTGCCTCACATGAAATCCACAGCTCCAGAGTCTGCATGGATGTGAATATCCAAGACTAAAGGTTTCAGCACTCATGCTCTACTCAAATAGCTTTCCACGCAGATGGATATCCAGGGTGTTTAGGAAAGGCTGGTGACCCCACATCCCCATAATTTACCACACAGGTAAAATCATCTCGGACAGTTCTTGCTCTGCCAAAAAACTGAGCCCACCAACCTCCTCCTCTTTGATGCAGATTAGCTGTGAAAAACAGAGAAAATAAATGCAGTTGTTTGCTGGTTGTTTTTTTTTTCTCACGGCGTGGGCTTAAATATTAATATGAGCCATAAACACAGAAGCTCTGGGACTATTTCAATTTTAAAGCCACTTTCTTCTGCCATATCTCGGCCAAAACTCAGGGAGGCCTGGGAGTCAGGAGCAGAGGCATCGCCTCTTATCCAGAGAAAGGGAGTGTGCCCTGGGGCTCTTCCCAGTCCCCTGCCTGCATCTCCAAGGGATCATTACTGGGACCAGCATCACAACACCTGTGGCAGAGCCTGGGAGAGGGGCAAGGCTGCAGGAGGGGGAAAGTGCTGCAGAAGCAGAAGAAAATGGGGAAAGGCGGGAGATTACTGTCTGGTAATTAGAAAGCAATAAATCCCCTCAGCGTCTGACACTATTTTAAACCAATTTTTTACTGAGATTAATTACAGGGCAATCTCGGAGCTTTCTACCACAGATTGTGCAGCCTGTTGTGTTTGCATCTCCGGGGGAGAGGCGTGAATGAGCGCTCTTTGGGAAAGGGCAGTTTCCTTCCAGGAGGGAGCTGTAGCTGCAGGCATGGAAAGGGCATCTGAACCGAACCTGCCTCATTGCTTTGCCTGGTGCTAACAGGTCCCCAGCCTCTGCTGCTTTCCCTTCAGATGCATCTTCTTGCCAGAGCCTCGGTGCCTCCCTGCCACGTGCTGACATCTCTCTCCTTCCTGACAGAAACCCAGCAAAGCCAGGAGGAAAAAAAAAAATCGAATCCCAGACACTTGACCCCCATTCAAACCTCTCAGAGGTGTAAAAATAGGGAAACATGCTTTAAGCATGATCAATGTGCAAATGTTACCTGCAGGTGCCTGAGCAGCCTGTGTGTCTGTCAGGGCCATGAAATGACATTTGAACCATGTGTGGGCCCCTTTTTATGCCTGGCTGGCAGAAAGTGAGAGTTTTGATAGAAAATGATAGAAATGCAATTAAAAAAATGATAAAAATGATAGAAAATGCAATCCAGGCAGGTTTGAGGCAAGCCAGGAGCCATGCAGAGGGGGCAGCAGCTCAGGATCCATGCTGCCCCTCACTTTTGGGGACACCAGACCATTACTGTCTCCCTGCCCTGAGAAGGGATGATTTTAAAGCCTTTTGCAATCCATCCGCTAATTAAAACCATAAGCAGCTCTTAAAGCCTCTGTGCAAGGACATTGGGGTGTCTGGTGGTGTTTTGTGTAGGATGGGGAATGTGTCACTGAAGGCTCCCCAGCCTGTCCCCAAACCCAGAGCCCCTCTGACCCCAAAAGGCTCATCCACTTGCAGAACAGCTTGAGCACTGCCACTAATGCCTGTGTGTCACTCAAAATATTTTACTTTTTTCACCTAGAATTTTTCCCAGTCACGAGTCTCCTGGATACTCCTCCTCTTCCTCCTCTTCTCTGCAAAAATTCTTGTTTCCCTTTGCCGAGATTAATTTTCATTTAAAGAAATCCTTGTTATTCATAACCTATGGTGGTTTCAGGAAGGAGCTCTTCTCCACAGCTTTCTTTGCAAATTCGCCTGTTAGAAAGGTGTTGATAACACTCTTTAAGGGTTAACAAAATTTCTTGGAGATCTTTTTGTTGAGAATTAGTCAACGGTTTTACGATGGAGGGAAAGGCAGCAAAGGACCCTGCCCACAGGGAACTTCCAAAGTGTCTGGGCAGTTTGTGAAGCGTAGCCTTTCACCAGGGGCTTCTGCTCAGGGTGACTATACATCCTTTTTGCAGTGTGTTTTTGTTACCTGCCCTCCACTTGTCACCCCTCTTGGCAGTGGGATAAGGAGGATTCTCCTCATCCTGCTCTGCAGAAGGCACCCAGAGCTCACACAGCTCTGCAAGGGACTGGGCAGTTAATGGATGCTGCATCCTCCGCCTGCTGATCGATTAATTTTGGAATTTTTCCCCTGGCTCCTGGCAGAAGGACAGCCCAGGAGACAGGGAGAGATTGCCTGGCAAAGCCGTGTCCCCACGGGGTGGCAGCCTTTCCTGCGCTTTGGCACTCCGAAGGCTCCCTTCTCCCTGGGTTTCAACATCTCCCCAGGGAGATGGGACCCGGGGCACAAGGCAAGCAGGCACATGGACCCAACCAGAGTTGCACAACTCTGGCATTCCTTGGTTTCTGACTGATTTACAAGTTAGCCAGTGCTACATAAAATCTGGGAGTAGCCTGAAAGTTTACCAGCATTTTTCACCCAAAGCAAATTCTGCCACATGCAATCTCTGTAACCCCTCATCTCCTTGGCATCCTCATCAGGATTTGGGCTCTGCTACACAGGTCTCTAGAATCTGGAATTAAAATAGCAGTAGCTGCCTCTGTTGGCAAAAAAAAAGGGTCTCCAAACATATAAAAACCCCCCCAGTATTCTCTCAAAAAACACTGGGCACACCTTTGCAGTTTATTGCTGCAGTGTTGGGCACATAAATCTGGGAGATGCAGCCAGAGGAGACTGTAATGATGTGGGCTCTGCCCCCCCCTAACTTGGACTTTGTCCCTCTGGTGTGACCTCTTGTCAGGACTGGCTTGGGAAGCCACCAGCTCACACAAGGAGAGCAGGTGCCTGCTGTGTCCCTCATTTCCCAGCTCCTGATCGGGCTTTTCCCAGGGGAAATGCAGTCAGGATCCATCCAGAGCCCACAGAATGGGGCTGGAGCCTGGTCACATGGCTGGTGCTTCACTTGCAATTAACTGTCCTTTTTAATGAAACATGTGAGCTTGGGACAGGCGCAGATGTTTGTGGCATTTCTGAGAGCGCAGCACAAGTGGAATAAAAATGAAATCTCGGTCAGAGAGGCTGAGGCAAGATGATGGAGTGACGCAAGTCGACCAAAGCTCAGGAGACTTGTCTCTGCCTCAAAGTTCATCCTCCAGCTGACTTGCAGAGATCTAGCACACAGCATGAGGGCCCTGAACTCCTCTGAGAGAGAAAATTGTCTGTCTGCTTGGGGAGGGTGAGACCCAGCTGCCCTGGGGTACAGGCAGAGGCTGATCCACAGGGCCCTGGAGCCTCCCTAAAGCACTCATTGCTTCCAGAGTGGGCTGTGATGTCTCACTGGAGCTGTTTTGGGATGGCTGAGGGTCACTCTGTGTAAGGGTCCAGAGGTGGGGAGGCCGTGCATGGGGTGGGTTCAGCACACGAGCTCTGGAGTGGCTCATGGACAGTGTGACATTGCCTGGCATGGGCTGGCGTGTCCCTGGGGAAATGGCAGCTCAGCTGGCAGTCACAAAAAAGGGAATTTCCATTATTTGCTTGTGGGGCTTTGTCTGTTAAAATTTCAAAGCTGGTTGATCATTTCATTATGCTCTGATCAGGGGAAAAGGAGCATTGCTTAATTCAGAGTCTGCTCTGCCTTTCAGGCCATCGGTGTGTGAAGATCTGCCCACTTGTGTATTTCAGTGTACACAAAACCCCTAGTATCCAACACAGCACTTGCACACGAACAGCTTTATTTCCTTGGCGCATTAAGTGCTGTGCTCAGAGATGCTGCACCCGAGGATTTTTCCATATTCATCCAAGTATTCCTGCGGTATTCCAAAGAACAGGCTCTGGTCTCGCGTCTCGGTCCCTTCCTGATGCTTTCCTGCGCTGCCCGCCCGGCGGGATCCGGGACCGGCTCCGCTCCGCTCCCGGGAGGTGGCAGCAGCCCCTCGCCGGTGGGACCGAGCATCCTCCCCGGCTTGGAAGGGAGCGCACGACGGAAAGGTCACACTCGGTATTTGCCGAGCACCTCCTGCACGTTCCTCCAGAGAACGTTGGGGTTTTCCTTTTTCCTTTCTTTTGCTCCCCCCTCCCCGATCGCCAGCAATAATTATTTCGGTGTTCTTTTCCCTCTGGGCTTTGGCACGGTGCTCAGAGGGAGCGGAGCAGCGTCATTGCCCGCGCTGTCGCCGTTTTCCACCCACTCAGGCTGATGTCAGCCCCTCGCTGCAGGATTTAATGCACTGCTGTCTGCCTTCCACGCTGCTTATTGCAACGCCTTTTTGTTGCCCTTTTTTTCCTTCTGCTGGGGAAATCTCGGAGCCAAAGCCTGGCTCCCACCTTTGATGCCCTTTTCCTCCCTGCTGAGCCAAGCTGGAGGATGGGACAAGCAGGATCACCCTGCCACTGAGTCACCCGAGTGGAAACAAGGGGGAGCCCAGGGGAATAGGCCCCCCAAAGTATTTTGCAGGCCACTGAGGGTCAAAGAGGTCCCTTTTATTCCCCCCTTGTCCCTTACATGAGCTCAGGACACCCGGCTGAGTCTTGCACGGAGCAACATTTGGCTCTGATGATGTTGATATTGAGATAACTCAGAGCTCAGTAAAAGCCTTTGAAAATCTGCTTCATAGCTTTCAGTGCTGACTAAGGAAGGTCTGGGGTTTAATTTCCTGCTATGTTTTGTTGTTATTGTTGCTTGTTTTCACTCAAAGGGAACTATTTGGGACGTCTAGCCTTGTCTCCGCTGGCTTTGCTGGAAGGGCTCCTTGGGCTTTTCGGAGGATTTGCATGTTGAACTCTCTCACACTGTAAACAAAGCGTGTCAAATCCCTCCCAAGGATGCTGATTTTCCAAAGCATTCTTTAAGAGCCTGACCTTTCTTCTCCAATAATTTATGAACCACTTCCAAACCCTCCACAAAACAGTAATGCAAAAAGCCTGACTTATTTATGTGCTTCAGCAGGCCATAGGGGTAAGAAAAGCTATACATAGCTTTGTTTCAGTCTCTGGATATGTCATTCTTTCCCCTGTGAGGCTCATGACACCAGGATCTATGACCCTGTCCATGGGACTGAAGCCAGGAAGCCCAACAGGCTCATTCAGTCCCCGTAGCAATTTGGCTTCCCCTGAGATGATTTCTGCTTCTCACTGATTTTCAACCTGTCAGCTCAAAGTCTCACCTGAATTTAATGCGAAACAAATGCCCTGTCACATCAGCACAGGGAAAATGAAATAGGATGAACTTAATTAGCACTGGCAGGGTGGTTCAGCAGAGTCTGGGAAAGGATTTTGTAGAGGAAAGCAATCGTTCACAATTTTTTGCTAGGCTGTAGTTTCTCTAGCAGTACACACCAGAGCTGACTTGCAAGCCTGCCAGGCTGGCTTTTCTCTTCCAGGCACTACTAGTGCCCTATCATTTTATCTCCCTATCATTTCAGCCTAATAAAAAAGGCAGCACAGAGTAAGAGGGGTGTAGACTGGGATGCATGGAAGGCTCAAACAAGAAATGGTATCAGTGGGTGAGCTGGAGAAGTTGGCTGTAACAGTATTTCCATCTCTCTTGGAAAAAAGCAGCCCAGCCACACTCCACCTCTCCTGGAGGGTTGGCAGGTAACTCAGAGATAAAGTCTCCAGCTCAAGAATCAGGTATAGATGAACTCCTTTATGGTTCAGTAACACAAACTTCAGAAATCCAAAACAAAACGCAGATTAGAAGCTATATATGTATTTTTCTCCTTTGATAAGATGAAGTGCGGGAGCTACTGTAGCACCTGAAACACTTGTAAATGCTCTCCAGTGGAGAAAAGCAGAATTCAGCTGTGGTCACTGTGCAGCTGGACTGCCCTGCTCTCCCTCCTGGCAGCTGATGCTCAGAGTCAGCCACTGAGGGGGACTGAGCTGTCATTTGAGTTTCTCATTCACTTTTCTGCCTGGCAAATTGCAGGAGGCTGCCTCACCCTGTGACTTCCATGTTTGGGTCATTAGCCAAGCAGCTGAAAATGCATTAATTTAACCAAGAGATTAAAAAAGCCCCCAAAACCAGAAAAACAACCAATGAAACACAAAAATAATTAAAATAAAGCAAGACAGAAGAGTCTGACAGCATTTTACCTGCATGTTTTTGAATAAGAGCATAAATGGAAGGAAAGACTCATACCCACAGCACTTGTGGATTCATTTGCTCAGACCTTTCACTGCCAGCCCTTGCAGGAGGGGTTTGCAGCAGGGGTGATGTGGTGACAGGAATCAGCCTGAGGTGAGCAGTCACTGTGCCAAAATCCCCTCTCCCTGTGACCACCACAGCACATGGGTCAGAGAGGGGTTTCTCACCACGTGCTTGCACCAGAGAATAAAGTCCCCCCAGTAAATCAGATGTGAACTCACGTTTCTCAAGCCTCTGAGGTGAAATGCTCTCCTTACCTTGGAACAGAACCAGACACTGAGGTCTCTGGCATATTTTGCTGCAGCTGCAATGTCTCAGGACACAGCCAGGTCAAAGGGTTGCAGACAGAGGGAATATTTTTCATTGTATCCACTAGCACAGCTGGAAAAATTAGAGGAGATTTTGAGCTCTGAAGCCAATCTACAAGTCAGTAAGGACTTTGAGGGATGAGCCTTGACCGTGGTTGTTATGGTAGGTTTGACATTGCCCCCTTCCACTGCTGTGGCTGGCCTGCAGGGAGGTGCAGGGAGGACAGTGGCAGCAGCCACATTTCCCAGACTTTCTGCCAAAATTTTCCTGCTCCATGGCTGTGCTGCAGCCCTTCCATGGGCTCACAGGTGCTGTCAGCACTCCTGTGCCTGCCAGTGAATGGGAGCAGAACTGGGAGACCATGCAACAGCAGCAGAAACCTGGTTTAACCTCTTGTCTGGTAAGTTCACTTCTCTGATAAACCTTAAAGAAAGAGAAGATGGAAGTCTGGACATTACAGAGGGGTAAAAAGATCAGTAGGACACAGTTAACCTGTTATTAATTCTTGTTATAAGATAAGCATGAAAATTCAGTATAATTTTTTATGTTAACAAGCACACTGTAAATGTACAGTGTACAGGAGCCTGGCAGAAAACCCTTCTGGACCATGGGATTGCTTTAGGGCTGGATGCTCTGGGTGCACAAGCTGCTGGGGTGGCTCTGTGCAGACAGATTGCATGAGATCAGGTGGCTGCATGAGCCCTGCACAGGCAGGGTTGGGACAGGGAGAGGGAATTATGGAGCCCCTTGATAGTGGGGAGCAATGTTTAAGCATGACAAGATTTAAGAAGCCAGAAGAGGGGCAGAAGAGGAGGTGCATGAGGAAAGAGCATTTGCAAGAGTGTGTAGTGAGAGGACAAGGGGGAATGGCTTCAAACTGACAGAGAGTAGGTTTAGATCAGATATTGGGAAGAAATTCTTCCCTGTGAGGGTGGGGAGGCCCTGGCACAGGGTGCCCAGACAAGTTGTGGCTGCCCCATCCCTGGAAGTGCTTAAGGACAGGTTGGATGGAGCTCTGAGCAACCTGGGGTAGTGGAAAGTGTCCCTGCCCATGGAAGGGGATTGGAATGAGATGGGCTTTAAGGTCCCTTCCAAACCATCCTAGGATTCTGTGAGAAGCAACCACAAGACACCAGCACCAGCATCAGCTGGGAATACTCAAGGGGTGAGGGCTGTGTGCCAGGATCTGTGCCTGGAGGAGGCTTTTGTGGTATTTTTGAGGCTGGTGGGCAGGTGCCCTGGGAAAAAGTGTGGGTGTTGTTACTCTTGTTAGAGCTTTTTGGCAGCATCAGCTCACAGAGGATGGACAAAATTCAGACATGTTCTGGTGTGGAGAAAAATCTCCTGGGGAAAGTCCCTGCAGCTGGAAAGCCAAAGACTCCTTGGGAAAGCCCCAGACTATCCCCAGCATGAGGTGGTGGAGAAGAGGCCTCAGGGGAGAGGATGAAGTTGTGCATAGGTGGAAACCCCCCTGCCCACCCCAAAGGGAGGCCCCAGGGCCTGGCTTTGGGCTGGGGGCACAGTGACACTGCCTGGGACATCTCCAGGACATCAGCTGGGCTCCTGCAGGGAGAACATGAAGAGAGGGAACAGCCACTTTTTCTGTTTGTTTGTTTGGGCTTTGTTACAATTACAAGTTATGTGCTCCACAGCAAAGCACCAGCTTTCCCTGCTCCAGAGCAACTCAGAGGTTTTTTACTGGGTTCCCTTTGAATCTTTCTCCCTTCTAGCCACTGCCTTTTGATCCATTCACCAGTCCCTGGCACTGCCCCACATCCAGACCGACTCCAGCTCTGCCTCCAGGTCCCCTCCTTTCTCCAGCCAGCTCCCAGCTGCCTCCAGCAGCTCGCTCCTGCTCACCTCTGGGATTAATTCCTGGTGTTGCACCCCTGGGGCAGCTGCTCAGGCAGGTGAATTTGGCAGCAGTGTTTTCCAAATGAGTCAGTTCTGAGCCGGGATGGCAGGCAGTGAACAGACACATCCGGTGTGTGCAAAGGGAGGCCCAGATCTCTGTGTGGTACACGTGCAGTGGGAGTGACAAAGAAGCAACAGAATGGTAGACCCACAGAGTTTTTGGGTTGAAAAGGACCATAAAGGTCATCTATTTCCAACCAAGTGCCAGACTGCTGACACTAATGAAAGTGTCACTTCACCCTCAGTTGTGTGGACACGGTGACGCCACCACGCCGGGAGCACTGTGGGGACCAGCAGGCACCAACAATTCAGCTGAGCCTTGCAAAATGCCAGAACCTCTACCCAGAGCTTCCCTTTTCCACAGCTAAAATCACAGCTGAAAATAACCCTCCATTCCAAAGGATGGCCCTGTTTGAGCACTTGGTGTGCCCACGGTGCATGACAAGGGGGTTATTTATTGCCAGCATGCCGAGAATAGGATTTTACAGGGAGAGGGAGGGTGACAAAGCCTATTCCCAGCAAGCTGGGACATTTTGACACCTGTTACTGAGTTAACCAATGCACTCACGTGCATCAGAGATGTATGGAGTCATCAAGGTCTGCTGCAACACTTCTGAGCCCACAAACTTTCCAGTTGCCACCAACACGCTGGCCAGTGTCTGGGGCTCCCCTTGGACCCTGCTGTACATTTATTTTGCTTGCAGTTGGATCTGGCTTGGCAGTAGAACTCCCCCAGCAGTAACATGAGGTTCCCTTCACTTTTTTAAGAGTCAAAGCCCCAGGCAAAAACCAGAAGGCTGCACACCAGTGGAATGGGTAGAGTGGAGGCTGCTGAGCTGCCCTGCTGGTGCACTTGGGAGTGTCAGTGGGGAAGGGACTGCCTGGTTCTCCAGTCCCCTCCTGTCATGAGCAGCCACATGAAAGCCTGTCCTGCCCAGCACAGCTCACAGAACATTTTCTTCCCAAGCCTCAGTGCACTCTAGAACACAAAGCACTTCCTGACCACCCTTGAGCCAGCTTAGATCAATAGGGCAAAAGATCAAAAGACCCAAACTCTGCTGCATTAGAGGGGGACAGCAGGTGAGCTGAAGGGCCTTGCCTCCAGCACCCCAGCAGGAGAGGGATGCTTGGAGATGAAAATGCAGGGAGCAGTCTGCAGAGGAAGAATCCTGGGAAATCTACTTTCAGCTTGCTCATGCTTTTAGAAGATTGTAGGAAATGTGTGGCAGCTCAAACTCACATGCAATGAGCAGCTGAGAAAGGATTTGGGGTCAGATTGTGAATTGCAAGCCTCCTCATACATTTCCCACCCCTATTAATTACTCTTCTCTGGGCTGCAAGGATAGGACTCAGCTGTCCTAACTTTGGAGGCCTAGGGTAGGCATCTCAGTCTGAGCTCGCTGTCCTTTTCTCCCTGGGCAGGCAGTGGATAGGAGTAGCTGCTCCAAGGACACACTCCAGCTAACCCATCCCTAGCCATCTCCACCAGGAAGGGAGGTACTGCTCCCAGGAAGGGCTCTGTCCTTTGGCCAGGAAGCTCAGGAGGAGATAATTAATTTTAAGTGTCTACATCTGAGTGGATGAATCTTATCCAAAGCGCTCACCTCGTGCTCAGGAAGACCTGAGTTCAGAGCTGGATGACTTTGCTCCTCATCTGAGTGCCTTGAAACCTTCCTTGTGGATTGAGTGAGTGCCAGGCTCTCCCTCTGGGTAGCATCCTGGAGCTCAGATGAAAGGTGTGCCCAAGCACAGACTCATGCAGAGCCCATGTGGTGGTAGAAGAAGTTGTGGCAGAGATGTGAAGATTGGTACAAAAGGAGAAGGAGTGGGAATATTGGTATGCCAAACTCCCGAAGGAGTAACTGGCAGGAGGGGGACAGGAGGGATGGCAGCTGTTGGTGGCACCTGGACTGTCAGGTCTTTGAGAGGTACATCTAGGGACAGCTCCTCAGAACAGCCAGATCAGGAGACAAAGGACTCAGGAGACAAAATTGTGATGACTCACGGGCAGGTGTGGCAGGATGGAGAGACTCATCATTGTCAGCGCCTGATGAGTGAAAAACAGCGTCTCTGAACCTGGACAGTGTCACTTGGGGGACTTGTGAGGACTGGGCAGCCAGTGCTCGTGGTCCTCTGTGCCAGCATGAGGAATTGTGGCCAGATCAGGTGGATACAAACTCCTCCTCCTCCTCCTCAGTGCTTAGGGTTATGTGACTGTGACAGTATGAGGGAGTGACTTTCATTTTGTTTAAAAATAAATCACTCTTCTCCACTTATCAGGTCTGGCATTGAACTTTATTGCATTTTTATTCATATTGCAGCATTGTTTCCTGCAGCAGAGAAACAAGTCTGGACTGGGAAATGGGCTTGGATAGTCTCTGGTCCTGGAAGGCTCTGAAGGCAGCCTGGTGGGTTTGTACTTGCAATGCCTCTGTGGTGTTAAGCTCCATCAGAGTCTAAGGCTGCCCTGAGCTTCCCAAGTGAAAGGCATTGGCTCAGGTTTGCTTGAGACTTGGCTGTGGCTTGTCTGACAGATCTGTGAATCCCTAAAACCCTTCAGCTTTCGCTCACTCGCTTTACAGGCTCCTGATGAGCTACAGGAAATTCACCTCTGCATTGACCACAGACTATCCCGAGCTGGAAGGGACCCACGAGCATCATCACAGCCCAACTCCTGGCCCTGCATGAGACAGCCCCAGGAATCCCACCAGTGCCTGAGAGCGTTTTCCAAACATGTGCAGAGCCAGGTGTGCCAGTGCAATGTGGGCAAGGGTGGATCTGGAGCCCTTGGGCCATTTTGCAGCCCCTTGGTCTGGGATTCCCATCCCTATAGAGAGCCTGACTTTGGGCTGCCAGTTTTTTCTTGAATCTCTTTTGCCTTGGAAGTTTAAAGCAGAGATTCCCATAGGAAAGGTGCTTTCCCTCTTTGGTCTGAGGCTGGCTCAGTATCTTCTGAGTGACCGCCTGGACACCAACTCTTGGGAAACCAAGGCAGAGAGAGGGGGCAGTATGGGATAGATTTCCAGGGTCTTTGCACACTGGGATAAACAAGCCAATGGAATGTATGCTCAGTGTGTATTCCATGGCTGGAATTTCTACTTCAGTGTGTGTTAAATTCCTGCCCTGTTCAGCTGCACACCACTATCATTACAGCGTTACCATATTTCAGTCATGCTTCTCCACGTGGGGTTCTATAGGACCTCCAAATTTCTGGGTATCCCCCAAGGATTTCTTAATTTTTTAACACACATAAACTTCAGAAAAGGAGAAAAGGATCAAACCTAGACCAGCTGAGCCAATGAGGCATTCAGCTAAACACAGCCTTTTTGTGCAAAGGCCCCGCACAGAGATGGTTTTGCAAAAATCTTACCAAACACAGGTTGAAAACAGTGGAAGTAGTTTGCAGACTTTTGTTCTCGTTTTTTCACTTTCTGTGGCTTAGCCCCAGCTGGCAAATGAGCCCAATGTAGCCCCTTGCTATCTCCCCTCCGGTGGGATAGGGGGGACAGTTGGAAAAGTGAAAAAACTCATGGATTGAGATAAAAACAGTTTCACAGGTAAAGCAAAAGCCTCACACTCAAGCAAAACAAAACACAAAATTCATTCCCCACTTGCCATGGGCAGCCATGGGTGTTCAGCCATCCCCAGGCCGGCAGGGCTCCATCACAGCTAACAGTGACTTGGGAAGACAAATTAATCACTCCAAACATCCCCCCCTTCCTCCTTCTCCCCCCAGCTCTATATTCTGAGCACAGCCCCATATGGTGTGGGACACCCCTGGGGTCCTGGCTGTGTGACCCTTGGGCTGAGGGGCAGAAAAGGCCTCAGCCCTGTGTGAGAGCTGCTCAGCAACAGCTGAAACACCCCTGTGCTATCAACAGTGCCTCAGCACAAACCCAAACACAGCCCCCCACCAGCCACTGCGAAGAAAATTAACTCTACCCTGGCCAAAACCAGCACATCACCTCACTTGCCACACGGTACAAGGATCAAAGACTTTTGACACATCCCAGCCATTCCTGGAGACAGGCTTAAAAGGAGATAAATCTTGGCTTTTCAAAGCCTGAAAGCCACAGGGATATTTGATCAGGGCTGTGTTCTGCCAAGATCCAGAAGGAGGCAGGTGGATGATTTGGCCCTCTTGCAGACGTGAGGGAACATCGTGGGCTTGTGCTTCCCACAGAGGCCAGCGAGACCTCTGGAGATGTTGCTTTAATTCCCTCAAATCGCTTTGGCAGACAGGAGTCAAATGACTTAAAATAAGGGGCCTCCAAGAAATGAGGCAGGATGCCATCCCTGGGGGCAGCCTGAATGTGGCAAAGAGTCAAGAGATCAGTGGGGAAGAGAAATGTGGGTTAAGCTGGTTGTTTTAGAGGAGACCAGAGGCACAGTGTGGACTTAGTTGTGTTTGTACACACACGGGAAGGATCTATATCAGTATTAAAACAGGAATTGCTGCTCTGACAAGACATTACCACATCAACTGTGGAGGAGCCAGCCTGCATACTGTAACAGGCTTGGGAGGTTTATTCCAAGTCTTGCAGATGTGGGACTGTTGACACAAACCTAGAATTGGTACCTCTTTTGGAAAATTACCATTATGAGAAGACTCATTAGGGATAATATTCTCATTTCCTTTCTGGCAGCAAGTCTGCCAGCTAAAATAGACAGTAGGATGCTTTTCACTGATAGGCAAAGATAGATCCCTGTCTTTTAATTTAAAGGGATAAAATATTTTCATTTTTTAAAGCAACACAGGTCATTTATCTTCATTGTGGCTTTAGCATAGGCAAGACTTTAGTTATTGAGTTTCCACAGGGCAGCCTTAGGTCTTGGTGGGAGTTTCCAGCGGACAGGCTGAAAGTTTTGTTTCTGCTTTGAGCTGTGCCTTCAGGAGTCCCCAGATTTCAGGTCCAGTTTCCAACCCTGAGGTGCCTTACCAAAGGATTGTAAAGTAACCCTGAGGTGAGAATCACACGAGCCTAGGCCAAGTTTAAGAAATCTCTCTGGTTCTTAGGACAGCAATGATACCTTGGGTCAAGCCAGGCTGAAGGTCCAGAGCTTTGTGACTGAAGCGGAGTGAAATGTGAGGGATGTGCCAAGTCCCAGTGCCCACTGCCTGTGCTGTGTGCAGCTCTGGGTTCTGCAGCTCATCTGAAAACGGGTATGTTTACTTCTCCATGGTGTAACCCAGCTTTGCCAATGGGATTTTGGAGACACTTTAGAGGACTAAAGCTTCTCCCTTGGCCAGCAATCCCTTCTGCTGGCTTCCTCCCAGGACAAGTCTTTTCTTGTCCCAGTTTGAAAATCGCCTTGCCCTGAGGGCAGAGATGTTTCCATTGCTTCCCTCACGCTGCGGTGCCCTGAGAGCACACATAATGAGATAACATTGTGTTCACATTAAAAAATGCCCCTGATTCCTGGTACTGCAAATCTGTGACCGCTGGCACCAGCCAGCGTGTGCTCTTTGGGAAAGAAAAACAGCGCTGACCCTGGCTCGGGGGCACGAGCCCAGCTCCTGTCACAAGCCATTGGGAGCTGGGAGCAGATGCTGCTTCTTGGACTGCACATGCAGGGGGGATCAGGGTGTTTCCATCCCTGGCCATCCAGGTTTGGCACTGCAAAGCTCTGCCAGTGCATCCACAGGTGTTTTCTGCCTGTTGAACGCCTCCTCCTTCTTGGAAAGGGTGCAGTACATGGCCACGGGGCAGTGCTGAGCAAACCACGTTGTTGTCGCTTTGTGTTTGACACGGGTCACTTAATCCAGGTGTTTGTGGGCACAAATATCATGTGGGAGAGCCCAGAGATTCCTCTGGCTCAGGGTCATGGGCAAGTGAAGGTCAGTGAGTTTAAGCAGACTAAAATCAGGGCTTGTCTTTTCTCTGAAGAAGGGCAGAAGTTAGAGCCAGACAATTTTTGGAGAAGCCAGGCAGCCCCTGCTCTCTGTTTTCTCTCGCTCCCCCTCTGCTGGGTGACAGTGTCTGGCTGGAGCAATCTGGAAAAAATATTTCCAGTTTGAAAGCACCTGTGCTCGGAAATTATTCTCCACTGAAATCAGGGCAGGCAAAATATGCACATTTGGGGCTTCCAAATGAAACTCTGGGCACCTCAACCCACCCTAAGCATGTGTACGACTGCATGTGGAGGCTCCCAGTCAAAACCCAGCTCCCACTATCAAGCCAAGGATGGGCCACACTCCGCTGTGGACATCTGCCATGTGGGTCTGGAGCCTCTACCAGGCTGGGTGCTGATGTGCTGCTGCAGTGGGGCCAGAATGCTGGGGCCAGGGCTCTGACACGGCTTCTGCCTGCCCTTTGCTGAGACAAAACTTTCCAGGTGACATTTGGGCAGGTAGAGGTTAAAGTCCTTAGGATTTGAAGAGAGAGGGAGGGAGAGAGAGATTCCTTTTGTGTCCCTGCCCATGATCCTCTTACTTGTTTAGAGAAGGTATTTGAAACAAATGAAGGCTCCTGCTTTGCTTCAACTTGTCTGACACATCCCATCCCCTCTCCTCCTCCCCAGAGAGCCCTGCTGGCCCTCCTGCACTGTGCTGGGCTGTGGCCTCTTTCCCAGCTGCACTTTTGACTGGGGCCACAAGTTGCTGGAAGCCTTTCTAAGGATTCCCATGAAGAATACATAAAAACAACAGAATCTGACCAAAAATTAATTGTTTTTCCATCTGTTGAAAGTTAAAAAAACTCCCCAGTACCCTCTTTCATTAATCAGTCTGTTCTCTATCTGCTTTTGACCCTCACCTGGTTTATTTAACAATAAAATACAGGCAAGTGTTTTGATTATCTATTGTTGAGAAACTATTAATTCAAGGAAATATTTGCAGTGGAAGGAAATTTAAGTCAAGGAGGATTTAACCTTGGAACAGTCCTGGGAGCAGTGGGAGTGTCTGTGGGACGTGGTGGCTGTGACACCCTGGTCCAGCACACCCCAGGAGGCAGCAGAAGGGGAAGGAGTGGTCCATGAAATACCCAGTTATTCCTGCTCTCCATTGAGCCAAAAACTTCATGGAGAAAGGTCCCTTCCTAGCTGATTTGGGGTTGTTGCTCTGGCCCAAAAGAGAGCAGGGAGACAAGAGTGAGAGTGGCCCCCTGCTCCACACCTTTATAAAGGGTGGGAACATTTTCTGCTTTGCAAAAGAGATGGATTTTTTTTTCCCAGAGGGTATCTGAAAGCAGCCAGTTCCTCAGATTTTCTCTGCTAATGCCTGATATATGGTGCAATCCATGTGTAGATCCAGATGGCAAACACTGCAGGGTGAGGTGGGATCCACATCCAGGGTTTGATCCACCTCATCAGTACTGGAATGACAGAGGTCATTTGGGTAACTGAGTGAGATGCCCCCACCACCATCATTGGTCAGGAATATCCAAAACCACACAACAGGACCACCTTCAAGAGTCATTTCTGTGTCTTGAGACAGACCCTTCCCTCCCCAAATGCAGAGTCCTACATCTGTAACTCCTGGGGTGACAACAGGCAGACAGGAGATATCCTCTAGTGCTTTCTCAGCTTATAGCTCAGCTTAATTGGAGTAAAACAATAAAAATAACAGTAAAAAGCAATAGCAGTAGCAATAGTAATAGTAACAGTATAAATAACTGGATAAATGATAACAAGCCCAATGTAGTAGAGATGAGGGGGAAAATCAAACTCTTTATCCTGAGAAATGCAGTTTCCACCTACAGCAATCTGAAGTCTTCCTTCTGGAAAACTTCTGCAATGTCTCTCTTACTTCAAGGGCTCCATTGCCAACAGGAGCCAAGTAGGAAAAGCGAGAAGGCAAAGCAGGAGCTGATGTGACAGCAAAGAATGAACTGATTTTAATTTGCCCAGACAGCCCTGACATCCTTGCCTGCCCAAAGAACGCTGTTGCTAATGGGATGGGTGGCAGGTCCTGAACCCGGGCCCTCAGCCAGGGAAGCTGCACACATCCCTCCCCTGGGAGCGGCTCCACGTCCATCCCAGAGCATGGATCACTCACCTGTGGGGCTGAACAGCTCAGAGGGGAGGAGAGGAGGAAAGGAGAGGAGAAAGCCGGGGCACAAGGAAGGACCAGGTGCTCCCAGGCTGGAGGAAGCTGAGGAACAGCCTTGTGCCCCGGTGACCCGTGAAGGCTGAGCCCACACTGACTGCCAGAGCAGAGCAGGGCTGAACTCCACGTGCTGGAAGTTCCTGCAAGGCCTCTGTGGTGCAGATCAGGGTTTTAAGGAGGTAAGTAGCAGTGTCTGTGGGGCCCGGGAGAAGCATGGAATGCAGGTGCCAAAACTCCCAGCTTTCTTCTGGCTCTGGCCCTATTGATTTGTGTGCTTTGCTCAGCACCAAAGGCAGGAGGAGACAGGGACAGGGACCCTTCATTTCTCTGGAAACATCACTCTTGAGCATGGCCATAGAGGAAAATCACAGAATCACAGAATCAGTGAGGTTGGAAAAGACCTCTAAGATCATTGAGTCCAACCTTTGACTGAACACCACCTTATCAACCAGACCGCGGCACTGCGTGCCACGTGCAGTCATTCCTTGAACACAAAGATGTTCAGGCTGAGTTGAGGGGCAGGTACCCTCTGTTCAAAGGCTTTCAGAAAAGGCAAATGCCACAGCCTTCCTACTAGCCCATATTACATGCTCAGGTTTCCTCCCCCCGCTTCCAGCTATATTTGGTGCTGAGCACAGACATGGAAAGACACTCCAGACAAATCCTTGTGCAATCCACAAATCTCTACCTGGGCTCATTGCTCAAGTTACCTTATTAGCATCACACCTGCTTTAAGCACCAAGGCCACCAAATTAGATGGAAAAAACATGCAAATGCCAGTGCAGCTCTCTGGCAAATTAGCATGCTTCCTGCACTGAGGTGGAGATTGCTTGGAGGGGGGAGAAGTAGTAACGTCTTTGGTTAATTATCAAAGCAATTATATCAAATTAGGAGAAAGGATGACTTATAAGAAAAAGCACAAGTATCAATGCTATCTTATTGACTGGCTGCTGTAAGGATGGCACAAAGAGCAGCTCCTCTGTATGGCCACAGGTACCCATGAGGAGGCTTTGCCATCTAACCACCATTTTTTAAATTGTCATTTGATTGAAAATTCCCAAGATTTCTTGTTCTTTTTTTTTTTTCCCCTTTAAGATAAAGTTACAGTTTTTTAGAAGGAGCACAAGGAAGAGAAAGGAATCAGCAACTTTTGAGCAGCTGCCATATCAGCAAAACCCAAGGATGCCACAGCTACATGTCACAGCATCCAGGACCTCCTGCTCCTCTTCCCCAAACAAATGGCTCAGACAGCCCCATGAGCTGTCCCATCCCTCTAGGAGCAACAACCTTCTGCTCTCCTGTCTCCTGGGGCATCCCTGCTGTCCTCAATGGCCCCTAAACCCATGGGTCCCTCTTCTCCCCCTGTGTTGCATCATCAAAAGACTGAAAGCTTTGATACCTTTCTTCCCAGAAAGCCACAGCAGTTACCTCAAACCATCTGATATATTTTTAAAATAAATGCAGACATGCAGTTCTGCTAGAAACCAAGAACTGGAGGGTCCGGGCAGTGTCCTCTGTTATATTTTGGGGCATCCCAGAGGGCTCCTGCCTGGGAAGTGGCTGCACTGCCTTGCCCTGTGCCCTCCCCACAGTTCCTGCTGCAGTGCCGGGAATGGTCCCTCCTGCCCAGCCCACCAAGAATGGGAGAATGCAAGAAGCAACCAGCATCATCCCTCGAGGAAACACTCCCTGAGTACACAGGCCGTGAGAAATGCGTGTGTCTGACACCTGGGACCAGACATATGGAACTCCTTCTCCCTGCAAGAAAAAGCTTGTCCTCTGGAAGTGGACAGCGGGGCCAAAAGAGCTGCCCACTTTAGAAAGGACGGCCCGTCCGCTCCCTTTGTTCGGGATGAAATGCCTGACTTTTGCCACTGAGGAATACTGCGGGCAGCTGTCTGAAAACCCTGCCCTTCCTTTGGGATGGCCTCAATTTTCATGCCTGCTTGCTGGAGTCTTAAAAGCTTGTTTTCAGTCGGGTTTGCTTGCAAAGCTCAATTAGCACTTTGCACGCATTTGATCAGGTGCTAATTTAACTCAGGGGACGATTTACCTTCCTAAACATATGCTAATAGTTGACTTCGAGAGAAAAAGAAAAGAAAAAAGCAAAAACAAAAAGAAAGGGGGGGGGGGGGGGGAGGGAGGGAGGGATGACGAGACAGGATAGAGAGAAAGCAGCAGATAAATTATTTTTAACTGGATCGAAATGATGACATTCCTTTTCCTACTCATCCCTGGCTGAGTCATGCAAACCGTCCCGAATGTGAGGATGTGCGGCAAGGACAGCAACAAGCTCGGAGAAAGCAGGGCTGGAGGAGCACCCAGGGGTCTGCACCATCCCTGGGGAGCTGCTCTGCCCTGTCCTGGCACAGTCCTGCCATTCCCAAACCCTTCCTTCCCCACTGCTCCACTCTCCATGGCTTGGTCATGGCACAGGCTCCTGGGGCAGGAGCATCACTGCATCACTGACCCCAAAAATACAAGATTTATATCTATTCCTTCTAACTGAGGGCATTCAATGGATGTACAAACTGCTGCACGGGGTCAATAATATGTCCTTAATCTGGACAAGTGGGGCACAAAAGCATCTCTTACAGCAGCCTTGCCAGGGAGGTGTTGTACCCAGCACCACAGCCTCACCCTTTTCTCAAACAGGTTTTTTTTTTAGTTAGTTTTTTTACAAAAGCTCTGGTCAAGGGTCAGCAATTAGTTGTTGGATCTCTGGTATGCATCTAGCACATGTAGGGGGTTGTTTCTCACAGATCTGCTGTATTTGGGAAAATAAAATCTGCTTTGGAAAAAAGAAAGAAAGGGTTCTTGGAAGCTCCCCAAAATCTGAGGAGTGTGAACATCACTGGTCACTTCCAAGAGCTTTTGCCACTATTGTAACTCCCATTGCCTGGCACAGCTGAGCCCTGGATTTGTAGAAACTCCATAAATGAGTCAAGGTCTTTTTTTCCACCCTTATTTTGCATGTCTTAGGCTGCAGCAATTCCATCACTGCCTCAGATTGTTATTCAACAACAGAAAAATTTCCCTGCCAGAGATATCCCGCAGTCCAACAATATATTTCACATCACCTTTTGTTTTATGCACGATTTAAAAAGAAAGTTTACGAGCGTGGAGACCGAGCCTAGCAGATCCCCTGCCATTTTTCCCTCTGTGATGCCACCCTTCAGAAACTCTCCTTCACCCAGGAGAAAGCAGCCGATTTACTCTGGGCAGGGGAGGAGGGGGTGGTTTAATAAAAGCTGCCAGGATATCACTGTAGCACAGGACAAAAGGGCAACAAGATCTACATAACTCTCCCCAGAACAGCAAAACTGCTTTCATTCCTGTGGTCCAGGGCTAGGTGGGATGCCAGCAATTATTTGGTCCTGATCTTAATGTTAGTGGACCAAAGAGAGAGCATCAGGCACCATCCCAGCTCTTGGGTTTGTTAACAGTAAAGTCACTTTAGTCAAGGTTGCCAGTGGATCCGTGTTTCTAGCAGGCTGTGGGCTGGGAAGATAAGCTCAAGATCAGTAATTTTAATGGGTTTTCTCCTTCCTCTAATTTTAGTTTGCTATAGCTCAAGCATTGGTGGCTACTTAATTTCCTTGAAAACAGAGTCTCCTGGCCAAGGCAGGGTTATCCAGAGGCACAGCCATGGACAGTCTGAGATGCAGAGTGGTGCCTCAGGGCCCTGCAGGTGGGGAGATGCTGGTAGAGGCACAGGGAGCATCCCAGGATCCGTGAGTCCTGCTGGAGAGCAGGTGGAGAGCAGGAAGCGTGGTAGGGCCAGGTCACCTCTGGCTGGGTGAAGTTTTTGGAAGCTGTGGGACTCTGCCTGGGCTGGAATCCCTCTGCAGCTGCCATTTCAGAGGGCAGCAGTGGAAAAGCGAGGGTGTTTTCCCTTTACCCACCCCACAAATGTATTCATTTACATGCCTTACCTATCTTTCCTACCCAAAACCGTTTCCACTTATTTTCTTTACTCTGTTCAAATTGCTTTTACACCGTGTCTAATGCCCCACAGGTCCCTTCAATTCACAACTGCTGTTATTTAGTGAAATGTTTTCCCTAGGTCAACAGACTTTCATTTCAGGGTAGATAATGCTCGGTATATCCCCTGCGGGAGGTCGGGCTCTGCTCTGCAGCTGAGAGACTCTTTGTCAGGGTAATAAACTGAAAGCAGGATTTAGAAGAAATTACCCAGAAATTGAGTCCTTTGCCGCAGCTTTTTATTCCTCCTTTGAGTCATGTTTTCCTAAGGGCTTTTCAAAAGGAGGGATCAAGAATATGTATTATCTTTGCAGAATGGCAGGAAGGCAGACAGATTAGTCTGGCAGGGAAGGGCACACATGCAAAGGCCACTACAAAGACCAAAAAAAAAAAGGCTCTACCTTTAAGTAAAGATGAAAAAAAGTTGTGTTTGGAGTTTATTGTCCTTCATATGAAAACACGCACTTGAAAGCACTGTTGGTCTTTCTGGATTTTAATTCCTACATGGCTTTCCTGGGAAAATAAAGTTCTCTAATATAGACACTCATTAGTAAAATATAATTAACTACACACATGTATGTTTTATATTTAAATACATTTTATGTGTGTAATGAATATGATAAATATTCATTACAGTAAAATGTAAAATACTATTACCTTGCTTAGCTTATGACACCAGTGGGTTTGAATGTTTTTCCTAAGAGGCCATTGGTTGTACTGACCTCCAGTTTTCTTGGTGCTTTTTTGTTTCAAAGGCATTTTAATAAATGGCAAAGTGTCTGATTTCCATCTTCCCCATTTGCACTCTCTTCAAAAAGAAATACCATTTTCCTGGTTTCTCTTTCCTCTTTACATCGCTCTGGCACTCTCTAGTACCTGGTTATTTCTTACAGAGAGAGCAAACCCAGTTTTTAGACAAAATATAACCACTCATCAGTGCCATTTCAGTTTGTAAAAATCTCCATGAACCAAGGAAGCTTTTCCCTGGCAATCAATACAGGAATGCTGAGGCCCTGCAAAAACCAATGACCTTTGACTCTTGCAGGTTTGGCTGCCTCCTGCTGTCTGAGCCCAGGACACAACACCCTTCTGAAAACCCCAGCACTGCAAAGCTTTTAAGACCCTGCATTGTGGACACTAAGCAGAATTTATTAATGGATTAACAGAAGCATTTTTACAAGCTCTGAGGGCCATCCCCATTTTGTGTGTCAGAGGCACACACAAAGCACGGAGGTGAAGGGAACTCCTGGGTCACTGAACTCGTGCCCCTGCTGTGGCAGACAGCCAAGTCCCATAAGCCTGTACATAAATTTACCACATTGCAGCCTGCAGATGCTGGGGGGGAAGAGCAAGGGAGGGTCTTGCTGTTTCTCTTGCATTTTGGAAAATGTTCTAAAACCTCCTCAGTCTTCAAAACTGACTTCTAGCCTATGGTTTTTTCTGATTATCTGAAGTCATTCGCTTCAGAAGATCTTTTTTCCCCTTGTGTTCAGTGTGAAGATGTAGAAGAAGTTATCAGGTCTTTCAGTCTTGTTCTGTAAGGACCAGAGAACCACAGAATCACAGAATGTTTGGGGGTTGGAATGAACCTTAGAGATCATCTCATCCCAACCCCCTGCCTTGGGCAGGGACACCTTCCACTATCCCAGGTTGCCCAAGGCCCCATCCAACCTGGCCTTGAACACCTCCAGGGATGGGGCAGCCACAGCATCTCTGGGCACCCTGTGCCAGGGCCTCACCACGATCACAGTAAAGAGTTTCTTCCTAATATCTAACCTAAATTCTTATTTCTCTTTCAGTTTTTACCCATTCCCCTTGTCCTGTCACTCCAGTTCCTGACGGTCCTCCTCCAGCTTCCCTGTAGCCCCTTCAGACACTGGAGGGTGCTGTGAGGTCTCCACACAGCCTTCTCTTCTCCAGCTGAGCACCCCAACTTTCCCAGCCTGTCTTCACAGGGGAGGTGCTCCAGTCCTCTTACCAACACTGTGGCCTCCTCTGGACTTGTGCCAACAATTCTACATCCTTCTTCTGTTGGGGACACCAGAACTGGACACAGCACTGCAAGTGGGGTCTCACCAGAGCAGAGGTGGAGAATCTCCTCCTTGGACCTGCTGCCCACGTTCCTTTCAATGGAGGCCAGGATATCCAAGTCTGTTTTGTGTTGGTGCCAGAGTCAGCTCAGCTCAGTGGAAGATCAGCAATGTGCCCTGCGTGCTCCTGCTGAGCCCTGGGAAGTGACTGGTACAACCCCATTGACTGTTTCACCCTCCTCTAATGGAAATTATCATTTTGCATGGGCCCTAAAAGATTTGAAGTGAGTTAATTCTGTGAAACAGAACTTAGCTTGATCCTTTAGATGACTTTCAGCCAACCCATGTATCTTCCTCCCTTACTACCATACCTGTAATTATTTTTGTCTGAAGCAATTACCTAGAGCCCATGTGTGGCCGAGATCGGTTTAATTCACCTGTGACTTCCCCTTTCTTGTCCCTGTCTTTGCTTTACAAATTCTCCAACCATCTTATGCTGGTCTTTGATGAAGAGCACCCCTTGCCTGCTGGATCTCACCTCACCAGAGTGCCAATGTGTTACTCTGATAAAGAGTAGCAAATATGACACTGTGCTCTTGACATGCCATCATTAACACACACACCCCAGCACTTTTTAATGCTATATATTATTTCCCAGAAGTCAGGCAACACAGCTGAAATAACAAATTTATGGTTCATGCCCACCGTCTGATTTGTCTTCCTGTCAGCCTTGCCCCTGCCAGCATCATCTGAAGATAATTCTCCATTTTGGTGAGAATTAATCTGTGGAGAGAAAGGGAGGGGGGGGGACCAGGAGAACTGGGGTCTGTTGATGGAAGAGCTGCCTCAGCGACAACACAAGTAGTGGTTTCTTACCTGTTATCACAAGGAGAAAGTCAGTGCAAAGCAGGGGAAAGCCAAATGTTGTGAGGCTGCCAGTGTGTTTCTCAGTCAAGAGCCAAACCTTTCACCATTGACATTTCCCCTGGGGCAGTGGCTGTTTGGGTGCTGGTGCCCACTCCGAGCAGGGCCAAAGGGTGCCAAGATGTGGGTTTGGCCAGGGGGCAGGAGGGGAATGAGAAGACTGAGAAGGGGTTGCACTCTGCATTCTGCTTATTATATAAAAGGAACATTGCCATCTACTAAATAAGGAGATTATGCAAGGAAGAGATTGCTACTGAAACAAGTTGAATCAAATCCCCCCCAAAAATTCATGGGATAGTCAAGAAAATTGTGGCTGACTGGCCTGAGCACAGAATCTTGTTGCCCTTGGCTGGTTAAAGTGGGGAGGGGAGCAGCAAACTGGCTGGAGCTTCTTTAAAGTTTGGTACATGGTGCAGCCCTCTTCACCCTTGGGACAGAGGTGCCATGAGCTCCAAAAGCAGTACCTGGAGCTGTGCTGGGGTGATCACCTCCCTTCTTGCAAAGACATCGCCAAGGACCATCCCATGGCTTCCTCCCCGGCTCCCAAAGGGATCCCATGAGCAAAGAAAACTCTTGTGAAAACCCAGAAGGATCTTGGCCTCATCTGGATCAACCCTCCAGGAGCTTCCTTGCTTTGTTTGGGAAGCTGGACTGGCAGAGAGGGTAGCAGCAGCTTGCACCAGCAGCTTTCACCTGGGGTGCCCTTGGTGCTGGGTGTTCCTACTGAACACGCTCCTCTGCACGGCTTGATTCCCACCGAGCATTATGCAGCTTCTTCCTGCCCTGCTCCTGAGGAGGATGAATGCTCCTTGCCCCTGCTTTTGAGCAGAACATCTCCCTGTGTTTCTCTGGAGGCGACCTGCAGTGCAGTGAAAACTAACTGCAGGGAAGTTTTACTGTTTTAATTTTTTTTTAATGGAGCAATTTTTCCAATCCTACCTCCTGCAAAGCCAGTTGACTTTGTCATCCCAGGCTCCAAATGTGCAGGGCTCACTGGGAGACAGCAGCTGTCATACAAATGCTGTAAAATGAATTATCCTCTACAGCAGCCTCTGGCATCTTTGGTCTTCCCAAGGCCAGAAGTGAGTGCCCTGTCCTTGTCCTGAGATTTCCCCTTTCAGCAGTGCAAAGTTCCCAGGTCACAACTGCTGCTGCAACATGGGGTAAAGCCATGCTGAAGGCAGTGATAAAATTCTCACAGATCATGGTGCAGACATCGGTTACACCCAGGAGTTTCATTTATTCCTGCTGTTTATCTTATGAGCCTTGTCCTTTTGCATATGCATATGCACACATCCAGACATGGACACACATGGCATAAAATGGGGTTCTTTTAATGCTTGCTTATTTTATAACAAAAAAGGCTGACTCCAGATCAATAATCTTTGATTTTCAAGTTCCCAGATGGTTTTGCTGGGGTGTGGCATTCCCTACCTTTCACCTGAAAGGCTGATACAAGAATTATCACTAATAGTTGTGATAACAGACTGCAGGCAGAAACTTTCTCTTTGCTCTCAGCCTGATAAATGAGGGAGAAACTGTGTCCCCATGAACAGAAAATGAACAGCTGGGCATTTTTGCTTCACTGGGGCATGCAGAAAGCTCACATCTTCACTTCCTTCACCTCGGATGTGGCTCCTAAAACACATGGTGCACATGGTGAGCAGGGTGCCAGTGGCCATGGTGGGCATAAGATACCCAGTTCCCTTGGCTAAATACACACAAGTATGTAAAGTTTGGCCATAAACCACCTCCTGACCCTCAGGCTCTGTGCACAGAGCATGCAAAGAGCTCTGATACAGCTGCCTGCAGCCAGTAGCCACAATGCATCAATGCCAGCAGCCGAGCATCAATCACACGTGGCTGTCCTTGAGGTGACACAGGACACGGGGTGTTAATGCTGCAGCCAAGGTGTTTGAACAGATAGTGTTATATGGGTTTCATAGCTCCCCTTTGGCTTATCATCAGAAAAGCAGCACTTGTTTTGTGCCTGACTGCTGGAAGTCCCCAGAGGATAACTCAGTCCCAGAGCCAGGCAGGGAAAAGCCTCGCCCAGCCCCGGGATGGAAGTTTGGGTAGGCAGCAAGTGAGTGAAAGTCTCAAGTGAGACCTTCACTAAAACCTTTCCCTTCAAGCCCAGAGGGGGGAGTAGCATCACTGACTCCTCTGGCTGGCTGTCCTAGGGGACACTAAGGAGAGACTTCAAGCTCAAGTGGAAGAGGTGGGATGCAAGGCTTGGAAATACTTCTTTCCAAGGAGTTTTCTTTGGGGTAATGATATCATGAAATAAATCAGTAGGGAGCATGTCATCCTTGAATCACTGTGGAGCCCACCTGTGACATGACTCATGGCCTTGGTGACTTATTTAGGATGACTGAACCTCATGAGAGTCCTGTGATTAAGCAGCCACCAGCACTTGTCAAGTGCCTTGACTTGTCAGGGCCCCAAATATAGAAGGTTTTGGTCAGACTGGAGGAATGTTTTGATGAATAAAGATTTCCAGGGGAGCCCATATTTGCCAACAGCAGGAAGAACAGTGATTTCTTAAAGTGATGCTCCCAGCCCAAATTGGGCTAAGAAAGAAGATTTAATCTAGGGACTTTCAGCATGAGTGCTAATGCAAATGCCCTCACTATCTGCTTTATTTGCACGAACACACACTCAGTTTATAAAATTCCAACTCTCCCCTGCTGCTTTTTCAAGCTGCCCATCCCCCTGCAACGGGAGCAGTGAAGTGGGGCTGTCCCAGACATGGCTCCTGGCCTGGATCCCGTCCCAGGAGTGCTGTGCCACGCTGTGGTGGGCACAGAGTGCCTTTTGCTCTCACCTCTCACAGGAGAAACCACAGTTTTATAAGCAGGGGTGTGGGGTGATGCCACCTGTGTGTCCCTCCCAACCTCAGGTTTCACAGCCCTGCTTTGTGCTCTGGCCATCAGGGCTGACCCCAGGGGAGCCAGCGCAGACTCCAGCCATTCCTACATGACCAGGAGTCATGCTGGGATGTCTCAGCCCCCAGCCTTGCTCCAGCAGAGGGAAGCGCTGGGGCTGCCTCCTCCAGCCCACACGCTAGGGAGGGAGATTAAGATGCACTCCGCACACCCTCCAGCGTGACTGCAGAGAGCGGTGTCCTTTAGCAAATGGTAAATAATTGACACTTTACTCTGCTGGCAGTCAGCACCCCCGTCGGCAGCTGGGTTTGTCATTTTGCATCCCCTCAGTGGCTCTAATTTCAAATTTACAGTAACATATGCCCAGAGAGCTGCTGGCCTTCCCTCAGCATCACGGATGCTTATTCCCTGCTGCCCTGCGCTGTGACGGGTGAGGAGTGAGTGACATCTCTGCCTCTGCCACGGATCTTCTCTTGGCCTCCTGTGGTGGGAGAACAGAGCCTTTTTGTTCCTTCCCCTCTGGATTGGTTTTTTATTATATGAATATTATTTAGACTGGGCAGCTGGGGACCAGGGTATTTCCAGTACGCTTATTTAGCTGTATGTGTCCCATTAGTGTCAATGACAATTGCACGGCTAAAGCTGACCAGATCCTGTCGCAGATTTACCCCCCGGGTTAGCATTTCACAGAGATGAGATTTCCCCTCCCCCTTTCAGAGCCTTTGCTGCAGTCATTCCGTGGAGAGAAAATTGGAAGTCCCTGCGCTAGAGGAAGAGCAGCTCAGTTAGGAAATGGAAATCTGCATCAGGGAAGGGTTGTGGAGGGACAGGGAGAGTGGGAAGAGTGGAGCCTGAACTTCCCCCTCCAGCCTCACTGTGCCATGTCAAGGCATAGAACATCTGCTGAGACCCACAGATCCTTTTGCTGTGGCAGTGTTAAAACAAGATTGGCGGAAGACTTTTTTTTTTTTAACCTCATTTGCTACATAAAATCTGCCTGAAAAATAAGCAGAACATTTATCAGCCCTTTCCTTCTGACAACTCACCAGTTTCACTGAGGGTTTTGGGTCGCCTAGGAAGGGAAACCTGGGGGAGGATGGGGGTTGTGCCCCCACGCTGTTACCTGGCACAGCATCGGTGGCCACTGTGGCTCTGCCACAGAGCTGCGTAGGACGGACAGGGCCACCTGGGCAGCATTTCTGCCACTCTCTCCTTGAAGATGGTCATGGCCTGGGAGCTCTCCCTCCTCCAGCAGGCTCTGCTGGAGGAGTTATTTGTCCCTCTGACACTGGCCATAAATTTCAAGGCCAGAAGGAGTCATTACGGTCGGCCAGCCTGACCCCTGATATAACGCGTGATTTGTGCGTCAAGCCCGGGACTTTCTTTGGAGATCTAATAAATCACTGGGAAAGGCAGTCAGTCCTGATTTTAACAGCTGCAAACTACTGTGCCGTGTCCCTGGGTAAGCTATTGAAGTGGTTAATTATCCCTGTGGAGCAAATGCCTGCCATTATCCCCAGTCTGAGCAGCCCTGCCTGTGCACACGCCCAGCCGCGGCATCGTGTCGTGGCTCTCGAAGGATCCACTGGGCACAGCTCTTCCCAGGGGGCAGGGGTTGTCAGCCACAGTCACATCACCTCCTGACCTTCCCTCTGACAAGCCAAACAAATTTGGTTTCTTTAGCCTGATTGGCCAGCTCACTTCAGAGAGGCAGCTACGTGGATTTTTCACCTCTCATTTCAGGAGGTTGTGCAGGTCCAAGTCAAACGTAAAGCGGAAGAGGGGTCAGAAGTCCATGCTCTCAGGTGGGTGCCCAAGCCCACCTAGAATCCCCTGTGGGTTGAAGGCACTCCCCATGGAGGGAAGAGAAACAACCCCTGTGTTTAACTTTGTGGTCCAGGCAGGAAGGGCAGAGAGCAGTGTTTGCCAAAGTCATGGCTGGGAGGGCAGGGAGTGAATGTGGAAAGGATAAGAGACCCTCTGCCAGGTCATTCTTTCTCAGTGCTTCGTGAGCCAAGTTACCCCAGTCCTGTCAGAAGGGATGGGGTTCCTGCCCCAAAGGTGAAGGCTTGAGGCCCAGGAAGGGCTCTGATATAGTCCAGAAAGCTGATGTTTTCTGGAGTGTGTCCAGAGAAGGGCAACGGAGCTGGGGAAGGGTCTGAAGCACAAGTCTAATGAGGAGCAGCTGAGAGAGCTGGGGGTGTTTAGCCTGGAGAAAAGGAGGCTCAGGGGGGACATTCTCACTGTCTACAACTCCCTGACAGGAGGGTGTGGCCAGGTGGTAGTCGGCCTCTTCTCCCAGGTAGCAAGTGAAAGGATGAAACTAAACAGCCTGAAGTTGCACCAGTGGAGTTTTAGACTGGTATTAGGAAAAAATTCTTCATCAAAAAGACATTAAAAGCATTAAAAGCACAAAAGCATTAAAACAGGCTGCCCAGGGAAGTGGTGGGCTCACCAGCCCTGGAGGTGTTCAAAACCACTGTAGATGTGGCACTTAGGGACACGGTTTAGTGGTGGCCTTGGCAGAGCTGGGTTAACAGTTGGACTCAATCACCTTAAAGGTCTTTTCCAACCTGTGGTGCGAGCAAGAGGCCGGCTCTGAGATCCACAACCCTCTGGACACACAGTACAGTGCTTCACACCTGCCCAGCTCAGCCAGAGGCGATCCTGACCCATTTCCCAGAGCAGCCCCCCTCATGCTGTGCAAGTCCCTCTGCCAGGGGAGGAGAGGAGGCAGCTCCCAAGGGAGGTAAGCTGAGCTTAGCGGGGCCAGGGCCTGTGGAGTTCATTCAGAACCACTCTCATTTCCTGAGCTGGGATCAAGGGCACTGATTTCCTTTTGTTTGGCAGAGGATAAACCACCGAAGGGAGTCTGACTTCAGGCTGCCAGCTGGGTCTGCAAGGAGCCAGAGGAGTCTGCTCTGCACTGGGGAGGGCAGGAGGTGAATTTAAGTGGAGCTTTCTCACAGGACCAGTGCCTTAAAGGCAATCCGGAGGCCAGAGTGAGCTGGCTGCTAGATTTTGAATCAAACCTTCCTCTCCTGAGGGAAAGAAACAATTTCCTCTAAAAGGGTCAAAGACAGTGGAATCAGTCTGCATCTTTTCACTGGAGGTCATTGCATCTTCCCAGCTGCCACAGGATGGAGTGTTGTGGGTACTTCGATGTCCAGCAGCTGATCCTTTGGCACCTGTGTTTCAGGTTTCATGCTAGGCAGAGGGTCTAAGAAGTTGTCCTGCTTCTTTTTCCTATATTCCAGCCTGTGCAGGAGTCAAAATGATTTCCAGGGTGGGTACATCTTACAGCACTGGGCTGTCTTCTCGTCAAGCACCCCTCAAGGCATGAGACACCATAGGAAAATGGAAGGATCAGTGAGGAATTTAATCAGGTGCATGTGCTCTCCTGCCACCAATCTGCTGTTAACTCCAGAGTACCCGAGATGGGAGAGAAATACAGTCCCCAGACAACAGGTGATTCTCTCTTGCACTTTAATTCCTGTAATTACTCTCCATTACTCTTCTTCCTGATGGCCCCGTTGTCACTGTCAGAACAAAACCCAAAATCAACGTTTGTGAAAGGACAGATGAAGCTCTCTGAGAGCCACTCTGCAGCACAGAAGTCAACTGCTACTTTGAGTGCAATCACAAGTACCAGAATTTCCCCTCTGCAAGTTCCCAACATCCCCTCATGTTGGTCTTCCTGATCTACTGAACAGGTAATCTTGACCATCAGAAGACCCTTGGGGAAGTGATGTGCAGGGGGGAACTGAGAGAGCTGTGCTAACAGTGCAGTGAAGGCGAAGGACAGTGTCCTTCTTGGCCTAAGCCACTCTTGAGACACTGCCACAGGTGAGCCTGAAGGATGCTGCGTCCCCTCTTGGTGGAGACACCTGCCAGGGGTGTCACCAAGGTCCTTTAGGGATGTCAGTCCCCATGCTGTGGGCACTCTGTGCCTCTACACAAACCTCCTTATGATACTCCTGGCATACCAACCCTCTTTTCAGGTGGCTGTTTTGCTTTTCTGGACACTTTTCCTCTTCTGTCACTCCAGATATACCAATGGCATAAAACACAGCCTCAGAAACTGCCCTTGTTGCTCTCTGAGTTACTTTGAGCCCAGTGTGCCCCAAAAGCCCAGCCCTGGGCATAGCAGAGATGCACCAGAGCCCTTGAGATGTTCCCCTTGCTATGGACCTGCCTGGACCCTGCAGCCAGCACTGGTCCTGAGAGGTCACCACCCTGCTGGCCTTTGCCTTGGCCCTCCAAACCCAGGCACAGGACATGCAGTGATGGCTGGGCACTGTCCTTTTGGTTATGAATTTTGGTCATTTTGACTAAAAAGCATGTGCTAGAAACATTTATGGCTCCCCAGAAGAAGCTGGCATCTAGGCAGATTCTTGTTATAGCTTCATTTGTTGCCTACTTCTATAATTAATGAGTTGGATTAAAAGGACAGGCTGCTTTGGGGCTTTCTAGTCCTTTCTAGAGGTCCATTCATGCCTCTGAGACAGCTGGGACAGTTTAAGAGCTGTGTCTGTACTGATATTGCCTCTTCAGGAGCACAGCAGAGATCTGCACTGCCCTTCAAAGGAGGCACATGGATGCAGGGGCTTTGTTTGCCTTGGCTTCCTTTACTTACCTTGCCCTGGGGACTCTAAATTCTCAGGTTGTGAGTGGGGCTTTCCAAAGACAAGTCTGAAATAAGCCATACCTTGTTTATTTGCCCCAGAGCAGTGTCCATGATTCATCTGCAGATTTCATGCTAGTGTCTAGATGCATGCCCCTTGCTCTATTGATTTCTGCAGCTCTGCTTGCAGACAACGAGTTTAAAATCATCGGACTGGACAGGATCTCCTGGGTTGTTGTGTCTCATCTTCCTCTGTCACCCACAGTCATGTTATGCTACTGCTTTCATGGGCTTGCAAAACTCCAGCTTAAAATTAGGCAGAACTTTGCTCCCAGGATTCCTTCAGGAAAGCCTTTGCAGAATTTCATTCCTCCAGCAGTCATTAATGCTGTCATTCCTTGTCTAAACATAGTCAGGAATGGTTTGGAGGCATTTGCTCAACGGCCAACATTATCCTCCGGCTTAAATCACTCATGTCTCTTTTTAGTGGACACGTTGGAAAAAGGAAAGGGTTATGGAGAGTGGCCACATCCCCACGGAGCCCCTCAAGCTCCAGGGAGCTGCCAGGGTCCATCACAGGGCGCAGGGCCAAGGCCTGAGGTGGCACAAGGAGATGTCCCCAGCAGCTCAGGCACAGTCCCAAGGTCTCAGCAAGTCCTCATCCCCTGGCACTGCTCTCTCCAGGCCCTTCTGGAAACACTGATTCCGTTTGCATTCGCCTTTTCCCGTGGCTCCCAGCCATCTCATGCCTGAGTGATCTATCTCTGCTCCTTTGTGGATAAGCTGCCAGCATGTAGCAGAAATTCTTGTTTGTAGTGTCCAAGTACATGGCGGTGCATTTTTTACTGCTAAATTACATCCCATTTGTCTCAGTCTCACCCTTAAGGGCACCCAGCTCCTCCTGCACAATATTCCAGCCCTTATCAGCACCAGCAGTGACTCCCAGCTTCACGTCATTCCTGCCTTCTCTGCTAGGGTCATTTAAAGAAAATAAGGATTAAGATAGCATCCAAGACAGCTCCTCGACAAATTCCATCAGGAGCTCACTGCCAAATTTCAATTCCCCTTTCAGCATGGCCTGTTTTCTACCTATTGGCTGGTTCTTGACCCAGACTAAATCTCTTTCAGGGCTCCTCATCTTAATGAGCACATTCCTGCTTGGCAACAAGGAATCAGGCGGACCCGGTCTCCCCTGTGTCCTGACTCCAGCAAGTCCTGCACAGACTGCAGCTGGGAAACCTATCCCTTCCTTTGTTCCATTTATTGTGTGCTTCCCCATCCTTCCAGCAGAGTTGGTCCCAACACCTTTCTCCTGCAGAGGACAAATAAACTGGTGCATGGCTGCTGCATTCCCCAATCCCTTTGCCTTCCCTGTTCCCAGCTACCACGTTAGCTCTTCTCCCATCCCTTTCCACAGTCCCCGGCCCGGTGGCTTCAGCAATAGGTGTCAGCCTTGCAGATACAAATGATGCTCCTTCCTGCACACCGGGCTGGAGATATCCTTGTCCCTAGACCTGATGTGTTCTTTATCTCATAAATCCCAGGCATTTGCTCCCACTCCCCTTTCCCCCCTGCAGTTGCCAGTAGCTGCTGCTGACAACAAGTGCCTGCTGGGGTGACAAAGTGTTTAGTTCATGCTGGGATGATGCATAAAGTACCTGAGCCATGACACATATTTTTGTGTATTTCTTCCTGCCAGGTTCTTCTTTTCTTTACTGCCCTCCCTTTTGCTCTCTATTGGTCCCCTCTGCATTTTTAATATTACCACTGTTAAAGTTTTATAAGCTCAGGCTGGCATTTTTATGGGTGTAATATTCTTACAGTTCAGGATGTTTTTGAGATATTATATTTATTTTTTTCCCAGCACTCAAAACTCCTTCAGCTGGCACAACGGAGGTGACTTTAAAATTTTAAGCAAGGTTAAAAACCTGCCTTTTTTCTCCTCCCCACTTTGGAGCTCTGAAACTTTTTAATGGCAGAGTGTGGTTGTGTATCTGAATGCAAAGAGGAAAAGCAATAGATAATTAATATTGCTGGGAAATGAACTCTGCGCCATTCCTTTCATCTGGTTTGGCCCTCCTGAACTTCTTTGGGAGTTACTTAGAGCCAGTTGCTCTCTCTTGTTATGCTGAGAGACACCAGTTTTTTCAAGCTCTGAGCTGGATAAGTCACTGAAATGTCACCTGCAGCCTGGGAACCATCAACCACACCAACTGTGGTGCAGCAAAAGAGGTGGGTGCTGGCGGGCATGGGTGGATGTGGGTCATAAAGGTTGTGCTTCAGGCTCCATTTTCCCTCATAAAAAATGCTCCCAGGCCACTTGATGGAGAGGAAGATGGAGTGTGATCTCTTAAAAAACCCCATCTTTTGGGTTCTGACCACATTGGCCCCAAGAGGAGTCTGATTTTACAAAAAAGAAAAGAAACACAGTCGTGAAGATTTTTATTCTTATGGATTATATCTTCTAATATGTACATTTCCCTTGCAGAGTAGGCCATACATCAGCCATCTGGATGCACCAGACCCTGGGCATGGATGGGAACTGTGGGCTGCATGGGAACACCCCTGAGGTGCACAAGGAGTGAGACATCAGAGACATTAAATACATGGCAGTCCTTTTTAACCTGTTTTGAAGGAAGCAATCAGTGCTTTTTCAGCACACCTGTGTTCACTCACTGAATAAATCCTTTCCTCACTGTTGAGCCAGCTCAAATCCTGAGCCCTAAAGGGCCCCCACACATTGTGAAAGTTCATTTTTCTTGTCCTGAACCATTTCCAGCCTGCCTGAGGTGCTCAGCTTTGAAATAATTTCAGCAGTGGTTTCTTTCTAGAACACTAGCATGGCTTCTTAAACCCCCTTACCAGTAATTACCAGGTTAGTTTGCAGCAAATCTGGGTGATGGGTGGTGCTGCTCCAGAAAATGAGACACAGGGAGCTGCGTGAGCAGCACAAGGTCGTGCAGAAGAACTGTAGCAGAGCAGCACTTCCTTCACCACTAATTCTGAGCCTTTTTCCAGTCAATACAACAAAATGCAATCAGCCACTGCCTAATCATTTACCTCTGGGCAGATTTAGGTACCCTGAGGATTGGCTGACACTCCTGCAGAGCACCAGCTCTCCGCCTCTTTGTGGTTCTGCACGCTCCCGGCAGCAGGTGAGTTGAAAGTAAGTAGAAAAGATCATTCAGTTATAAAAGGGGGAAGACAATTACTTTGACTTCCAGTTTTCAGTCGTGCCTGCTTCATTTTCGCCCCAGGGAGTCACCTCAGCAATTAAACCTTAACTCAGCCACCACACGGCATCACGACACAAACTTCCCACACTGCCTTCATGTGAATACAACTTCAGAACCTCTTGCACAGCCCAAGCTGGTGTTGTTTGCTTCTACATAACACCAGCAAAGCTACTTTTTAATCACTATTGTTCTGTGACTTGATCTACCTCAGAGATGTTTGCTGCACATCCATCAGCAGGGGCAAACTACTGTGCATGGGCAGACAGCAAGAGGCCTCATGTTGGCCAGGAACCCAACCAGCCCAGAGTTTGGCACGTTTGTGTGCTCTCTGAATAGGCAAAACATCTCTCTGGACTGGCATGGTTGTGGTGGGATTGAGGGCAGGGCCGTGACCCCACAGCCGCATCTCCTGCTTGTGGACAGACAGTGGTGGTGCCCTCAGGGGGTGCTCCCTGTCCCCTTGCAGAGAGCAGGTTTACATGAGTGCAAGGCAGAGATGCAGGAAGGAGTCTGTTTGTCCACAGCCACAGCTGTGGACAGCTTCCTTTTGATTTGGTTCACCTGGAGAGCTCCGTGTCTCTCTTGGCACTTTGAGAGCCAGTATCGCTCAGGACACAGGAGCCAGGGCTTCCCAGGGCCAGTTCATCCCCTGGGCTTGTGACAGCCACCTCCAGGCTGTTCAGGACTCCTCTCAGACTCACAGCTGTGGTTTGAGCTATCACTGCTTTCCAGGGCTTTCCTCGCCCTCCCAGGGCACCTCTTGATTTTGCCTGAGGGAAAAATGCACATTTCATCGGGAGAAACATTTGATGAGTAGCTCCATTCATTTTCAGGGAATTATCACTGGTTAAACCAATCATCAGACAAGCAGGCATGGATTTAAAGCCTACAGGGATACATTTACAACAGCCAGTAGTCTATAAACACAGCTACAGCTTCCGTGCATATGGTGATAGTAACGTGGTTTATGCACGGGATTTGGTGGAAAGTGGCTTTTTATTACACTGTACCACAGATAATGTTTGTGCAAAAGCTTTGTGCCTCCTAAGTAGCTGGAAAAAGATGATGAAATATTTCCAGGCTGTCCTAGGCTGGCTGCCCTGCCTGAGATCTCACTGCCAGAGGTACTCAGTGACCACATCCCACTTGCGACTGCAGTTCACACCTGGCAGAGGTGATGCTCCAGCTGTGTCAGCGGGGTCCCTTTTAGCACAAGTGTCCCACCTCAGACATCTGGGTGCCTCTTGGTTCTGGTGTCCAGTCACTGAGTGGACCAATGCAGCTTCTCTGTCCCCACCAGTGACAGCAGGACCGGCACCCTTCTGACAGTGACCAGCGCCAGCAGCACAGATCTGCTGCTCTCATTATGTCCAGCCCCTTGTGCCTTTCCAGAGGAAACCGAGGCAGGAGGCTTCTGCTCTGTGTCTGTAATTGGCTTCCAGCTTGGCAGAGGATGAGACAAGATCTGATTTCCTCTTTATCTGAGTCCAGATGGGTTTTTTCAGTTGCACAGGCTCGGACAGGAAAGCGCCGTCGCACATCTGCAGCCCAGAAGTCGCACAGGGGAAGGGTCAGGGTGTGGGGCTGGGGTCGTGGCGTGGGTGCAGACCTTGGCATGGCCCTGTGAGGACCAGGGGATGAGGGGTGCCTTGCCTCTGGCTGTGGGGCTGGCAGAGAGTGGGGACACCCCTGCTTTGGAGCTTGGTGCTGGAGGAGCTCACAGCCAAGGACTCCCCCTCTGCTCAGGTGCCCCTGCCTGCCCCGTAAAAATTGGAGGGCCCTCCTGGGCCACCACCAAGAGTGAAGGACACAGGCAAGGCTGGAAAAACAACTTTTCCCTCCTCCAGGCCTGAGCAGCTGCAGGCCATGCAGTGTGAATGGGATTGTTGCTGGCTTACACCAAGGGTCAAACCCTGAATCCCTGGCCCTAGATGGGCTGCCAGGGCTTTCACTGGGGCTTTTCTCCAGTTCTCCTCATGCTTGAGATCTCCTGGCTTCCAGCCAGGTGCACAGCCTGAGGCAGCACTCAGCATCCCCAAAATCACACAGCCAGCTGCAGGCAAGAGACCTGTGCCTGATGGCTCTGCCTCCTTATGCAAGCTCCTGGCTACAGAACTTTGCTCCTTTTTGGAGCAGGATGATGCTCTGAGGAACAGCTCTGCTTATCTAACACAGGACCCAGGCAGGACAGCCTGTGGTCTGGCCGGGTCTCAGCTGCCCTTGGGAACCTTGTGGGGATCCTGCCAGGGGCTGATAAATGCCAACAAAAGGATGTCAAGCGCTAGCAGTTGCTTCCAGGTTTGTTTATCCCTCTGATTCCTACAGAGGCGCACAAAGAGTTCACACGCAATCCGCACAGAACTCTCTTTATAAAAACAAATGAAAAGGCCCTTGCTGTTCAAAATCAGCTTCCCTCCAGTCTATTTTAGCCCTTTGCCTGAGCAGCAGCTCCTTCAGAAGCCGGGGCTCTGCTGATGGGAGTTACTCACTTCTGTCCCTCGGCAGGCGCCTCGGTAATTTTCCCCAGCCGGTTACGTCAGCAGAGCCCTGCACCAGCAGCTCCCCGATTATGCAACTCCCTTCCCAGAGACACTGAGGGATGGTCTTTTCAACCTTTATTCACCGCAGGGAGAGCTGCAATAAAAGCTTTGCTGATAAAACCCAGCAATATATCGATAAAAGAAAAGCGTGGCACCGGCTGTAGATGGTATTTGTGGGGAACTGAAAGGAGAAACAAAGGAGTGGGCTGCAGCCTGTACGGGCACAGCAGAATCCGCAGCAGTGCTGCCTCTTGAAAACACAGACACACTTTTCTAGTTCATCCAGGCAAAAGCAGGGACAAAGATTTTTTTTCTGGGGTTTCAGTTTATCAGTCAAATGCTCTGCAGTCATGGGTTTTGTGTGACTGAGTACCTCTGTGCTCCCACTGAGGCACCCTAGAGCTTGCTCACAGATGGTGCAGGAATCCCTGAATTACAAGGCAGGAGCCTTCAATTTATTTTACTTAAATCCCCATCCCCCTCCCTTTTTTTTTTTTTTTTTTTTGATGGCTGTGCAATTTTATCTTTGTAGAAGGACTCTAGAAGGGGAAAGATGTAAGCAATTTTCTTTACCAGGGCCTTCCCAAAATGTTTTTATTCACTCAGCTCCAACATCTCCTTAGATGTCCAAGTGTGTTCTTCATCCCATGGAATGGTTTGGGTCGGAAGGGACTTTCAAAGTTCAAGTCCAACTCCCCTGCCGTGAGCAGGGACACCTTCCACTAGATAATGAGGAATCCACAACTTCTCTGGGTAACCTGCATACAGGGCATAGAAAAGCAGGGGACTGGGATAGTATCAGGGACTTGCCTGGATCTCCAGTTAAAAAATTCCCCCTTTGACCTTCCTGCTTTGCTGCCTGCCAAGTCTTCCCTCCTGGTCTTTGGGAAGCACTGAAAAAAGGCTGGTGCCTGACAGCAGGGATGCTCCTACAGACCCCTGCTTCTGGTGGGGTCAGAATCCTGCCCTGTCACAGTGTTAATGAGGGCAATGTGATGCCCCCTTCTCTTTCCTCCTTGTCCCATCAAGCCAAAGGGTGGCAATGGAGCTGGGGACAGATACATTAAAAATTTGTGCAGTGGGAGGTTTTTTGCCACAGCAAGACCATTTCAAAACAAATTGGCTCATACAGCGTGATTCTGTTGACTGTTCAGCTCCAGATCAGGCACTAAATCTGACTATAAAGAGAAATAATTGACTGACTGCTTGGATTTTCTTGGGACAGTAACTATAGAAACTCACTCCTGTCAGACACAGGTGCTGCAGACATGTTTGTCTGACCAGAGCCAGAATGTGTCAGTCAGTACAGCAAAGTTTACAAGAGGTGCTCAGTGCAAAATGCCACATGCTAGTGTTTCCCCGTGGATAGAAGCATTGCTGAGGTAATGCTGGAAAAAGGAACCAAAAAAAAAAAATCACTTATCATCTCTAGCTGTGAGCGTCATAGCAGAATAAATGTCAATATCCATATAATTGAGCTCAAGAGGTTCCTGTTAGCCACGGTGTTCTTGTTGGAGGGATGTGGAGCTGAGTCAGACAGATAAAACTGGTCCACATCTTTCAAATCATTCACAGGTCCTGAAACCCCGCAGACCTGGGCTGAAAGGAACCAACAGCAGATTTGTGCTCCATCGGACAAACGTTTCAGCCCAAGGAAAAATCCAAGCACCTTCTTTATGACATTTTAAAGAAAACCACTTACTGTTGGGACATTAAAAATTCCCCAACATCACTGAAAGAGATAAAGAAGAGAAGAATAAAGATAGAAGCAAAGAACTGCAAAACACTTATTGGTGATGGAATTAATACTTTCAGTGACTCAAAGTGGTCAGGGTTTCTTGTTTGCCAAACACAGAAGGGAGTCCTTTGCATCCATCTGCAATGATATTTATTGTCTTTCCCTTCTTTGGCTCAGCCAGCAAAGTCCAGCAGAAACACAGCCTGGGTGTGTGTGCCCTGAGAGGAGAACTTGGAAATAGCAGCACTCTGCCACCATATGCTGGGAAATTGCAAAACTGCAATATTTTGAATGTGTTATCTGAACCAGTGCTCAGTGCAAGGGGGGAGAAGAAAAAGAAGATACAGGGAGAGGATGAGACGTGATATAAAGTTTGAGAATTCCGTGTGCATGGTCAAGCTGAGGTAAATGCTCCCAGAGGAGCCCTGAGAAGCTGTGCAGGTTAGGGCACAGAACCATGGAATTACAGAATGGGTCAGGTTGGAAGGGACCATAGTGGGTCACCCCTGAGGGTGACCAGCTCCCGTCCTGGCCCCAAGCAGTTTTCCTCTCCTGCCACACAATCCCACGTTTTGAGCCCTCTCAACCACTCAGTGTCAAAAGCAGCAAGCACTAAACAGCTTTTGAGGCAGCACATTCCCATGCAGCCCTGTGAAATATTTAATATTAGGATGCTGTATTTGGGACAGGCAGCATTTCTGACATAGGGGACGTGGTGAAACAGCGCTTTTTTGTCTCACCAAGCAATCTGCCTGCAAGGAGGATGTGCAGGTACAAAGCAATGAAAGGGATCTTTATGTCCTTTGAACATGTAAGAAACTCCTTGAATTAATAACTAGCACTTACATCTAGAGGCAGACCCATGTTATTAGGAAGATTAACAGTAGCCAAGCACTTTTCTTTAAATGTGGAACTGCAAAGAGCTCCCTTGTCACGGGCCTTGTTACAGGGGAAGTTTCAATCCATCAGGGGCTGAAGGGAACATAAATCAAACCTGAAAGTGTAAGATAAACCCACCCAGCCCCTGCATGCCCCTTCCTTAGCTGTGGTGCCCCATGACATTGCAGCACGTCGTAGCTGCAGACATGAAAGGACTTTTGGGACCTGCTGCATCATGCTGCTGCTGATTGCTTCAATCCACGCAGGGCTCAATCCTGCTCACTCTGGGACCTAGGATATGCCCCAGCTGGAGCATTAAATACCAGCGTCAATGTAAATTTTCCCCAAATACAGGCTTGACACTGGCTTGGGAGTCCCTTTTGCTCTCCTGTCTAATGAGGACTTTGCTTAGTAATGCAATTAGCACACAGGCTGGGTGGTTAATAAACCTGCTTACGGAGCTGTGAGCAACTGCTCTGCAGTGGGGGAGGCCGGGGGGACGCGCGCAGCTGCCACCTCTGTGACGCCAAGGTCCCCCTGCTCAGGGTGTTTCAGCTCTCTAAAGCCACCACTTCCCTTCCCTCTCCTACGTGAGCGCTTCCAATGCCGGCGCCACCGCCCTGACGTGTGTCCTTCGCAGAGCAGCAGCAGCAGCAGCAGGAGGAGGAGGAGGAGGAGGAGGGCTGGATTTGGCTCTCTCCCTGTGGCTGGATTCAGGCACAGGGGCACTTCCCAGCTGTCCCACGTGTGCTGCAGCTGCTCGTGTGTGACACGCTGGACCCGGGGCTTCACACGTGGCTGCTCCGCGGCGTTTCCAGCCGCCCTTCTAATAAGCGCTAATTCAATTTTCGGCTTTGCTCCCTGATCCTTTCATGCCGCCTCCTGAGCCGCTTTGTGCCGACGTCTGCTGATGTCAGCAGCTGCGGGACGGGCAGCAGAGGGATGGGCTGCCGAGGGGCACTGGCGGGTCGCCTCCACCCTGGGATTTGCTTGGTGGCACTCACCAGGATGCGTAGGCTCCCTGGGATCCTCTGGAATGACGAGAGGGGTGTTGCGAGTGGGTTCTGCGCAGCCAGACCTAGGCGAGGGATTAAAATTTTGTGCCAGTGGTATGAGGAGCCGTCTACCATGCTCTGAGGGGAAGATTAGTGAGCTCAAGCTCAGCATGAAATTCAGGATGAAAATCTTATCACACGCCAAAAAAAAATTTTTGCCTCGTGCTCTAATCCTCCTGGAGGGGGCTGAATAACAAACAGCACAGCCTCAAGGGGCCCTGCTTGGCTGTCTCCAGGTCGTGGAGAGCACAGCCTCTACAAACCCGGCTAATCACCCCCTTCTCAGCCGTCACCACTGAGCTGGCGAGTCCTGATCCAGTGCTTGCCAATGTCAGTGAAAGCCCGATCCCCGTGGCTGCGACGCGGCTCACGTACAGGGGTGGGCGGCAGCCTTTTCCCCGTTCCCTGTCCTCCTCCCGCCTTGTCTGAGCTCCCAGGGGGAGATCAGGTGGGGGGAAAGCTGGGCAAATGCAGAGGGGAACAATAAACCCTTGGCAGCCTGGTGTTGAGCGTACTCAGATCCAAGTGGGCACCGGGAAGCCCAAGGACACAGCCCGGTGCTGCCGAATCTTGGCATTCTCCTTGTGCTGGCTCACACCACTGCCAGGGCTTGGCACTGCCCGAGGCTGGCTGAGCACTGCTCATTCTCCTCCTCTCACCCTGTCCAAGGGGATTTCAGGGACCCCCAAGTCCTGGAATAGGACAGGAGTCCCAGGTAAAACAGGAGCATTAGCCTAGGCATATTAATTCATCATTAAATTTGTGAAGTAATTAATTCATTCACTCAAACACAAAAGGCCAAAGGCATGCCCCTGGAAACAAGCAGCCCTTCTGCTCTTGTATGTGGCACACAAATCCAGAGCCAGTGTCACGCATCTTCAGGCCTCCGTGGTCGGGGGTTTCACGTGGCAGCAGGCAGAGGAGTTCCCAGCGGCTACTGCACTGCTCTTGGGCTCTCAGTCCCAGCTTTGATGGCAAAGCCTGAATGTGCTGCCTCCCCAAGCCGCAGTCATCTCCTCCTCACTCGCAGGTGAACCTGGCCATCTCTCCGTGCAATGCCATCACCTCCCCTGCCGAGGCTTGTCTTCTACAAGCTGCTTTTTCACCAGTCAGGAGCGGCCAAGTGACAGGGCAATGCAACAGGACAGGGACAGGAGCCTTTCTCTGCGTCCCACGTGTGCACACAAATGCACTCCCAAGCATCCCGTGCCGGAGGGTGGCTCAGGACAGCAGCAGGCTGCAGGTCAGAGGAGTCGCTGCTTAACACCGCAGACACGCTCGGATCTTCACGAAGCTTCTCGCTCCTTGTGGCAGACAGCGTAAAGGCAACTGGCATCAGAAGTGGTTTTAAAAAATTAGAAAAACCCGCTTGGAACAATTCACAGAGCAAAGAGGTTGTGGGTAACCTCCCCATAGCTGGGAAAAGGGGACGCGGGTTGCCCTCACCCCTGAGTTCGCCCTTCAGCCCTGCCCCAGTGCTGCCACCAGAGGCAGAAGTGACGCGCTGTGACACTCCGGGACGGGAATGTGATCCCAGAGATGCCCCCGTCTTTTTGCGTTGATTCCGGGATTTGTGGGGCGGGCTAGAGATGCTTTCCTCATCTCCAGTGCCTCCCCTGCACGGAGGAGAGGGACAGACCACGGCTTTGGTACATTGGTGGCTAAGAAGCAGCTTTGCTCCTGGGTGCAGTGAGGGGTGGTAAAAGCATTTTCAATCAAGAGGTGTGAGGTAACACACAACAAAAACCTCTGTGAAAGAATCTGCATGGACAGCACAGAAAGACAAGTAAGCAGCAAGCCATAGGAAGCTTTAGCAGGATCCCTCTGAGTTGCCACACACCCCCAGGTGATGCTTAACATTTACATCTGCATTGCTTAATTAGCACAGTGTCCATCGTCCTCCAGGCTGTGGGCACTGGGATATGGAGCAGAGACACTGGATCCATCACTGGTCCTGTGTCATCACTGACAGACCGGGAGCTGCCTCACTGCTTGGTGAGGGACATCTTTGCTGCAGCTGCATTTTTGCAGTTTTGATAAACCTCTTGGGAGAGCAGATTCAGGGGGGTGCTCCAAGGAACAAACTTCTCACCCCTATGGAGGATACAATGTCAGGAAAAAAAATATTCTCATTTCTTTTCAAGATTCATTTGGGACATTAGGAAATTCTACTGAGAAAGTTCAGAGCCAAAGAGGAAAAAAATTTCTAATACCTGCCTTTCTGCAAATGTGCCAAAGACAGCAATAGCAACAGCCAAATGTTAGATATATACACCACCTTAACAGAAATAAAAGATTGGCTTTTCCAGAACGTGCCTTCAGCTTTTTGCTCTGATCCTGCTCCTACAGACGTGCAGGGGAGCTTTCAAACCAGGAAGATCCTTGAAATCTCTCAAAACTGCTTGTAAACCCCAGTTTAGGCTAAAACTCAGTGACAAACCACACAGGTTTCAACAATTTTTCGCTGCAACCAAACCTCAGTAGTCTTCCTGGACTCGATCTTCCCTTCGTAAATTTAACAGGAATGCTCCAACTGAATCCAGGGCCCATGGGCTAAGCCTCAGCAATTAGTGCTCACTGATTTATTCACATACATATTCACCACCAGGGTACAGAAACCTCTGCAGACACTATGCAAATAATGTATACTAATAAATGCAACTGCCTTACTCCAATTTACAGCATAATATTCGTACTCTGCCAATTAAGACTTTCTGTAGTCTGCTAGCATATAGTTATTAATGGCCAGAAAAAAAGGCTGCAGCTGTATATAAACAAACACTTACCTTTGTAGGAAACCAGCAGCAACAATCCACAAAAAAGTGCTGTTTCCTGAAACAAAACTTAGCTTTGGAAAACCTGCAGGGAGCATTTTTTTTGTGCCAGTACAGAACGTCTGATCTTGAAATATGTAATTATCTGGGGAAACCACCTCATTATTATTATGATGATTGGTTGGTTTTGCATGTCTGAAATTTTTATTTTTAGAGGAACTTTTTTTTTTTTTTAGTGGGAAATCTGGCCTGAAAGCCAATAGGGCTGTATCTCCTCTGAAATCCCAGCTCTCAGGCTTTCCTAGAGTGTCCAAGACTGTCACATGTGTCCACAACCAGGTGAGCACTCGTCCCCAGCAAGGTGAGATGCTGCCCGAGATTTTTTGGCAGAGTTGTTATTCTTCACTGCCTGGTCAGCTTCCTGGACAAATCAGACAGTGTCACTGTTCCCTGGAGGCTGTGGAATCCCTTGGAAATGTACATTTATGAGATTTAGGCATGGACGGTCCTCATAAAATGACCCACTGATACTACACTGCCAGACCCCTCCTCCACCAGCATCATCAAGGGGCAAGGAAAGGAAAGCAGCAGTGGTTGAAAAGCACCTTTTTCTCTAGGAGGGTTAGAAAAATTCCTAAGGACTGAGGGGCACCAGTACTAGGACATGTGATCAGGCTGATTTCTGCTAAGTTTGTTTCCCTTCTCTTCTTTGGCATCCAACAAGAAAGCCAAAGGTATTGCAGTGTTATTTACTACTGTAAAATGCAGAATGCCAGGACACCTCCTGGATCCGACACTTTGCAGTTCAGCACCCCCAGGAACATGTGGCCTGTTATCAGGGACCAAACCCCGTGGAGGAGCTGACTCCTCATTCACAGCTCCCTCTGGATTTTTAACCCAGTGGGCAGTCAGGTTGGTTGAACACGGTTTACCCTTCTTTAATCCTTGCTGGCTGTTCCCAGCTGCTCTCTTCTCTCTCCTGTGTCCACAAACACACTCCAAGAGAACTCACTCCATGATTTTCCTGGGTACTGACCTGACACTGACTGGACTGCAGTGTCCTGGATTGTCCTTGGGCCCTTTTCTGGGGAAGGGCGCAGTGTTTGCTTTTCTCCAGTTGCAGGGGTATCCCCTGATCCCCACAACCTTTCAAGCATTATGAGAGCACCCCTGTGAGGACAACAGCCACCACCCTCAGCACCCTTGGGTGGAGCCTGGTGGGTCCCATGTGCAGGATGTTCCCCCAAACAAACTCTGACCTGATCCTCACCCACTGCTGGTTGTTCTCCTCCCCCTTCAACCTGTCCCCAGGAGATCTGGGAGACCTTGTTGGTCAAGACTGAGACAAATAAGGCCATGAATGCCTCAGCCTTACCTGTCCCTGCTGCCACTAAATCACCTGATGCAACTGGATGCACCCCAGTTTTCCTTATTCAGCCTTTTACCTCTAATGCTGGGGCAGAGACTCCTTGTTTTGCATTTGATGCCTCTTGCAAATGTCAGCTTTAGATGAGCTTTGCCTTTCCTAGCACTGCCCTACACACCTGGGCAGTGTTTCTAAATCCCTTCTTCATAGAAGGGATTTGTTTAAAACCTCCTGTTACTGCCTTTTCTCCTTGGAGGCCAGTGGTGAGTCCCCAGCCCATTCAATTATCCACAGCCATCGTTCCACTGCACACAGGGTGGATCCAACAGCTGCCTTCTAATGAAAGAGAGGGAGAGATGCATAACTTGCATAAATTAGCTTCTAAATTGAATTGTAGCCTCGTAAAGTACCACTCCAGCACATAGTTAACTTTTACAGCCTGGTGAAACCCAGCCAGGAATGGCATGTGAAAAGGGCACTGGAGGAGATGCAGGAAGATTTCCATTCTCTGGTGCTGCTCCTCTGCCCACAGCTGAAGGCAGAGATCTCTGACAGGGAGCAGTGTAAGATGAGATGCAAAGGTGTGTTCGCAGCTGATTTACAGTAACAGGAAAAAAGCACATTACATCCAACCCAAGGTGCTGACTCTGCCTGCCCTGCAGAGCCTCTTTGGCTATAGAATTACGGATCAAATATCATGTTCATTCAGACCCTGCTGGATCAATAGCCTGCAGCCTCCCTCTGCAGCTTCAGTTCTACACCTGAGACTAAAACCAGCTGCTCAGTGCTTCTCCTGTGACCTGCAGCATTGAAGGGTCCTGAAGGAGGATCAAAGAAAGGGCATAACAACCAGGAGGCAAGAGGATGGCCAGCATTCAGGGAGAAAAATCCATTTGCTAAAATGTTCTATTAAAAAAACACAACCTCAGACCCAAAACACCATGAATAAGCAAGCAATGACCCTTTTCTCTTGCCCCTGAGCAGTGAACTTTCAGATCCTCCAGACTCTTCTTCAGCAGGCAGCTTGTGTGTCAGGGCACAGCACACACAGCACACCTTTTGTTACAGCATGGAAAAGTCTCCCAGGTGATTTTATGTAATAAATAATATAGAGGAGTCTGAGTTTAGGACCTTTTCTCTGTTGCCCTTTATTCTGCAAGCAGGTTACTTGTGGGAATAAACCCGGCTGAGTGAACAGGCAGAACCACCTGCAAGAGCAGCTTTGTGTAAACGTTCCTGAGCTCGCTGGCTGGGAGGAAGTTTCTGCGCCAAAGTTTTTTTTGACCTCCAAGTAAAATGATACAGGTTTGGAAAGGAGATGTGGAACCTGACATAGCCTAGCAAGGAAGGTGAGCCCAGGTGCGCAGGGAGAGGCACCACTGATGGGGCTGGAATAAGGTGGCTTGCTGGGGGGAAGCCATGGGAAAAATCAGTCTGCCCTTCAAAGCAGCACATCAGGTGAACCATTACTTTGTTAACACTTAGAGGAGGGTTCCTCTAAGGGAAAGTGAAGTCATTGCATGTGGAATTCCCAAAAGCCCCAAAGTGGAGCTGCTCCAGGCCTTGAGAAGCAAGTGTAGTGCTGAAGGATCTGCCTGGAGCCTGCAGGGGAGGCAACTGGGGAAGAGCACACTGTGAATTGAGGCATGTAAGAGATTTTCCCAGTTCAACATGAACCATGAATTTTAGCTCCAGCCCTCCATGGGGGCACATCAGGTGTCCAAGAGTCCCCTCTGGACACAGTCCTGGTTTAGCAATGAGCCCCAGAGGAGTCTGGCATTGGGGAGGATTTGCCAAGCCCCTGTAGCTTGGCTTGGCACAGAGGCAAGGGGAGGTGAAGCTGACAGGCCCTGCCACTGGCACTGGTCTGATCACCACAGTGGTTTCACTACACATTCAACAAAAAACCCTTTAAATACTCATGAAAACTGTCTCCAAGATGCATCCCATCCCCACACTGTAACACTCCACCCCCAGCTTGTGCCAGGACCACATTGGATAGAGCCATGTTATGGAACGCCGGGAAGTCAAGCCAACCAGAAAAAAAAAACAAAACGAACCCAAACCAGCAAAAGAAAGTGTTACCAGTTCTCTGATCTGGCTTGCAGTGCGCCCTGCCTGTGGGGTGTCCCCTCACAGAGCAGGATGGAGCACTGGGGCACGTGGGGCTGGCGTGCTGAGTGTGCTCCTGACATCACCACTGAACGCTTTGCCTTGCAAAACCCCAGCCAGAGGGTCTAAAGTGGCCAGCTGCTCTTCCATTAGAGGTGATAAAGCAGGAGATGGAACGATCCCAGCTGGCCTGTCGGAGCCCACGGCAGGTTTGCCAAGCTGGCAGCGAGAGCCAAGCCTCTCTTCCTTGCATGCTGCCTTCTCCTTGGGGCAGGCTGAGCAGGTCTGGGAGCCAGGGAAACCACCAGGCTTTGGGGGCTCTCTCCAGCCATGCTCCCCTCACTGGCACCATTTTTGCCACAGAAAACTGAGTGTTCATGGTCACCATTGGCAGCAATGTAGTGCTTTAGAAATATCTTTCTTTTCATGTATGACTTTCACAGTAGCATTCTGGTTTGGAGGGCAGTGGGGTAGCATCCCTTCGGTGTCTGGTTCTTACTTTTCCTCCAGCAGTGTCACCCAATCCTGCTCAAAACATGGCTCGGGAGAGATTATGTGACGACGGACGTCATCGCTGCTCGCAATTGCGCACTGTGCTTTGTGCTCATTCCCCTCCTCTTTTTTTTTTCCGTGCCAAGTTATCCTAAGAGAGGCAGTTTCTGACTGGCGATGTGAAATGTTACCTTTATCACTTCTCCACAGCACCAGCAGTATTATAGGTTGCCAGTCTAAAAAAAGCAGCTTTGTTTGACTGCGCAGAGCAGGCGCTGCACCAGCGGCGCAGAACTCGCCACATCAGCATCCAGAGGTGAGAGGGCCCCATTAGGTGCTCCACGAAGGTGTCACAGCTTGCTCTTGACAACTCCTGCAAGTCTGAGCCCATTCAGATGTCAAATGTATAAATATAGATCCACGTAAAAGCAGTGCTGCTCAGCAAAGACCCACATGCACACCTCCCTCCCCCCCCAAAGATGTGAGCAGAAGAGTGGAGGGAGATTGCTCAGTGCTGAAACATCACCAGTGACGCAGATCTCTAAGTGGGTCAGATGGAAAAGTGATGTTAATGAGTTTACGTGTGAAGTTGGGAAAAAAACCCATCCAGCGATGAAGGTGAAGTGAAGACAAAGCCAAGGTTTTTTAGTGTGCTGGGTTAGTGAATGAGTAAGAAGGTACGAGCCTTCCTCCCCTCCCTCCAACAGGGGCTTTTTTATTTCTTCACTACAGATATGAAACAGATGGGGAGAAAGGGACAACAGGCCCGGCTGGGGATTATTTAAAAGCAGCAACAAGTAAAAAGTTTCCATAATGAAATTGGATTCTTGCAGAGAGCATGTGTGCACTGGCTCTCGACTATCTCAAGGCAGCCAGCGGTGCTCCTGTTATCTCCGCACAACCCCCCCTTTGCTGAGATGCCACTGCAGAGAGGTGCACAATTCAAGGAGCACCACAGAAGGTGTATCTGGATTTATGGCTGCCATATTTCAGGGCTGTGTGAGAGGTGCTTGCAGTTTCAAATGACTTCTCTGCAAAATGCAGCGAACCAAAGGCACCGATGTTAGTGTTCCCATCTGTCATCTTAAAAACGAAGAGCTACTGCCCGTCCGTCTTCTTTTCAGTAAGAGGCCACACTGAGCATTGTCAAAAGCAATCATTTTCCCTGCTAAAGCTTTCCTTTGGGCTACAGCGTTTCTGTCTGAAGCACGCAGGAGAGGATAAAATAAACTGAGTAGCAATAAAGAGTCACAGAATCAGAACCATGGATATCATCTAGTCCACCCCCATTCTGCCCTAAAACAGGGATGCTGCCAGCATGAGGTCAGCTCCGGAATGGTTACTGCAGTTTTTAAACGTTCAAGGAGACTCTGCTGCTTCTGGGCAACTTGTTTGACAAAGTCACCAGACATAGGAATGGGCCAACCCATTTGGAGGACCAGAATGGTGTTCTTTTTTTCTGCACTGGGGCAGAGATGATGCCATGGCCAGTGAAGTGCTGTGGGAAGTGTCAGGCTCATCAGGTTTTGAGAGCTGTGGAACTTGGTTATCCCCAGGGTGCAGGGAGGCCTGATGCCTTCAGGGTCTGGCCAAGCAGCTTGGTCCCTGTTTTAGCTCTGTGCTCTGGCTGTTCCCCATCTCCACACCCTGAGCAGCTGGGCTGAGCTGTCCACAGGTGCCAAGGGTGATGTCTGGGGTCAGAAAGTGCAAGAGAGACCCTGCACTGAGCTGACCCAGCTTCGAGGGAGCAGGAGGCAGGACAAACGTACAGGTCTTGAGGTTACTGAGTGGGAATTCTCAGCTCTGCAGAGGGAGGAATGGGCAGCATCGTTCCCAATGGTCAGCCCTGACATTAATGGAAAGTGACAAAAAGGAGGTGGGCTGGAGGCAATGCTAACAGCAGCCTGACATCAACCTAAGACCCAAACCCTGCTCCCAAGGAGAAGCACATCCCCTCAAGAAGAGAATTTCATCAGAAGAAGCCTGTACCAGAACCATCACTGCTGGGCTGCCTGTCCTGCCCAGACTGGACACAGCATTCAAAGCACTGCCAAGTCCCAGATGTGTCTCTGCAGGCAGCAGTGTGTGATTGCAGAGTCCCTCTGGGCTGTCCCAGGCAACTCCAAAGGCTTTGCTGCTGCACCTTCCCACCTGGACATCCCTCAGAGACTTAGCTTAGTCCCACCCATGCACACCCACCGGTTCCTGGGGTCGGTGTAGGTGTAACCCATCTGTAACAGTGCTGCCTAGAGATTTTTGCTGTGCTGTGGGTATACACAAGCACTTCCTGGCAGTGGGGAAGAGCTGCTCAGGGAGCCTGAAATAAGCCTGCAGTTTTGTAACCCCTGCAATGCCATCAGAAAAGCAAATGAAATCAGCACCTTTCTGAAGGGGGGAGTGCTGACTCACCTGGTGTCTGCTTCCCTGCAGACTACCCACAGCAGTTTCTTTCTGGTCTTTGTACGTGCTTGGGGTCCTCTTCTCCTCTGCCTGTCTGCAGGTGCATGAGCACATCATTCTCCTTCTCACAGCACTCCTGCACAAGCCCTGTACGCTCCTCAGAGCCAGGAGCTGGTTCACTTAACTGGTCTCTCTGCACCCCTTGTAACACACCATTGGGCCTCTTGTGTTTCCAGGGCCATCATTTCAGGGGAGCTAAGGGGAAAAAGCACTCTTTATGCTATGCTTGGACCACTGCAGTCTCATAGACCCACAGGCAAGGATCAGTCTCCAATCTCAGAATGAAACACCATGTGGGACTCTCAGAGAGCCACTTCCAGTGATGCCTCTGAGGGATAAAGTCATCAGCTGAATAGGAAAAAAAAAAAAAAAATCACAGTTACATTTCAAGAGACCTTTGGGAACAGACACTCTTAAGCAGCACTGGTGGCAGGTGCCCCAGTAAGAAGCTCATTATGTCCAATAAGTTACTCTCTGAAAAGCTCCCAGAGCTTTTATTATCTCTGGAGTGATACGCAGAAGTGGTCTAATCTCTTGTAGAGCTTACAGAGGGATTCAGCTCTTTGTTTCAGTTTAATTACCTTTCTGAAAAGAAAATTCCTATCAGAAGCCTGGGAAAGAAACAGAGGGTAAATACTCAATGCAAGTGATGTAAAATCAGGGTAAAATCCTGTCACACCACGGTTTGCAGTAGAAGATCTGTAGCCTTATGCTGTCTGAAATCAGGGGAAAATTCGCTATCTCACCTTGCAGGGAAAGACCCCTCTCCAGCAGACACCTTGGCTGGATTAAAATTGTAACTAAGAGCATTTTCTGAGGAAGGAGAATAATAGCTTTGTAAATGTATGTACCTTACACCTGAAATCTCGTTGACTTTGAATTAGCCATGCATTTGCAGGCCCTTTCGGTCTGACACTCTTTCGTGTGACATTATTTATTTTATTTCTATTTCTAAGAAGCTTTGTGTAATAAGTTGTTAAGCTTAAGACAGTTTAAACTAATATTTGATTGTGGAATGGAGCAGTATCCCTGAATAAGGTTAAAAGTGGGTGCTTATAAAATTAAAAATTGTTCCTGTTCTGCTTTGGCAGATTAGACCTGTGAAACTATAACAGGATTTACCTCTCTGTCTCTCTTAGGTTTTAGCTTTTTCCTCAGAGGAGCAGAGACAGGTGACAGACAGCACGCTCAGCCCAATGTCCAAACACTGTGGAACTGCACATGAGGCTTTGGATCAAAAATCCCTTGTGGTGGGTTATTGCTTTGGCTGTAAGGAGTGAACAAGCAGGAGCTGCAGCAAAGCCCACCAGGCAGGCTTGCAAATTAAAGCACTAAGGCCTGAGCATCACAGCAAGGAACAGGGAGCTGTTTGGGATGCCTCAGCCTGCCTGGATGTGCCTACTGAAGTGAATAACCACTTCCAAATGCTCTGGTTGAGCATAAGCCATGACCTAAGTGAAAACTTGGATGGGGTATTGAGAGACTGTGTTTTTGAGAGCCAAAGCTCTGGCTGGGAACAGAGGAGTGATTTATTCCCCTGAGCACGATTACCTGCCCTCCTCTCCCCTCCTCCTTGGGACTAGAAGCTGCCCAGTGAGTCCTGCTGCAGAAGAGAGCCACTGCTCCTGATTTGGAGAGAGTCCATGGGAGGCCAAGATGATCAGAAGGATGGAGCATCTCTCCTATATGGAAAGGCTGAAAGAACTGGGACTGTTCAGCCTGGTAAAGAGAAGCCTTTGGGGTGACCTAATTGCAGCCTTCCAGTGCCTGATGGAGCCCATAAGAAAGATGGAGAGAGACTATTTAGAAGGGCCAGGACAAGGGGGAATGGCTTCAAATTGAAAGAGAGTAGGTTTAGATTAGATGTTGAGAAGAAATTCTTGCCTGTGAGGGTGGTGAGGCCCTGGCACAGGCTGTGCAGAGAAGCTGTAGATCCCTACTTCAGCACTGTATCAAGGCAAAGCAAGCCCTTTTCAGAGAATTGAGCTCAGGTGTTTATTTTGTGAGATGACAGCATTTAGAGTTCAAATTGAGTGGTGCAGAGCTTTGATAGACTCTTTCTACAGTGTTATTCACTTGCCCAGTACTACTCAGTGGAAATAATCTTTGATTTTCAGCACTGCCCTGAACATGTTTTTTCCAAAGAGAATCAGTACAGCGAATGTGAGACTAGCCATTTCCAAAGCCCCCACAGCAGTGAGTGAGAAGCCTTGCAGACTGTCTGTCTTCTTGAAGCACCTTCCTCTCTAAAACACCTCCCAGTGCCTGATGATGTTGCTGTGTCCCCAGGGACAGCTTCCCAAAAAGGGTGGCAGGACGCAAGAAGCGTGACACAGAGCCAGGGGCTCAGAGACCGTGTCAGGGACTAGTGCAGAACAATTTGGCTGTGCCAGTCCTGAGCAGTGAGTGCAGCTTGTTTGTACAGCAGATTTTATCGCTGTGCAATGCCTTTGAAGTCTGTCTAATGGGACAGGTGATGCAATCTCTCCTAATTAGCAAAGTCCAGAGAGAGTGACCAGCATTAAAGTCTCCAGGTAACGCTCTGGTTTCTGTTTCCTCCCCAGCTTTCTGATTATTGAGATTCAGTGGAAAGGCCTGGAAGGCATTAAAGCAACTGCTGCTCCTGGCTCCTTACCCTGCCAGGCAGAGCTTGAGGTCAGGTATTTCTCTGGATGCCAAGGGACAGGCAAGGCTACCTGATGCACTCTGGGCACTGCCAGGCCTTGCCACAGCTCAGCTTTTGGTACGTGCCAGCCATGATAACCAACACCTCCTGAAGCCCAGAGAGGGTTAAAAGGAAGTCTGACCCTAAAGATTCTTCCTTCAGAAAGCAGTGACCTACAGTGAATAACACCAGTGGAAAGACGTGCGGGCAAAGTCAAGAGAGATGTGATATAAAAAAATTATGACAGCTGAGAAGGGTCCACAACAGGCAACTGCTGAAGATATTAAAGCAAACAAGACCATTTCAGGCACACAGGAAGCACAAAGTTTGGCAGAGGGTTGTTGTTGAACTACTGGTCTGTAAATGAGCTGGCTGGGCTATTTAAAAGGCTAAGGACACTGCAGAGGAGGTTTGGAGAAGTATTTGCATGACAGGTATATGATTTTCAGATGAAAATGGCTGAAACTTCATCTGGAATTGAGATACCAAAAGAAGGGAATTGGCCCAAACTCACATATTAAATAACAAGTTGCAAGTACCCAAACTTTTAAAACTGTCCCAAAGGAACTGGATACTGTATTACATCTATAAATTGTACCTATGAAAAAACAATGGTTAAGTTTTTGCAAAGGGATAAAGAAATGTAGTACCTAAACTGATAATATACAATCTTTCCTTAAAGCATGATATTTCATTAGAGAACCAAAAAAAAAATCTTGCACTCATCTGTAGAAATGATGCCAGTGTGACTGCACAGCACAGGGAATCTTACTGCAGGCTCAGGAAAACTGGGTGAAAGGGTGATTAAAATACAGTTATTAACAGCACAGATTCATTCAGCATAAATCATAGAATCACAGAATGGTTTGGGTTGGAAGGGACCTCAAAGATCATTTAGTTCCAACTTCTCCAGCATGGGCAGGGAGATCTTCCACTAGACCAGGTTGCTCCAAACCCCATCCAACCTGGTCGTGAGCACTTCCAGGGATGGGGCAGCCACAACTCCTCCGGACAATCTGCTCCAGTGCTTCACCACCCTCATGGTAAAGAATCTCTTCCTAATATCCAGTCTAAACCTATTCCAGTTTGAAACCATTCCCCCTTGTCCTGTCCCTCCATGCCCTCGTGAAAAGTCTCTCTCTATGAGCACGCAGAGCTTTAGTACCTCTGGACTCTTCCACCAGATGAGCCATGAGAATCTAAAGTGACAATGCCAAGCTGAATTTTAGGAGGCCACTGGCTGAGATCCCAAGGAGAAGGTACACAAAGATATTGGCAGGTGAAGAGTGTGACAACAATACGGACCAGAACCAGAGCAGTGTGATGGCACATGTGGCAAAGACAAGAGATTTAATGGAATCATCAGTGTGGAGGGGCACTGACATCTGAGGAGGAAGCTGAGGAAATCCATGGATCCAGATAGTCAGTAAGCTCCATCCCAAAATATTAGAAAAGCAGGCACTTGACATTACCTGCCTGGCAGCCAGGCTTTCAGACCAGTCTGCACAAGAAAACAGGGGCCACGAGGCTGGAAAACAGCTGAGGCTGCAGGGACAGGGAAATTAATCCAGACAGTAATTGATCTGTTAGCTTAACCTCAGGGGTATGACAGGCATTTGACTAATTTTGAAGGGAGGAATAATGCAAGATGCAGAGTTTAATAGAAAATGGTTTAAAATGCAACAGGGAGGTTACCAAAAATAAATCTGACCTGTCCAATGCAAAGTATTTATTGTAAAAATAGCCAAGGCTACAGACAAGAAAATGCTGTGGATCTCATCTATCTGTCCCCCTCCCCAGTAATAACTGGAGGAGTGGACTGCTGGGAACTAAGAGGGCAAGGAGTAGGTCAAGGATGAGATGCCTACAGATTGTGCTGAAAGTCCTCTCCATCAGCAATTGTAGCTTTCACACTCCAAACAAAGACCCAGACACACCCGTTTGGATCCTCATCTTGGGGGAACTGGACGTGCTGCTTTGCATCTGGCTGTGTGGTCACCCATCTCCTGTGGGCTCACACCCTGTCACGTCCCCCCTGTGGCACTGGGGACCACCCCAGCCAATCTCTCCTGCAGGAGGTTCTGCTCCACAGACATCACGTTATCCCTGGGAAAGAAAACATCCGATGGCTAATTAAAATTTCCTAGCGATGACTAAACCCACAACAACCCCTCTTCAGTTTTTCCAATGGTTATTAATTAATCTCACCATTACCATGGCAGAGCTCTGGCCGCTGCCTTTTTACCAGATGGTCACAAAACGCAGCCTTTGCTCCACCACCGAGGGGAAGGGTGAGCTTTTACCCTCCTGGAAAACCCACTCCATGCCACTGGCTGGGCTTGGCAGGAGGATGCCGGGCTGAAGTGAGCACTGCCAGCACCCAGGCTGAGAAATTGGGTTGGCACCACATGGATCAGCATCACTCTGTGCCTGACCAGGCGCTTCCTCTGACGTCCTCTCCTCTCCCTTCCCCTCCTGCAGCTTTCCCTGTGCACACGAGCAGCAGCCATCGCTCCACTCTGCCTTGGGATTGATTATTTGTCTCTCTCTCTCTCTGGCCCCGTTAATGACGCACACTGATTCAAATGCTGTTGCTTTTTACTTCTCACGCTCTCTCTCTCTTTTTTTTTCTCCCCCTATTCCCACTATTTTTGTGACGCATGAAGTCAAGGTTGTCATTATTCTATATTTGCATGGATTAAGCTGCCTTCATCATCTATTAGCTTCCAAGTGATAAGAGCCCACATGCAGACTCCCTCGTTATGTATGCTGCCTCTCTGCCCGCCGTCCCTGATTACTTCTGGCCCAAATTTCAGCTCTAGGAGCCAAAAGTCTGTCTCAGGCAGAAATGCCTCAAAAATGATTTTTTTAAGACGTCCTTTTCAGAAAAGGAGATGTGTTTTCTTCCACGTTTGTCTGTCTTGGCTGCCTCTTTCTGCGTTACCAAACTGTTCAAGGCTTCCTCTCAATTTTTAATGTTTTCCTTTCTGGGCCAGGAAAATAGTTACATTTGAGGTGAAACGACCTGATCTACCTGTTGTTCTCCTTTTATTTGAATGCCTAACATGCCAGATACCTTGGGGGGTGGTGGTTCTCAGGTCTTCTACAGCAATTAATATCCTAACTTCCCACTTAAAAATACTTCCTGTTATTTACTCTGCTTGTAGGTTTAAAATAGGATTTGAAAACGACAAAAAAAAAAAAATACAGACTGTCCTGCAAGAGGAGTTAGAGAGATGGAGAAACCCAGGAAAACAGACAGATGATTGGTAGAAGAGGTCCGTTACTGGGTTGGTGCCCGTATGTGGCTGGAGAAGGCTTGAAAGGTACAAATTCCCAGCCTCCTCACCAGATTTGAGATGAAGTTGCCTGGTGTGCTGGAGCTCCAGCAGGGAGTCTACGAGAGCTCAATATTGAGCAGGGGTTGCAAGTGGTTTTCTCATCAAGCCCTGGTCTGCTGTTGCTTCCATTTATGGGTATTTCATGCAACTAAATGATGGCTTTGAAGCTGATGATAAAACAGCTTTTCTCTTTCCTTGCTGCCTGTGCAAGCCAGTTAACCAATTCCAGTGAACTTCAGCAGCCAGTCAATGCCATATGGACCTGGAGGAAAACAGCAAGTGCCAGGCAGCAAAAGGCCGAGGCCAGCCACAAAAAAGGGTGAAAATATCTCCTTTATTCTCTCTGAGCCTGATGTCTGCACACAGCTGTGCCTTTCTCCTCTGTCCTGCTGTGCCCTGGGCTGTCCCAGACCCTTGGGGCAAAACTCACCGGCGGGGAGGTCCAAGGACTGCAGAACAGCCCAAAGAGCCACAAAGAGGGTGTGACAACTGCTGCCTGAGGGGTTCACTACTGATCTCATTGGGGTGCAGGGCAGGGACTTTATTTACCAAGCTGGGGGTGGGAAGGAGGATAAAAACTTGTTCACATGTGGTGCCTCACTTTGCTAAACCTGGAGGGGAGGGGAGGGGTGGGTGGACAGCAGATCAGACACAGCACAGGGCTAGTGTGAGGACGGTGTTCTGCCTGGATATTGCCATGTATTTGGTTTTCAGAATGAATGGATTACTCACTGAAAAAAAAAAGAAGGGCGTTTTAGGTCAAATGAAACTCTTTTCAAATTTGAACTGAAGAAGTGCAGAATTTCTCTGCTAAAACAATCCAGAGGGGAAAAACAAAATCAGAGCTAAAAAACCTCAGAGCATTGTTGGGTACTTTCAAAATTTTAAACATCTGACTTTTCATTTTCCAGCCATGTTTTGTTGATCAAATGTGATTAAACCATGACTTAAAGATTACTAAGACATAAATAAAAACCATAAACCAGCTTCTCCAACAGAAGTCTCTTTCTTTGCCTGAGAAAGTGGGAGAAGGCAGCTCAATCCCTGTCACAGCTGGTGACTTAGGTGAGAGCCAAGGATGTTTCCTCTGCTTTTTGGGATGTCAGACAGGCACAGGTAGGCTCACCCTGCCAGCATCCTCCGCTTTCCTCTCTCTGTTTGTATGGTTGTTACCACAGCTCTCTGAGCAGCTCATGTGTGCACTGGCTGTATGGACATCCCCGCCGAGGCAGGAAGAATGTGCTTCTTCCCCCAGTTCTCACAGCACTGCTGCTGTCGTTTGTAAAAATATCTGTACCCCACAGGAATAAAATCCCCGAGGAAAGGGCAGATGGACTCAGGCAATCCAGGATAACGAGGTCTCTGTGTCAGGGAAAGCAGGATGGAAATTGGAGCATTTTGGGATCCCTATGCTGCTGACATTGCAAAACTGAAAGGGCACCAGGATTGATGGATGGTGAGGAAATAAGGATGGAAGGAAAGTATCCAAGGTTTCAACTGCAGAAAGCACAAGGCTGTGCAGGATATTTTTCACTGAAAAATGTGCAGGATATTTTTCACCCGGGAAAACACTTGTCCTTTGAAGTAGCTCCTTGTGTGAGGAGTCCCTCGGAGTTTGCCTCCGCTCTGTTTCATGTCCCCGTGCAGCCCTGTCCCTCCCTGTGGGAGGCTGGGGGAAAATCAGTGGCTGTCACTTCTAATGCCACTCGAGGAGCAACTAATGGAAATCTGCTTGGCACGGAGGGAGCGCCACAGGACCCGATCTCCACGTCTGGCCTGCTGCAGCAATGACATATATACTGTCATATTTAAGCGGTACAAATGGCTCAGAGCGTTGCTAAGAGTTTCTCCCGTGCAATTAATGACATCAGGCAGCCAAATCCCTGCATTCTGAGGGCAGGCAGCCACGTGGGATGGAGAGAACTGCTGAGGCACCAAAGAAGCACAGCGTAGGTCTCCCTGATCCTCCTCATAACATGCAAAAATACTGGAAGCCCAGCCTCCAAAATAGCAATGGGTGACACCAAGCACCCTCCCAGCTCCCACATTTTCCTTGTGGGTTAATTTCTGTTGCTTTCACATCCCTGTCCTTGCCTGTGCTACCAAAGGACACAAACTCGCCTCATTTTGAGCTGGCATTTTTGCAGCATCTCCTTGCAATTCCTCCCTCTCATTTGTCTCTCCACAAGAGGGTGGTGAAAGGGAAGATATCAGTGACTGGATCCACGGCTTTGAATCAAAATGGTTTGCCAGATGTCTGTAACAGGGCAACAGCAGAGATCTGTCTGGACAGGCTAAACTGTCAGGACTTAACAACAATTAAACATACACCTAAATTCAGTGTATAAATCCTCTTTTAAAACTCTAGAGAAACAGGCTGAAATGTATTTGACATCTTTTTGGAAACCCCTTATTTCTGGAGAGAAGCAAATGCCTGAAAAGCATTTGCTAATTGCAGATACTGCTTTGCATTTTGGGGCATGAAAGTTTCCTAGAAGTTAAAAAAAGTAGATGGCAAATAAACCCAGAGTATACTAGCCGGACTCATACCAGTTTCTTGTATGTTGAGTTCAGTGACACCAAGAACTTTGCCTCTACCTGCAAAATTGTCTTCTGCTTTTAAGGCCTAGAAATAGGTGCCCTGTGCAGGCAGGAGGGCAAAACATCAGCAGCCTGTGATGCTGCCTCAGTTCCTGCCAGCTGAGCATGGTCCAGATGGGAAGAAGAGAGAGAGGAATGGAGGAGAGGGGCTGCAAGGACCCCGTTGCCATCTCTGCTGCATGCAATGCCAGGTTTAAATGCTGGGGATCAACAGGAGCAGGAGAGCTTTTGCATATTGGGTGACTGCCTGGGGAAGCAGTGCATCGACTCTGCACTTCTGCAGAGGATGAGGACAGGGGGCAATTAGATCATGGCTTATCAGAAGTAAAAGTCAGTTTCCAGATAAGCAGAGCGTAACATGTGGATTAAAGTTGTCAGTTAATTAAAGAGGCCAGGTTTAAGCCACAGATAGGACTGCATTTAGTGAAGTAATGCTGAAAGAGCGCTGTTCTGTGGAGTCATAGGAGGATAGTGTAGTGCAGGGTGTAGAGATGCTGGGTTAATACCAAAACTAATTAAAAACACAATGTCTGAGGGCTCCAGGCCAGGCTTCAAGCCTGTGCAGTGTGGAGCAGACACTGAGGAGGACACCTCTAATTCAAGGGCAGATCATCTTCCCATTTAGGTGCTGAGCATGCTTGCTCCAATCTGTGGATGCCCCATCCCTGGAGGTGTTCGAGGCCGGGCTGGATGGGGCTTTGAGCAACCTGGTTTAGTGGAAGGTGCCCCTGCCCATGGCAGGGGGCTGGAACTGTGTGATCTCTAAGGTCCCTTTCAACCCAAACCATTCTATGAATCTCTGAACAACCACAGACCTGAGGGCTTGGCATGGCACCTTCTCAAAGTCTAGAGAAAGTGACGGCCTGGTGGACTAGCAGTCCTTCCAAGTGGAGATAACATGTTTTACTTGCAATCTAATTGTCCTTTGTCTCTTTTTAACGTGCAAGAAATGTCTGCCTTGACAGGCAGCTCTGTGGCAGAGTTGGTGGCACTCCTGGCTGGTGGGAGCAGCAAACCTCCAGGGTGGGCAGCCACATGCACCATCTCTGTTCCCAAGAACAAGAAAGACAGACAGCAGTATTTTATTCAGCTGGGGCAGAAAGAAACCCTTGGGAAGCCCTGCTTTGCAGCCTCAGTTCACACATCAGAGCCGTTCAGCCTTTCGTTATGGTTTTGCATTGTTTAATTGAGAGGCCTGTGAGGGGCTCACCAGAAAAGGCAGATGCCACTTTGAAGAGCTTACATTTGAAGCCAGGATCTCCTGACTCATCCTCACACATTGTACCTTCGGAGCACTTTAATCCTTGCAGCACTTCTTGCACAAAACCAGCATCTTCCTCAGTTGCACCCTATGCTTCCATGGGCAGGCAGTACAATTCACTTTAAAGTGAATAAATAAAAATGGATTCCCAATTCACACTGCTCCTAGATGGCAGCTGACAACGCAAAATGAGATTAAGTTTGTTTCCAGCTTTCTCTTATGGCAGATTTCTCACAGCAGGGCCACAGCTCAGGCAAAGGACCAGGCACAGCAGTGCCCTCCAGGATGAGTCACACCAGCTCTGGCTTTAAAGGAGGTGGAACTCTGTGCTGGAAGTAAAAGAAGAGGTTGTAAACTTCAGAGCATTTGAGAGGGGAGGATTTAAATCAGGGTCAAGTCAGAGAAAATTCACCTTCCTTTCAATTAGATCATGAAAGCCTCAAGCACCCTGCCGAGTCTCCCTCAGCCTGCTGCCCTTATTCTTCTCCGGGACTGAGAGCTCTTCCAAGCTGCCCTACAGCCCACGGAGCAATACATTGCCTCTGAGGCTGGAGGATAAGGAAAAGCCAAGGCAGAATAGCTAATGCCAAAAATTGTTTATTTTGAGCTAAGTATCAAAGAATAACTTAAATTGGAAGGGACCTCTAAAGGTCATCTGGTCCCATCCCCAGCTCAGAGTAGGGACAACTTCTCAGTTAGATTGAGTTGCTCAGGGCATTGTGCTCTTTGTTTGTGGCTGTCTCCAAGGATGGAGATTTCCCAGCCGTTTTTGTACAGCCTCTCCCTGTGCAGAACCACTCTCATGTAAAGCTCACTGGAGTTTTCCTTGTGCCTGTTGTCCCTCACTGTTGTGGACATTCAGAAAGGACTTGTATTATACTCATATATACTATTAGTACAACTAAATGTTATAAATATAAATATTAAAGAAATATAAACCTATCACTATCTTTATATGACATTAAAAAAAAATCAACGCACCAATACAAAATAAAATAAAAATACCAATATTGATTTTTATCAAGAAAATGCTGTTTTCTGGGGTAGGAAACGGATACAAAACTTTTCCACTCGACATCCCTGTCATTTAATGTTCTTTTTTGGTTTCCTTTTTTTCTACATTGGATTATGTCTCTATTGCAAACTGAGAGCCTGTGAGGGGATTCAAAGGCCAGCCAGGGGAAGAGAGCAGTAGTGGTGAATTATAGTGTGGTGGAGAGATTATTGATTTATGAGGCCTTTTTGAAATATTAATCATTCATGACAATCTGTCCTTCTCCTTCAGTTAGACATTGCAATTTTTATTCAAAAACAAGAGGAAGCTAGGAATCACAGAATCCCGGAATCTTCAAGGTTGGAAGAGACCTACAAGATCATCCAGTGCCACCGTCACCACAGCACCACCATCATGACCCTGAAATTGTGTCCCCAAGTGTCACGTCCACCCCCATGGTGGGGCACAGGGCAGGGCATGTTGTGTGTCACTTGTGCCAGTGGGCAGTGCTTGTGGGGCACGACAGGAGCCCGGGCTTGTGCAAGCAGGATGTGTGTGGGGTGTGCAGGGCACCACTGGGAGTGTGCAGGGCACTGCCGTGAGCTTTGGATGAACTGGAGGGGCTGGAATGTCCGGAGCTGCAGTTGGTGAGGCCACCTGAAAGCCTCTGAGGTAAGGATTGAGGGACAAGCCAATGGAGAGGGTGTCATTGTGGGAGGCTGCTCTTGGCCACCCAGCCAGGACGACGGCACAGACAAATGATTCTTTAAGGAACCAAGGGACACCTCCAAACCATCCGCCCTTGTCCTTGGGAGGGAATTCCACTTGCTGGCTGTTCACTGGGAACACCCCACAGCTGGTCCAAACAGCTCCAGGAGGTTCCCAAAACACCTGGACGACAACCTCTTGGTACAGGGACTCGAGGAGCCGGCTCGGACAGGTGCCCTCTGTGATTTGTTGCTCGTTCCCAGAGAGGCTCTCGTGGCTGACATGGGATTGTCTTGGCCACAGCAGCCGCCGGGTTTCAGATCTCTGCTGCTTTGCCTGCGCCCGTCTGGCTCCCGAGATGGGCCAGGCACAGGTGAGCATGGCTGGAAAAGCAGCATTTTTATTAATGTGTCCACGGCAAAGCTGTTGTCCCAAAAAGGATTCTTTCACCCAGTGTGCAAGAAGCCAATCCCCACACAGGGTGCAGGTACTTCCTTCCAGGGTAGTAGCTCCACCAACTCCCTGGGCACCGTAATTCCAATGACTAAAACCACTCTTTAAGTGATTTTTTTCCACTAATATCTAATCTGAAACACAGAACTTCTCAAAAATTAATTGTCAAGACAAGGTAAGACCTGGAAAACCTGGGAAGGGAGTTCTTCCCTCAGCTCCCAGGTGTTACTAGGATGGGTTGGGTCTCCCACGTCCTCACAGGAGGAAAAGGGCAGGTTAAGTCTGCACGAGCACAGATGAAAGGTCTGAGAAAACTCTCTTGTGGGGGTTAACGGAGATTTTTCTCACTTAGTATTTGCTGCATGCACTCATTCTTTCAATGGACTGTGTTCATTAATATTGTGCAATGTCACATTTAGAAAACAGTAAGAGGAAGCGGGAGAAGGAACAGATGGTATTTTCAGAGATTTCAGCCTCCCAGGGAGGCCATTAAACAACCTAAAGAAGAAACAGACCACGTAAAGAAAGGTAAAATATTCCCATGAATGGCTACAGAGGGGTAAGAAGCAAGTAAATACTTTTGAGGTCTAGTTACTACAATGAAGAAGAGGGAAAATGAAGAAATTGAGGTCAAACTGCAATTGCTTTTCCAGTCACACACAAAAAATTTTTAAAAATTTATTTGGAGTTGTTGCAAAATACTTCACTGCATCCAAATTAGAACATTTCATTTGTTGAATGATGTCACTCTTTTTAACCCCTTGAAAGGTGGCCGGTTTTGGGGCAAAAATAAATTCACAGAAGATTCTTCAAATGATAGTTTCTGACATGTTTATTCTCCACAAAAAGCAGTTCTCATCTCTGCTCAACAATGCTACCCTGGGTAGCAGGGTGAAGACATCATTTTGTGGGTATTTAACACAATTGGTTTTGAACACTCTATGTGAAGTGGCCAAAACCGGAGCTGATGAAGGAAGAGAGAACATTGTGAACATTGTAGGTCATGGTTAAGAGCCATGAAGTCACAAGGCTCATTTCCAAGCGTTCACTGAGCTCTAGCAGGCCCCTGGAGCATGCACAGGGAAACTTTATGTGAAATTAATAATACTGAAGTGATTTATTTGGAGACAGAGTAAGGAGAGGAAATGCTTGTGTCACTGTACACGTTCAGTATGGCTGAGCACGCCAGAGACTCCTTGCAGTCCAAGTTTTATCTTGATAGATGTCTAAAATACACAAGAGCTAAACTTAGCCTTCCCCATGCAGCATGGAAATACAGGAAATTCAGGTTTAGTGGATTCGTATGGAGCAACAAATACTGCAGTGAAACAGTACCTTGGGGCTGGGGTCCTCAGGGACTCAGGTGGTTACAAGATGTAAGGCATGAGAAAATAAACTACTTTTGGTTTTGCTTTCTGTTGCAAAGGGGGAAGAAATGGGTGGAAATTGTGAATGTCGTTGTATGCTGGTAAGATTAACAGAGGAGAGCCAGACACAGCTCGGGCTTCGTTTTACTAGGGACCCCTCTCTTCTTTCCAGCTTTTTGGTTGGTGGACTTGCATTAAGTTGTCTGATACGTCTCATGTTTTCCTGGTGTGCTTTGGACTTGACTTCAGACTGTTGGACTCAGCTGGCACTGGGCAGAAGTTTGGAAACCAAGGGGGTGCAGGGAACCTGCCCCAAGAACCCAGGCTCTCTAGACAGAGCGGCAAGAGAAGGACCTGCAAAGGAAAATAAGCAAGTGCTTAGGGCAGAAACTGCAGTTTTACCCATGCAGAGTGCTCCAGCAGAGTGAGGGCAGCCAGCCAGCTCCAGGGTCTTCTACCCTGCCCATTTGGAGAGGAGGGACTGTCCCCCACACCAGGGACCTAGTGTCCCTTTGCACACCCCCCTCTGTGTAGTCCTATCCCCATCCCCACCCACTGCCACACAAAAGCTGAGGTTCACCTGGGAATTCCCCACTCCAGACCTCCCAAGAACACAGGGACAGCCCAGATCACCCCGTGCCCCATCCAGGGTCCTCTCCTCCTTCTGGCCCTGCTGTTTTGTAAACACCAACTTCAGCAGCTGCTTTTGTACGGCTCTTCAAACCAGTGTAGCCTTGGCAGGAAAGAAGTCACTGCTGGTTCATCTATCCAGAAATATTCTGGCACTCCACACTTGCTGGTATGGTTAAAACAGCAGCTGCTGCTCCTTCACAGTTACACCAGTGCAAAAGTGCTTGCAGCAAACACAGCTCATTTCCACTTGGGCAAGAATAACCTCCCAGCAGGCAGCAGCTTTCCTTGCACCCGTGGTGTTTGGGGTTTCTCTGAGATGGTGACCCTTGCAGAAAGCCCACCTGGAGAAAGGGAGGGTGGTCCCACTGCAGAGGAAAGGAAGTTGTCAGGGCAGTGAGGTACCCCTCTCGCAGATCTGTGCCCACCTCCAGCATGCAAAACCTCTTGGGGAAGATCCCAGCATACAGAGAGGGCTCATCGTTGCTGTTTGTCACTGTGATCTCAGAAAACACACTCATACCACAGAGGAAGGTGCACAAAATGACAGAGCCTGCAGAGCTGACACCTCTCTGTCGAGGAAGGCTGCTCTTGCCCACCTGGCTCAGGGCAACCAGCTCACCTCCCTGCCAGCACCAGCGTGACCAGTATGGCACCCAGGAGGACACCCTTGCTCTCTGCCTGCTCCCAACCCAGTGAAGCTTTCCCTGCAGAGTTAACCAGGATTTATAAATTTCCCGATAGATAAATTGCTTAAGGAAGCTGAGCTTGGTAATTGGCTGGTGGTGACTAATCACTGTCTGATTACAGAGTAGCAGTTCCACAGGTATGAATCAGAACCTGCAATTGTCAGCCCTCCCCCAAAACAGGGGCTCTTTCTTTCCTGGTTTGATTCAGTTGAGCCATTGTGCAGCAGTGACAGTTCACTCCTCACACTCGCCGAAGGGAAATACAATTACGGTGCATTCAGAGGAAGGAGAAAAGGATCAATATACAGAAAAAGAAATAATTATATACAAATGCACAACCCCTGTGAAGAGAGATGTTTCTGAAATCTCAGGGAGGAGGGGAAGAATGGGCCATTTCAATTTCATAGCTCTGTCTGATATTGGTATCTACAAATGTGTTTCTATCCTGCAGCAAAACTGTCTCCAGAAGAAGCCCCTTAAAAGATGATGCTTTTTCCCTGATCCAGGGATCCACAAAGGAGCATGAAGCCACCTTGGTTTTCAGAGCACCTTCCTCTCCTCCACAGGACAGTTTCACTTCTTCTTGACTATTCCAGGCACTCTGCCAAAAAGGCTGAGGGTGCCAAGCCAACATTTCCTCAAAAGCATTTCTCCCTTTTCTGAAGCTGAGTTTGCAAACCGTGGGCTCTTGCTTCCCACAGGGGCTCTTGGGCAGGAGAAGGGCAGCCCCCATCAGTGATCCCTCAGAGTGGCTTAGTTTCCCGTTCAGGGAACCCAAATCCTTGCCTGGTCACATTAGATACTGACAGGCAAAGCTGAGCATCTGCCTGCCTGGGGTGGTGGGCTCAGAGGGAAGGAGAGAGGAGCAAAAGCCACCCCTCACCCAGCCAGCTCCTGCCTCCACTTTGGGAAGTGGGGAAGCTGGCATGGGAGGCAATTAGAAGAAGTCATAGCTTGGCATTTTGGGATGTTTCCCCCCAGAAAGGGGATAGGAGTAGTCATTGCCATCCCATTTCCCTTGTAGTTACAGAGAAAGGGATGTTTAAAAGAAGTCTAAAAAGCACCCTGTGAGTAGGTAGATCTGGATATTTGAGTGCTAAACTACATTCCTTTCAGGACTTCTGCAAATGCATAGAGAAGAGAGAGCCAGTGGAGACATTTACTGTAAAATGCATTTTAGGAACACTTTGCTGTTCAGATATTAACTACAAGTGCTGAAATGAGCATGTCAGCTCCCCGCTTCATTTTTTTTAAGCACATAAACTGCTCTCCTCTTGGAAGAAATAAAGCCGTGTGCACAAACCTCATCTGCAGATCTTTGTGCTTGCCATCCTGGAACTGCCATCCTGGAATTACCATCCAGCAGCCCTGCGAGAGCTAATGAAATTTTAATCGGCCAGTACTCAGCGCGTGTGTACATAATGAATGTTTGCACATACTCACAGCTCTTTGTCACCCCAAAGCAGCAACACTCACCTCCTATAGACACACGTCCGTCCGTGTTAGTCACTGCTGTGTCTTCCTGCTCCAGGTCATTAGAGCGTGTCCACACTCCAGATCGGAGCCCTGTGTCTCGTTGGTTAATTGACAGGCTCAGGCATCACACAAGTCAGAGCTTCGTCACACTCAGCCTCGTGTGCTGTCAATAACTGGTGCTTTGTCATGCAGTGCTAATATTCCTACCAAAATCCATATGCAGTTCCTCTCTCTCTGTCAGAGGGATCAACCCCACAACCGGCATTTCAGTAATTCCCCCGCAGACAGGCAAGGGGAGAATTTTATAGCTGAGCTTAAACTGTTTTTTTCTTCATGAAAATTATGACTTTGTACAAGATGGTTCCTTCTTCCTATACTTAGGACCTTCAAGCATTTTTTTTGTGTGTGTGGATACCTGAAACATGAGCTTTAAAACTACATTTTGTATCTTAAAATAAGAAACCTGTTATTCATTATACCTCAGTCCTGGGTATTTTGTTGAAGCTGAAGGATGTATTTCCAAAATTCAGGTAGTTTATTAGACAATGGAGCTAATAAAGGCTGTCTTCCTATGAATTTTGTTACATAGTCTTACACCTCCAGCCAAAATAATCACAGTTCATCTTTCGCCCTGTCCCCCACATAAATCTCTGTCTGTACCCAGCAAAAGGCTTTTTCTGAGTTTTTTTCTGAGCAACAAATGCATGAACAGATCAGTGAGATCTGGATGACAAATGGCACATACACAGCATTGCCACCTTTGCTTCACACTGCCTGTGGCACCACTTTGGGGACCTTGTCCACACAGCCACAGACCCTCCTGAGGCATGTAGGAGCTTCACTCCTCTGAGAGAAACCCTGCACTTCTGCCAGGTTAGACTGAACTTGGATGATGAGTTAAGGGGGAGATGGAGTCAAACTGGTCAGTAGAACCCTTTCTTACCTTTGGAAACAGGTTTTAAAAAAGGGCACTGGATGTAATCTGGGATCAGCTGCTGGCTTGCCATGGCACAGAGAAACACCAGAGCCAAGTGCCACCCATCACTATGACAGGAGATGTCACCTAGTCCCCTTGGTAACTCAGGGAGGTTACAGGCTGGCTAGGAAAAAATTAATATCCAAGCAGGCACATGTGAACAGAGTGTTAACCATGGCAGAGGTTCTTTCAGCAAACTCCCTGCAGAAGCAAGGCGAGCAACAAGCCCTGGCAAACTGCAGAAACCTCTGCTTCTTCACCACCATGGAGTTTATTCTCCCCTGAAGGTCTTGTGCTCTTTAATCCAGTGTGTGTTTCTCCTGGTCCATCCCCTCTCCCTTACAGGGCATTTAGAGATGTGAGAAATCAGAGATCAACGAATTTCAACCCAAATTTTTCACCTCTGAAAACAAATGTGAAGCAAAACTTCAGGAGCAGTTCACTGTCCTTGACAGTCTACAGGAGCTTCAAAATATGGGACAGTGCACACAGTCACACAGGGATCAAGAGTGAGGAACTTAAGCCTCACTTGCTCAGAAGATGTAGAATTGCAGCCTCAAAGAGGTGTGCAACTCTGAAATTGTCCTTAAAAAACAATAACTTCCAAATCAGGCAGCAATAATATGTTTTCCCACTCTAGGGCCTCTGAGGAGTTATTAAATACAATTTTCCAGGCTTATTCAAATGTCATCTCATTATAGCCTGTGCAAATAGGAAGGCAGACCATGGGATTTGTGTTTTTGTTAAAACTATTTTTATATTAAATCTATAAAATGCATAAAGGAGCATTAAGCCCTGTTATTCTCTCTCTCTTTTTTTCCTTTCCCCATAGCTGCCCAACCTCTTTTTGAAAAGGATCATTCAAAAGCAGCCAAATAATAAAGGCTGGATGAGGACATTCCAATCCCTCCTTATCCACTTAAAAACACAGTATTTCAAAGGCACTTCTGGAGTGCTTCTTTTGGCAGCTACAACTGGAGCCACAGTAGAAACCTTTCAGTGGGTCATCCTGATGGATGGCCTCTTACATCAAGGAGCCAGCTGTCCCCATTAGGAGTGGGAATCATCTGAGCAGTCCAAGGGGACTTTAAAGGAACATTTATCATATAAAGGAAGAAAGGTACCTTGCACTTGTACAGCTCTTTGCAGCAGCAGATCTCAAAAGATCTGCAGAGAGCTCCGGTTTGCTACCAGGCAATGGAGAGGTGGAGGCCTCTCAGCCCAGAAGGCCTTGTTGAAAGTCACCCTGTGGTCTGAGCAGAAGAGCTGGGACTAAGGCACTCAAATTCCAGTTTGGTGCTGCCCCTCTTTCCTCATCATCATCATCCTTGAGCCTCCTCATCCTCCTCCTGCCCATTCCCTGTGCAGCCACAATACCTAACTAAAGACATGAACACATTTGTGTTTCTTTCTCCCTCTCCTGCAGACACTTGTGTTTTTTTCAAGCATTTTTGAGCTGTGATTCTGCAGCTGACAGCAAATGTCCTTTTGATGACTTTGTCAGACTGCCAGGGCTGTGAGGACATCTCCAGAATCCTCGGCTCTCCCTCTCTGTCCTTCCTCTTCATGTGCCAGTTCCCACTGAGATGTCCAAATGTGCACCAGCTCCACCTCAGGAGCTCTCCCAGATACTCCAGGGCAACCCCACTTCTACAGACAGCACACATCTGACCACAGCAAGGGCTCACTCGGTCTCACTGCCTTTATCAAAATTCCAGGCAGCAGCCAGGCAAAGCCCAACATCAGTTTATTTTAGGGGCCAAAAGGGTGTTTTGTTTTGTTTGCAAGGTTTTGCCAGTCTTTATCTCCTTGAAAAATGATGAGCAAGTTTCATATAGAATGGTAAAAACTGAACTTACTGCTGAGGCAGAGAAAGAAATCAGTCTTATTTCAGCTCAAAAATTAACTAGTGATGAAGCCCTATGCAACCAAAAATGGCCTTGACTGGAAACAAATGCCCAAGTTCTTGCAAGTCCAAAGGATACATGACTCTCTGGGGCTTTGAATTCCTAAATTTCTCAGAAGTTCTGGGTTTTAAAAATAAGTACAGTAGCAGATAAACAGGATTAGGGACTTTAAGACCAGATTTATAAACCTTGCTGGGGCTACCCAGGCTGTACCCACTAGATGGTTCCTAGAAAATTAGTCTCCCTTAAGATTTCCTGGACTGGTACAGATTTAAAATTTAATTTTCTTTAATAACAGTCCCACTGAGTAATTGTTTGCACATGCATGGGCATGCTGAGATAGATGTGGTTATTTGGCTCATTTAATTGTCTGTGAGCCAGGGATCTGGCAAGAGGACCTGCTGTGTCAAGCGGTGTCTAATCTCCCATAAAACCCAACACTTCTGGCAGACACACTCAGGCTTACAAGTTTTAAGCACCCTTCCTCACCAGTTATACAAGCAATGTGTGATCCTCCGCATTCTTCCAAAAAAAAAGCCATCTGGGAGTTGTCCGACCAGCCCTGTCCTCCCAAGACCTGTCCTGCCCTCTCACATGGACCTACAGCCAAGCCAGCAATGCAAGAACAGGTCTCCTCACAACTGGTGGATTTCTCCAAATGCCGCTTTTTGGGTTTTTTAAAAAAATCTGGATCTCAATTTTCTCTACTTTAAAAAAAAAAAAAAAGGTTGGGAGAGAAAGTGTGGTGGCAGATAAAAAGCTTGAAAAAATACTGATGCTGTGACATCTGAAGGCAAATAAAATCAATCAGAAGCATGTACTTTTTAAAAGTTCATTCCTTGTGACTGTCATGATTCTGGGGGTCAGATTTGTGCTTAAAGGCCCTTTGAGTGGGTTTAAGGCTGTGTGCCTAAATAATGTATTGCTTGACCATCCATGCTGCTGTCTCTCAGGGTTGTGGTTGACCACAAAGCCTGGAGCCTTTCTTTGTGTTGTCACCTCTTCCTTGCCTTAAGAAGGGCTCTGTGAAAAAGGGGGAGTTTCACCACCTCTAAGGTATGCAGGAAAAAAGCTCCAAGAGTTCCTGCTGATTTAAGTCTGAAATGCTGCAGAAAAATGCAGCCTTGCCTTCAGGCACCTGATCTCATTGAAAACCAATGTGTTCGGGGGAGATGAGGACTGGTTTTCCAAAGCAGGTTGCTGGACTGGTTTTCCGCCTCGGCTTGCCAAAGGCTGTGTGAGTGCTGCTGCTGGCACGAGGGAGAGGAAAGGAACACGTGGCTGGGAAGGTGGATAGAGCTTCTCCTTTTTCCGGCAGGCAGGACTGTGGTGCTGCAGGGATTGCCAACCTGCTGCTGGCAAAAACACAAATCCCTATCACGGGCAGGGAAGCTGGCTTTGGTCTCCAGATGTTGAGAATAGCCCCTGAACAACAGGACATTGCTCCCCTCTCCTCGGGACACAAGCACAGCTCAGAGGCAAGAGCAGACTTCATGCCTTCTCCAAGTTCCCAGATAAGTCATTAGAAATGATAAAAATAAATAAATAAATAAAAAAGAATTAATGAATATCTGGAGGTTCTTATGTTCCAGCTATGTAATCAACAAAAGGCTATATTCTTCCCCACTGACGAGCATTTAAATGTTCTGTCCCCTAGCTGCAGCCTGCTAATGGGGATCATGAGGCCTGGCTGTGCTGCCAAGAAGAAAGCTCCAGCAGGCTTTTTCCAAATCTCCATGGGTGCCTGATCTGTGTGCAAATGCTTTTTAGATTGCTTTTTAGTGTTTTGTTAGGTTTTGCACTTCCAGGTAACAACTGTGGATGGTCACATGTTGGCAGCAAAAGGCAGGAGGGTCATCAGTGGGAGATCTGGATGCTCTTCCACTGCCCACCACCAAGTGGGGGTGGGAGGGAGCTAAACAGAACAGCCTTCACCATCGCTGTGGGTTAAGCTTTCTTTCCTGGTTTTCATTTGAAAGCCAGCATGAATTAGCATATTTCTCTCTCCTTTTACGTGACTGCTGCTAATTATTTTATTAGTTGCAAGAACAAACCAAATTTGTGATTATTAATGAGGGTATAAATCTCGGTGTGCTCACAGACATGCTTGGGAGGCTTTGCACTATGGTTTAAGATAAGAAACAAGTGACTACAGCAGTGATTACGACTACTGCTTTAAGCTTTCTCACAGCTGGAGAGTTCAGTGTCCATGGCTGAGGTCTCATTCTCCTGTTTCCCTGCTGAAAGTTCTCCCAGTTCAGTACATTTAAGTGGAAATAGGGACAACGAGTTCATGTCCCTACAAAGGTTAAGATGTCCAGTATTTCTTTTACGTACACAGTATTGTTACTCTGATTTCACAATCAGTCAGACACAAAAATGTTAGGTAGTTTGCCAGGGTAAGAAAGGGGAGAGAAAGGACAACAAGGAATCCAGACAAATAAAATGGATGGTGCTGGAGAGGTGCTGCCCCTTTGCAGCTGCAGCTGCATCCAGCCAAGGCGTGTCGGGGCTCCATCCCCCACCTTGTGCTGGTGCCAACAGCAGAGGAGGGCATGGACACCCCCAGAAAGGTGCTTCAGCCCTCATTTCACCTCTCTTCCTCCACTGGGATTGTCTGTTTTCTCCACTGGTGTTAAGGCAGACAGGTCTCCTGCAGCATTAGCTCTGGCACTTCAGTGGAGGGGCTGAAGAGAGTCTGGCTGAAGTCAGACCTCAGCCTGGTCACAGCAAGAGTGCTGCTCTTGCTCTACAGCTTCAGCTGGCACGCTTCAGTAATCTGAAAATCAACCACTTCTTTCACAGTGAGAGATTTGCAGTGCAATTAGGCACAAACTAACCATCAGAAGTGGATGCGGGCAATTCAGTCAAATACCCTCATACACATTCTTGAATCGGTTACCTCGTGTCCGTATCAAAGACATTGACATAATGGTTCTCGAGTAGAAAAAGGCTGCAGCAACTCAACAACTCCATGACCTAAGCTGATTTACAGCCTGAACAAGACTGAAAGATCTCCCATGATTTATGCCTGTGCTGAGAGGCAGAATGTGCTGAGTGCAGGTTTGTCTTTGGTCCAACATCATGCCAAATGTGGCAATATAACCACTCTGCTTAGGATCTCTTAATACTAAATCTCAATTCACAATCTCCATGAAGTTGTTTCAAGTCCCTCTAACCAAAGCCTGATGTAGACATTAGGTGCTGCACACACATTAAAGGTGCCTGTGTGAACATGTCTGGATAGCACAGAAAGAACTGATGCAGACACCCAGTTTCAGATCCCCAGACTTTCCTATTCATCAGTCCGAAGAAAGACAGAGGAAGGAGGAAGAAACCCTAGAAAAAGAGAAGCAGGACTCTTCATTAGCAGCATGAACTTTCACAATGATTTTATCACAGGACAGAAAAACCACAGCACAGTCATTGGTGGCTGTGAGTTAAGACAATATTGAGCTCAACCTTCAGCTAATTAAGTTCTCTGGAAGCCACAACTGCAGGAAGGCAGACATTTGCTAAATAGATTAAATTTTTCTTCACTCATGTATTTTTGATGCCTGTCATCTCCATTTCCACCAGACTCACTCACCTTTTCTGTTCCATTTCTCTGCACTCGGTCCATCCGGATACACAACACAGCTCCCACCAGCAAAAATCCCAGACCATGTGGGGCACAAGTGACCTGTGCTAACCACGGGGTGCCTGCACTGGGCAGGTAAAAAGGAATACAGGTGAGGGCACTTCCAGCACATCGATATGAGGGTGCAGCTCTGCACCACTGTGAGCAGACAGCTCCTGAAAGCAGAAAACTGAATAGAACCGCCACAGAAATACATAAGTGAGCTGGCTCCTGCTGCCTGAGCTGGGGTCTTGTGCTTGGGTGGAAAGCCAAGGGCCCTGAGAACCCCAGCTCTTGCAGGGTGTGTTTTGGTGTCTTTGTTCATCATGTACAATTCCAGGAGCTCTGCATTTCAGCAAAAGCAGACCACATCTCAAGGGGCTGCTGCCTCCCAAGGTCTATTAACTCACCACAAACCCCTTCTGCGTGGCTGGTGTGGCTGAGATGTGCCTTACACCTGGCGCCACGAGCTGCTCAGAGGAGTTTCAGAAGATGCTTTTCCTCTCCCTAAAAGGAAAAAGAGAAGGGTTTCTGTTGGATGTGTTGAGAAAAACCTTCCCCAGCCAGCTGCACCCTGCAGGGCTCTGTTTGGTACACATAATTATCTGCTTTGTAATGGGGATTTACTGCACATGTGATGGTGTGCTCTGTTTATAAAATACCTGATGAAGGCGGCACCTGAGCACACCTCCAAGTAGCTGGGTGCCTGCTTGGAGGTGACTGGTGCAGGCTGCCCTGCAGCCTCTGTTTTGATAATCTGTCCCTCCATTACCCCTGCTGTTTCACAGGCACCCAAAGATAAGAGTGAGGAGCTGCAGCAGAGCAGCTTTGCATAACTTCAGCAGAAGGTGCACACGTGGGAAGGATAACTGGTGATGGTGAGGGGAGTCAATAAAACCAGATCCAAAAACACATGTCAAGAAAACATGACAGCCCCAGAACTCACTGTGGATGTGGCAGGGATGGACATGATGGATATCAGGCTCCATGGTGCCTTGGATTTCTCTGGGGACTGCTCATCCAGCACAAGATGTAACACATATTCATCTGTATGCAAAACTTGGGCTGGGTTTAGGAGAAACAAAGGAGGCAGCTGTGGAGTGCAGCAGGCTACCAAACCCCTGCAGATGGTGAGGGGAGAGGGGTCTTGTGCATGCACTGGGCACCAGCAAGCGCTGCTGGCAGGGAGGGAAAGGTAGGTGGATTTGTGCTTGGCCTCCAAGAAGCAGCATATGACCTGCACAAGATTCTCCCTACACAGCACGGGGGCAGCACAGTGAGGGCATGTGTGGGGTGTTTTTAACCTGGGTTTGAACTCTTACTGTGCAAACCATGTTGCTGTCATGGCTTCAGCAAGAGCAGCTTGCCAAGCCAAACCCCTGCAGTTTGGTTCACCTGCACCCTTTTCTTGCACAGCAGTTTTAAGCTAAAAGGGAAGAGGTTTAAATTAGATGTTAGGGAGAAAGTAAAGAGGTACCGGCACAGGTTGCCCAGAGAAGCTGTGGATGCCCCATCCCTGGAAGAGTTCAGGCCAGACTGGATGATCAGATGCTTTGAGCAACCTGGTCTAGTGGGTGGCAGGGGGGTTGGGTTGAGATGATCTTTAAGGTCCCTTCCAACCCAAACCATTCTCTGATTCTATGACAGCTGGCTGAGGCACAGAAAGGGTTAAACTACCAGGAGATTCAGGACATTGAAAATGTCTATCTATCTGCAAGTGGAGTGAGAGGGGTTTTCTTCCATGGTGAAAGGATCTGCAAGTGGCCCTGAGGAGCGAGATTGTGGGTTTGCTGGGGCTTGGAGCACAGGCCATGGGGCGTCTGGGCCCATCCCCCACAGCTGACCCTGCTGCTCAAATCCAGACCAAATTTGTGGATGTTAAATGTGGAATTTGGGTTCAGTCCCATTGCACAGACATGGTGAAGAGCTGGAGGTCTGGAGGTGCCGCTCTGGGAGCACACGGCCTTAATTCCGTGGTGCTGGGGTTGCTCATGGGGGGCTTTTGTACAGGGATCCTCCGCCTGGCGCCAAGACAAATGATGCAGTGGGCTTTACTGACCCTGATAGATAAAGCAGACAGATTTAGCTGTTTCAAGGTGAAAACTGAGTGGGTAACCATCAGCCTCCAAAAACCACCCTCCTGCTACACAACCACCTCACTGCTCAGCCCCTTGCAGGGTGGGTGCAGGCCTCGGGCACGCTCCCTGAGCCTGGACACTCTCCAGCCCAGCAGAGGTGGCGATGGCTCCCCACATTTGCCAAGCCTCTGCTTTATTTGCTCCATCCAGGACTTTCTTTATGAAAGGCACACAAGGCCGAGGCATTCTTCATGCTCCCTGTGGCAGACTGTGAGTGGTCAGCCCAGATGAGTGGAACTATTTGCATGCAATTGAGGGAGACGAGATAAGGGATAAGGCTTGTGCAAATAAAGGGTCGCCAGGCTCGGCTGGATTGGGATAAAGCTGGCAGCCTCCTCACAGGGCTCTGGCAGCGCAGCCCAGCTCGAACCTGATGCAATGGGTGCTGCGGGCTCGTGGTGTTTTCACAGAGTGTTGTACGAGCTTGATGTGTGTGATTTGGATCTTTATGAGTTTGTTAACAATTGTATCTGTGCCTAGATGGGCAAGATGAAGGAGCCAAAATTCCAGGCAGTGAAAGGTAATTAATGCACATCTTCAGCGCCAGAAGTTGTTGGGAAACTGTGGCCCCATCCCAAAAAATGGGCAGAGTCCTGTCTCACTTGGGTAAAGTCCCTATCAGATAAGAGACCTGGAGCTGTACAGCATCGGGGCTGAGCAAAATCTGTCACTGTGGACACGGGGTCCAAGAGAGGCTGCTCAAGAGCCCTGATCTACCCATTTCTTGGGAATGTGACAGCCCATGGATGGGCTCTGAGACGAGGCTCCTGTTTTAAACACAGGCAGAAGAAGTACAGCACAATCCCTGGGGGGACAGCATGCCAGGCTCCCCAAACACCCAGGACTTCTTAAGAGCGCCCCCCCGGGGGGGGGGGATCTGCAAGCACATGCAGAATATTTGGAAAACATTCATACTGCACTGAAAGGTACAATATAAGGAGTCATTTTTTAAATTGTCATTTAAATATTTGAGTTGATTTCAGGTCATTTAAAGATTGTATTTCTTCCACAGTGAGTAAGCAGGCATGACATACTGGGACAAGTGAGTCCAAACTTCTGTCATTAATATCTTACAGAAACGGTCGAAGATTAAAACAAATGACTGAAGCCAAATACATGTACTCATTACTAGGAATTTCCCTAAAATATCATGGATTCTTCTTTTTCTTAAAGGAGAATCACTTTTTTCATCAACTCAACTCTACTTTTCCTCTGAACTTCTTCCAGCAGAAACCCATCTTGTTGGGTGGCTTATTATTTTTTTTTCTGAGTAAAAACAATTTCCTATTCTTTTTCTTGTATTCATGACAGAGTGTGTGTAGGTAAGGTAAAAAGCTTGTGGTGGTATAAAATTCTAGAAAAGCACGGTCTTAAAAGTAGGTTCTTTACATTGTTATTATTTTAATCCAGGATATTATTTTTAAAGGGTGCAAGACTGTCCACAGGCCTTGGCTTATGCTCAACTATTTAGTCATAAATCTTAAAAAGAAACCACCAACCTTGTTTGATTTTTTTCCCCTCACTTTTAAAAACAATCTCTTTTAAAATATTTTGCAGTTGCTGATTCTGGATGAAATAATGAATGCATTTAGTGTGATAAACAGTATACACTCACAACTGTAAGCAAGAAACTGCTATTTACAGATCTTTGCACACATCTGTAATCTATTCCCCCACATTTCACACACATAAAAGCCAAGTTAAACAGCGAAAACCTCAAAAAAACCCAAAACAAAACATAAAAAAGCACATTCATCTAGAGTAGGATTGCAAAGTCTTGAACTACACCAGGAAAGGACTGAGAGTTTATGCAGTTTAGCTGCTCAAGCCACAATCACAACTGTGTTTTTCAAACTTGCTAAATAAGCTGCGTCCCAGCACACCTTACTCTTCCTGTCTTTTCCCTCCAGAATGGAATAAAATGCCTCAAGCAGAGAATATGAAGACACCCAGGACTCTGGACTGTTCTTTCTGCCTGTGTTAGGTGTCCTAGGCACTGTTGGGTTTTTAAGCAGCTCAGATGCTGAGCTGAAGTGGTCAGTTCTGAAATCTTTATCTCGCTGCCGCTTCCCTCTGGGAGGCGTGCAGAACACAACTCATTGAGTTAGCATTGGTTTCCGTGGACGAGCCATCTGCTGGGGAATCATCATGCCTCTGTCTTGTTCCTTCTGCTCCAAGGGAGACAGGATTTCCTCTGCCTTCATCATTTCACGCAGCCTCAGTCACCAGGAGTGTCTGCTCTGGGCTGGGGTTGATGAGAGCAGCTGTGATCACAGCTGGGCCATGCTGGGTTGGAGGGCAGGAACCCCCTAACTCAGTTTCCATCTCCAAGTTACTTTTGAATGTTCCCAGAAGCGCAGCAGAGAGGAACAAACCCCAGTGGGGCAGTGGGGCAGTCTGCTTTGCACTGTCTCAGTTGGATTGAAAAGGTATTTATAGCTGGTGTTCTTCAGGCACCACCAAATAGTTGTTAGGATTGAGAAATTCACCCGAGCATCCTTGTTTCTGCAGTTTCCTGAGAAGAAGGAAGTTGTGTCATCTTCCTGAGTTAGGCATGGGGGGAGACTGGGATTTATCTCTGACCTGTGGGACACCTACGGTTCACCCATACCTGTCTATGCTAGACATTCCTTGCAAGAAAGTGGAGAGAAATGTATATTTTTTAAGCTCTGTTCACCCAATCTGCTTCAGTTCTGCTTGAGGGTATGGTGAGCTGCATCAGCCTTTCGGCTTGGTTCACCCATGGGCTCTCCAAATGTTCTGAATTCTTGGTGCTGCCATCAGTGACTTTACTTGAATGCCTGCTCCTCACGAAAATATTTGACCAAGGACTATCACCCTGACTGAGAAATGCAAAGTATTCAGGGGCATCTGAGCTGGACAAGGCTGTTCTGGATCACTTGGTGAGATCTGCTCTCAGCCTGAGCACTGCTGACCTTGGTGATGAGCAGCTGCCTGTGCCTTTGCCCTGCCAGGACCCTCAAGTGGCATGGGGGAGTGCTGGGGTGGCCGTGAGTGCTGCTGACAAGTGGCATTGGAATCTGACAGCAATTTTCCTTACAGAGAAATCCATGTGTCTGGCTCCTGGGAGATATATTGCACACATTACTGCCTTTGGAAAGGTTGGGACCTGACAATCTCTGAGGCACCAGGGAGCCCAGCTCTGTGAGAGTCTCCCATCTGCCTTGGGGAAGGCAGGGGTATGTAAGCTGAGGGAAAATGCATCTGCCCTTCCCCTGAAGTCCCACATGTTTTTCTTGCAACAGAGAGGGTCAGGTGAATAATTCTGATTCCCCACACTGCAGTCATTCATCTCTTGAACAAAACAGAACACAGGAGCAGGGTGCACCATCAGTCTGTGTATTTCCACCAGGCAAATCAACCTTTCTTCTCCCTCCTCTCCCTCTCTAGCCCATATCACCCCTCCACCACATGGGAGAAAAGCAACTCTACTTGCAAACCCTCTGTCAGATAAAGCACCTGGTCCAAGGAAATCTCTCGCCACTTCCATTGGCTCCATGCAGTGAGTGTCAGGGAGCTCAGAGGTAGTGCTCTGCTCTGCTGGCATGACTCACCCTGCACTGAGCAACGCTGCCAGGGTTCTTACAGGATGAGGGATGACCAGCACTCAGTCATGGCTGTTTCTGATCTCTCCACCCTCTCCCAGCACTTGGGGTTACTCAAAACCCAAGTTACCAGATGCATTTTCCATGCATTCACTGGAGAAATGCTGCTTTCGAGCCCCCTCATCCTCTGGGAACAAATGCAGCACTTGATCTTAATCCAAAAACGAGGTGTTACAAAGAAGGCCTAATAGGGGAGGAAGGTGTGATATTGTAAAAGTTGAGAATAAAGCTAGTTTGGATCTTTCCAAACTTGAAAATTTCCATCTCATTTCACTGTGGGATGTTCCCCGTCACAGCTCCATACAAAGGCTGAATTGCAGTGCCAGATGAGCTGTCTCCCTGTGCTTGCGACCTGAACTTAATCACAAACACAATCCTGGAAAGAACAAACAGGAAAAAGCAAATGAAGCTTTTCTTTAAAACCAAAACCAGAGCTTCAGCGCTATGAACAGAGAGATGATCTTGTATCAAAGGCACAGGACTTCAGAGTTTTCATTTTTTTAAGGGAGTTCTTGTGTGTCTGGGCACAAGACACTCATCTTAAAGCCTCAGATCCTGTGACATGGGACAGAGTCTACTATGGAACACATAAACATGGGACAGTTCTTTTCTGGGGTGTTGTAGGAGGGCACAGCAACACCTTGAATAAAACCAGAGACCTGCTGCTGCTGGATACTTGGGAAATGCAGAGTTTCTCTCTCATGGCTCTCATTTTGGGTGGTCAGGTCTTTCCAAAAGGGCTGAGCTGCAACTGCAGGGTGCAGATTCTTTATCTTGGTGACCTGATCCATCTGTTATCTTGGTGAGCTCTGGCACAGCTTTCTGCATTAAACTAGACACGTGTGTCTTTAGTCTTGGTTTCCAAAGGTCCCATACCCAATGAGAAGTCCTTGTACCGGAGGCACTTCATGAAGCACAGGGAATTAGCCCAGTGTGGAGAGAGAAAGAAATTAATTCCAACCCTGCAATGTGTATGAACATGTATATAACGAAGTGACAACATAACAAAAAGGGGTCACCACAATATTCTCTCACGCTCTTTGGGAAATAAGTGACCTTTCAGCAGGCAGCTTTATATTAGCTGATTTCTTAGGTATGCAAGCTATCTAAAAACAGTTGCTCCCTAATCTGCTCTCATCAGCTCCAGGTTATGGGAGTTCATAAATCCATGTACGTTTGACGCTAATGGAAAATCTGCATCGTGACTCCCTGGGGTGACCCAAGTGTGTGACAGTAACGAGCGAGCTATGCATTGCTTGGTTTGCCCACAAAAACACAAATTGAGAGGAATGAGACAGAGACAAAGGAAAGAGGTCGGTAAGATGGCAGCATTTGTATTTGTTCTGCCTGAAGCAGCCTTCACTTCCCAGAACCAGACTCTGCTTTCAAAGTCCCCGCCGACACCAACCGCAGTTACTGAGGGACTCTCCTCATTTGTCGCAATGCTCTGGCTGGGCAAGAAAGCCTGATTTCAGACAGCTGGAATGGCAAAGACCTGAGGGGATGGGGAGTATTTGCTTTAATACATCTAATTTATCATCTTCTGCCCACAGCTGCAGGAGAGGGAGAGAGAGATACTGAACAGATCAGTCCAGAAGCGTAATGAAACGCGGCAGATGAAGTGGGACACGATGCAGTTCGCTGTTCCCACAGACTGGAGACTATGTGGAAACAAGCTGTTTCTAAGGGCTCCAGTTTGGAGACTGTCTCAAATCTCTCCCCAAACTCTGGCTCCAAATGGTTCAATAGAAACGTGGGGAAACCAAGGGGCAGCAGGGAAAGGAGAGAGATTTTTGTTGCTCTTCAAATGTGCAATTTCTATCACAGCTTTAGGCTGGGAAAAGCACAAGAACAGGGCATCTTTGTGGCACTCAGGTTACCGGAAAACATAACCAATAGCAAGTTTTGTCAAGCAAACGGGGTCCCCTGAGCAGAACCTGGGAGCTGCTTGGCTGTGTTTATGCAGAAAGCTGCCTGTTCTTTCAGGGGAGGAGGAGGAGAAAGTCCAAAAGGCTGCTGTGCCAGGTTAGTTTGTAAGTGGTCAGACCAGGACAACTGGAATAAGGGGCCAGTCAACATCCAGGCCAAAGAATGAAAAAAAAAAAAAAAACCAAACCCAGAACACCACAAACAGAACTCTTTTTACCAAGTATTCATGCTTTCCATGACTACAGACACATTTGACGAATTGTCCTTAAGAACTTCACAAAAATCAATATTTTTCTGACAGGAACTGTCCTGGCCTTCTGGTCACAAAGTGATAGAGAATCACTTGGTGCTGCTTTCAGAGACTATTTCTCTGCTAAGGTCTTTCAGGCCCCAAAAGATGACTGACTCAACTCCCCAGCCATCCAGTCCTGTGCAGGGGTGCTGAGGAGCAATTTTTTAAATGTATAATGTACACAGATGTTTCCCATCTGCCAACGATGCCATAAGGAACAACATCAGCTGAGGCCATCCGAAATGCTTCTCACACGCCCCAGAGCCGTGCCCAGCTGCAGTCCCACCCAGCAGGAGCGTGTGATGGAAATTGTCAACAGGTACCAAGTGTCCCTCACTTGACACAGCAGACTGAGTGACAAAGGGGGCAGAAAAACAGAAGTGGTGATGCAGCAGTAAGAAAACCAGCATCTGGGTCACTCAGACTTACCTAGAAGGGTTTTGTTGGGGGTTTTTTTTCCTTTTTTTTTTAACACAGGCACAAATATTTAAGGCTAAACTCTAAAACGAATCAGAGCTACTTCACACCCATCCAGTGCAGAAAGCACTGCTCTTAACACCCCAGTGTGTGTTTAGACTAGTATTTTTATTAGAAAAGGGGGAGTGCAGAGATGGGGAAGGAAGCTAATGGCACCCTGGATGGAAGAGATTCCATTAAGACCCCCTGCTGTATAAAGTGTTGAAACCGTGCTGGGCTGAGGGCTTCCTGAGCTGCTTCTATTAATACAACAGACATAAATGGGTTTTTGGCTGGATGGTCTCAAAGGGCTGCATGGTCTTGGAGCAGAGGATTTCAAGCCTTTGTTAACAATGAGGACAGTATATGCAGACAGACTTATTTATTATTTAGCCACCTGTGGTACAAATGGCTGCATACCCCTCACCCCTGTGCTGGGGTTAAGAAGTTACTTTGCTTCCTTTTGCTGACTGGGGTTGTGGAGTTGCACTTGCCTCTCCCACGCTTCTGTTGCCACTGTTGACATCTTTTTAATCACCTTTTTCTGCGTTTTCCTCTGCTCATGACTCCCCTGCTTTCTTTTCTTTATTTCCTCCCCATTCCTCCTCCCCCTCTAGTACTTTTCATCTTAATGTTGACACTTGCCACAGAATATCCAAACAAAGCCAGAAATAAAATAAAATAAAATAAAATAAAATAAAATAAAATAAAATAAATTGAGGTAGCTTGTTGACTCCCAGCAAAATTCTCACAGTACCAAGAAACCAGAAGAGAGATGGGGCATTTGCTTTGCAGCATTTGGGATTTTGCAACAGTTCTCATGAATTGAACGCCAATTTTCTCCTACTGGTTCGTGACCCAAGCATTGTAAGGAAAACAATGGCTGTCACTGGTGCCAGCATGTGTTCCTGGTCCATAACCTGAATGTCAAAGCAGCAGAGTTAGGGGATAAAAGGCAAAATGGCACAGCTGACTGAAGTTTCCTAAAGGGCAATAGACAAAAGTATGAGAATAAAAGAAGACTTTCTTCAGCATTTCAGAGAAATTCTGATTGGAACTATCAGAGCTTAGAGGCTCTTGTAGAGGGACAACAGCAATACTTTCATTTTCTTTCTTCCTTCCTTTCTTCTTCCTTTCTTTCATTCATTTCTTTCTTTTTTCCCCTTCTTTCAATCTATCCATCTCCTCTTCTTCTCACTTTTTCCTTCCTTCTTTCCTTCCTTCCTTCCTTCCTTCCTTCCTTCCTTCCTTCCTTCCTTCCTTCCTTCCTTCCTTCCGAATTCCTTCCTTCCTTCCTTCCTTCCGAATTCCTTCCTTCCTTCCCAATTCCTTCCGAATTCCTTCCTTCCTTCCCAATTCCTTCCTTCCTTCTCTGACAAGGTAAAAGCAGCATCTGATCTCCCTTGCCTGGTTGCTTTCCTCTCCTGAGCTGGTTCTTTCCATTTGGGATCTGGAAGTAAAATCCGTCCCAGGAAAAGCCTTCAGCAATGGAACTCACTGGAGATGGGTTTTTCATTGCCATTCATCCTTATTTTACTGATAAATTCTGATGCACAACCAAAACTAGCTTGGCTTCTTGATTTCAGCTCAGCCTGGCCAACTCAGCATCCCAAGAGCACGAAATGAACACGTTGACCAAACCCTGTGTTTAAAAAGCTCCCTTTTGTTCTCTAACCCCCAACCACAAAAAGCAGTGTACACAAAACTCAGGGGTATGTGGGACAAAAGGAGGATGGTCTCTTCTGAGCCTGTGGCCTCTTAGCCCACAAAGCCCAGGCATGTGTCTCCTCCCTGGACGACATGATTCCCACATGGGCTCTGGATCAGTCTTAATCACACACCAGCTTGCCAGCTGTTCCCTCCAGCATGACAACTGGCTTTAAGCACGTTGTCTTTATTCTCCTTTGCCCTCATCCCTCACAGATGCCCATCATACCCTCATGCCAGAATGGAGGGAGGCATTTGCTATGTCTCTGCTGGTCAGGGAAAGCCCTTCCCACACTGAACTTTGGGACTGAGTCCAGGCACCATGTCTGTAAGCCCAGTCCATGCTCAGCTGCCTCCCAGTCCCTCCTTCTCACAGCCCATGGCACTCTGTGGCTCATCTCAGGCACCAGTGATTCGAGGTGCCTTCCTGTCTCAGACACAGAAGGATGTGGTGGCAATGGAGGGATAAGTGGTCAAAAGGAAATATGCTGGTGCTCCTCCAACAACATCTGGAAATGAATGCAATCCTTTTAACTTGATCACAGCCCCCAGGGGAGTGCACAGAAGAGTGATCTCCAGAAGATGGGCTTGGGACAGAGGAGAGGTGAGAGGGCTGGTGTGAGGAGTTAAGAGACAGAGGAAAGGGTGTTTCTTGGCTAGGATTTTCCTAAAAATATTAAAGATATTAAAGATCATTCCTTATCCTGCAAGTCTTCCCATAGATGCTGTAAAACATTGCCCAGTTGCTTTAGTAAGGAAGGCAAGAGTGTGCCATGGCTGACAGCTCAATACGTTGCCATGGGTATTTTGTAAATCACAAATGTTTAGCTTTTTCCTCAACCAATATTCATTGAAAGCATTTTTCCATGTCTGTGGTCTGCTGCAAGCTAATAGAAGTTGTACTATGGGCATGCTGCAGGATCTGTGGTTCATTCGAGTGCTTTCACAGATTTCTTTAATCTGTCCGAAATTGCAGGTTTCAAGTAACTTCCAGTATTTGAGCCAGACGCCTCCAATTAACTCTGCTCCTTTAGCTGAACGTACCAGGGAGGCCCAAGGCATTAAAACCAGTTGCAAGAAGAAACCTACCCAGAATAAATATAATTACAGCCTAAGCTTATTGTTCACAACTGGGTAACTCACACAATTAACCTGCTTTTATTTTCTCGAGAAAACAGACAAGGGGGGAAAATTAGACGAAAATGGAGAGCCACACACGGTGCCTCCCTGAGTTTCCCCCAGCAGCCCAGCAGCGCTGCTTGCTGCCCATCCCCTGCGGTACCTCCGTGTCCCCTGTGAGACACCCAGGCGTCAGGGATGTGAGGTGGCATCACCCCAAACGCTGACCCAGACGGGTGGCTGCCAGCTGGGGGCTGAAGCCCCGCTTGTGCTGCTCCTGTAGGATTTGGGATGGCATTCCCCAGCCCAGCTGCCGGCAGCCTGCCGTGCCCAGCACCTGCCCGGGTCAAGGACACGCTGTTCTCGCCGGCTGCTGCCCCTGCCGGGGAGATAAACGCGGGGCTTATCGCCTTCCACAGCCGGGCTGCTCCCTGGAAATCCGGATACCTGCCTCCAGTCGAGCCCGAGGGGTCTGGGAAGACAAAGGGTTTCTGTGGGCACACGTCGAGGAGTGATACTGAAGGATGGCTGGAGGGGGAGACCTAGAAATTGCAGGGTTTTAGCAAAAAAATGTGGTTCCAAGCCGGGCTGGTTCATCTGGCTGTCGGTTCTGTGGGCACACAACAGCTCTGGGCTGAGCCAGCCCTCCAGCTCTGAGGTGAAAGTTAACGAGGAGAGTTGGGGAAAAAAAAGAAAAAAAAAGAAAAGAAGCCGGCGAGAGGAATTGCAGGAATGAAACACTTAAGGAAAAACTGCACATTTTGTTGCTTTGTCTCTGCGCTATTGCGTCCTCTCTTTTGGTTAAATTGGGAACTGCTTATCACAGCAGTACCCAGTGCTGGCATCACAGCCTGGGATGGAAGGGCAGCCTTTGCATTAGGTTTGTAAGTCAGCTGGTGGAAATGGCAAGAGCAAAAACTTAGTATGTATACAATTTCCTTTTTTTATTTACTTTCAGGTTTTGGACACTTTGGGTGTCGGGTGACCCTTTTCCTTCATATTCTATAGAGAAAAAAATACCATAGACACATGAGTCAGTCTTCTGCCACCCTCTAAATAAAAAGCAGTGGCTCTTTTTTCTAACTTTAAGCAGAAATGTAACTTCCAATGAAGGCACTGAAATTACAGTCCTGCAGGTGAAAGTCTTTATATACCCACAGAAGAGTTTTGTCACGAGGGAAGCTGCACCCACCAGAGTAATCCTCACTCTTGCTCCAAGCTGACCTGATCTGCAGCTCTGCCCCAGCAATGGGGATCATTTCTCTGTGCTCGTTTATTTGCCCAGACAGCTTTCATGGGTACCCCATGCAGAAGGAGAGTGACTTTCTCTCTCCCGTTGCAGGCAGATGTCCTGTGAGATTCTTGCCAGCAACACAGACCCAGCAGGAGGAGAAGCCTGGAGAAGCCACTTTTTTGGCTGTACATGAGCCATACTTATCCTTTTCCCCATGGAAAGGGAATTGCATATTTGCTGGTGCCTTCACTGATCTAAGCCCTGAGGTCAGCACCGTGTGCATGTGAATCCAGGCTGGAACAAGCCCAGGGAGGAGAAAATACCTCAAATTCTGTACTCTGCAAGCCCCAAGTAATTACCTATAGCTCTGTGCCACCCAGGGTTACGCGGAAGGAGCCACATCCCAACCTCCCATCGTGCCTGGGGGTGGCCCCACCACACATGGATGCCAAGCAGGGAGGCAACAGGCCACCCTAAAGGGCTAAGCAGCTTTTCTCCTGCCCCAGCTCTGATGGCTTTACCTTCAGGGTTGTGGCAGGGAGATGTCTACTCTGGGAAGGTGGGCTGGGGCTGAAGCTTCTCTGCTTCTCCTGCACCAAGATCTCGGCACCTACACACTCTTCCCTGCCTCTTGCAAATCTCTCTCCCTCCATGCCCAGTCCCTTTCTCCAGTCCATCAGTTTCTCAGCCTTTCCCTTCCCAGCACAGATGGTTGTTCCCGATGGAAACACTAGAAATATTTTGAGTGAAAACCCAAAGGGATACAGAGTGTGGGCAATTTTGGTTTGAACTGTTCATTTCTGGTGAAGTTCAGATGTAGCAGAAAGAAACTCTGTAATGGAAAGGGCCAAGGAAGCAGCCAGAGGCCAAACTCTGCTTGTTAATGGGAGGAGAGATGAACTCTGCCAGCTGAGACTGAGGAGGAAAGACCACATGAAGTACGAGCTGGTGAACCAGAGGACAAACAGCAAGCACCAGAGTTGGAGAGAGGGGAAGGAAGGGATTTCACCCTCTGAGATGCTCTCAGACCTATTCGTGGTCCTTATGAACTGACTGACTTTCAGAGAGCAAAGGCGAGATCCCAATGCTCGTGGCAACAACAAAGAGCTAGGTTGTTCTCTCTCTCTTAATCTTTCTTATTCTTTTCTGCTCTTTTTCCTCCAAGATTAGACACCTGCAGCTGCCCCTTCAGGTTGTTCAGGGAACAGTTTTGCTGCCTGTGATTGGAGATGGGGATAAATGGCCAACCCAGCAAAGTCCAGGGCAAGCACTGCCATCCAGCCTGGCCTTGATCACTTCCAGGAATGGGGCATCTTGTGCCCTTAAGAGAGAAATTGGCATCACGGAGGCAACTGTTTCAAAACTGCAGCACAAATTCTGAGCAGTCTGAACATTTTTGAAATGTCAGAGGGAAAAAAGGAGACAGACGAAATCCAAAGCCACTTAGGGAGGGCTAAAATGCTTGGTAGGAAGCTGTGGTTGTTGGCTCAGCGGTCCTGTAATGCCACATTATCAGCCCCGAGCCCACTCCAGTTTCAGGCGAGGAGCCTGCGTGCAGACACTGACCCTGGGAGCAGCAGTTTGCTGCCAAGCAGGAACTTTCCACTTTCCAAGCCCAAAGATGCCGGATTGCTTATGGCAAAAAATGTAATGCCCCAGCTCAGCAAGGAGCCCAGCCACCCGCAGGAGGTGAGAACAGCTGAGCTCTGGGCTTCACCTGGTGCCAGAAGGGGCTACAACTCTGTCCTTGCAAGCATCTATTGCTGCTGGAGGTAGGTGAAAGGCTGGCAGAAGCAACAAAAAGGGAGAGTTATCTGAGGGAATTAGCTCAGAAAAAGACAACTAAACCAAGGTAGGCAGGTAGGTGGGAAGGGTAGGTAGGTAGGTGTACATATATAGAGATATCTGTATAAATGAAGGAATTTTATTCAAAGTCGTCAAATTCATGCCCAGACCTGGCATGGCTTTCCCATGGCAGCAGCAGCCAGCTCCCTGTGGGGTGTGGGTAGGCAGGGCAGCCCTGTCCCACCACGCTGCTCCCCCAGAGATGGGACAGGTTATTTATGAGGGGCTTTTCGGTGTAAATTCATGGTGGAGTGCCATCTGCTGGGCTCGTGCACGGCTCTTCTGGCACAGGAGAGGAAGAAAGATAAGAGAAACCCCAGAAAAATGGGCTGTGTCTGTGCTTGGACATCAAACTTCCCCAAGACCCTTCCCCAGGTGGCTGCCAGGGAGCAGCCACAGCCAGGCTGGCTCACCCTGCAACTCAGCATGGCCTCTGCAAAATGCCTCATGGAAACATCCACTGGCTCCCAACAACTCCTAAACCACCTGGGAGAATTTCTGGGGAGTGGATCCAAGCCAAAATCAGGCTAGGGACCATCCTGATTGTGTGGATATACCAGCAGCAGCCAGTGCCTGGGGATATCCCATGGCAGCAATCCATTTGTTAGCACAGATATTGTCTTTGTATGATGTGTGTGTGATGGACCAGGCCCATGCCAGGGAGGAGAATGAGCAGGTTTCATATCTTGCAACCTTAACTACGAGTGTGGAGCAGCTTTGAACCACATCTGGAGGCATTTGCTTCTGTCCAGCATCTACTCAGGGAGTTTGTCCCCCTAAATGTGTAGGTACCTCAGCTGACTGCCTGAAGCAGGCTGTGTGAATCCCTCCTGTTTAAAATCTCTAAAAGAAAAACCACCTCCCTTTGAGCCATCCCTGCCTGCTGCATGGTCTCTGACTCATCACAGGTGGTGGCAGTTATTGAAACCTGAATCACACTTGCATTATGCTAACCCACCTCTGACTGCAGTGTGAATGAGGAGCGCGAAAGGAGCAGGGAAAGGAGCAGGAGAGAGCGGGAAGCGAACTGCAAATTAAAGGCAAATCACCAGGTTGGTTTAGGGTATTGTGTAAATGAGGGTGGCTCAACTTTCTGCTGTGCTGGGAAGCTGAGAGGCCAACCACAGTGCCAAAGATCTTCAGCATAGCAGCTGCAAGGTGCCTGCTTTTTGTCCTGTTAGGGATCCACCAGCCTCGTGCATTTCTGTGTTTCTGTCCCCCCACTAAGGAGCCTGGGAACCAAAGGAGAAACATACAGGGGCAAACTTTGTCAAGGGCTCTCAGAAAATGGTTGTGAAAGGACTGAATCTAAATCCATAAATGCTTTGCCAGCATTCAGTAACCACTAATTCTAGTTTCCTCTGTGAAATACGTCAAAAGTAAGCTTCTTCTCCATCAATCAGTCGTCTCCCAAAAGTAGGAAAGAGACCTTGACAGCAAAGAATGGTTAAAATGAACAAGCAGAAAGTAACACGTCCTTCAGAACAAAGAACATACTTTCCTGACTGTAGGGTTTTATTCATGTGCTTCCAGCTCACTCCAAACACAAACTTATCACCCTCGTTTTCGTGTGCCAAATCAATAACAGCCTGTGCAGGGATTGTGGAATGCTGCATCTGAAAGCCTCTCACACACTTTGCTGAAGTAAAGGACTGATAATAATTAATAGCTGCCAAGGACATTCAGCCTTGTTGAGTGATTGTTAGCATGGTTTTCCCCTGGACACAGTTTAGACTGAGCCTTTCCAATTTTCCTGGACAGTGTATGCAGAACAGGAGATTTTTCTGTGTTTTTGCGGACAATGCCTGGCAGAAGTTGAAGAGAACATCCCACAAAGCCCTTGGACTGAAAAACTTGCTGAGAACTGGGCCTGCACCTCTTCTTAAATCTTTTCCCCAGTTGCACTAGGAAGGCACAGCTTTCCCACCTGTAAGGACATCTGGGCTTTGGGTAGGTGAAGCAGCTCTGGACAGGCTTTCAGGTCACAGGGAAGTATCAAAACACCATGTGCCAGAGGCTGAAGCATTTCTTCCAGATGGTTTCTGCTTCTTGCTCTTGTTATTCAACTGCTCTGAGAGGGTTAGAAACCTTAGGAATTATGCCTGGATCGTAAGCTGCCTTTATTTCGCAGTCATTCTGGAGCTGATCCTAAAAGCGATGCTTTTGGGAGCAACAAGTCTAATAACATCACACAGCACAGTAGCTGAAGGAAGCAAGAGAGTTGAAGTTCAGCTCCTGGCTCAGCAGCTGACTTTTGTCAGCTCCTCTCAGACCAGAGGAGGCAAGTTTCTGAAACCTCCCCAGTTTTATTTTTTCCCTTGGGCCATCTGGAGGCAGGAGAGCTGCAGAGTCAGAGGGCACAAAGCCCCTCAAAGGCAGTGGTCTCACGAAAGAAAGATAAGCTGGCAAGAAGCCAGGAAAAATAAATGACCCTGTCTCCAAATGCCTCCCAGGTAAATCTGGGTTCTTTTGCATTTCTTGGCAGGCAGGTGTTTTCACTTCATCACTTCAGCTTCAGTTGCTGCTTCAATTTTTCATCAGAAATGCTTGTGACAGCACGGGACACACCTCAGTGGGACGCAGTATGGAGCAGTGCTCCAGCATCTGCTATTTTCCTTGTGGTTTTCTCCCTTTCATAAGGCACAGGTGTGCCTTTGGAGGTGCCAGTGCTTATGCTTGGGCAGCTGGAGGAAAGACCTTCAAACAGATTGCATTCCTTGGTTTTCCAAGAGTTGTGTGGTCAGCCCCAGGCTGTAGGACTATGATAAGGGATCAGATCAAGTTCTGGCTAAGTGTGATCAACAAGGAAGCTGTAATGGGAAACATACACCCAGCAGCCAGGGGATGCTGGCACGAGGCAACAACTCTAGTCCTTGGATGAGTTACTGGGAGAGAGAGCTGTTTACGGCAGGGCCCAATCTACTTCTTATTCCCAGCAGTCAGGGAGACCAAAATCCAGTCTACACAAATGCAATTTAGTCCATTAGCAGACATCAGAGAAGCTACCTGCCTTGACAAAACCCAGCTGTGTTTCCAATTAAGCAGGGATGCCTCAGAGTCTCTGTTCTAGCCACTGCAGCTACAATCCCAAATCCCCACAACAAATTACCTCCCCTTCCCAATGCTAACAGATTTACCTGTTTATCTATCACTGTTTGCCAAACGCTGCAGCACATCCTCACACAGAGGTGTTATTGTAGCCACCACCTGAGATTTGTTTGAGCAGGGCTTGTGGCTTTTGGTTTGACACAAGAGTCGACTTACAGCCTGAAGGGCAGGAGTTTCTTTTCAAGGGTAAACAAAAGAGGTCGGTGGGAGTTCAGGCATCCCTCTCCTTGTATCTCTTTGCTCTTTGTGGTACCAGCAGCTAAAGAGGCTTCCCTTTGCTCCCAGCTCACAGGCAGAAGTGAAGGAAAGCCACAGACAGGCAGGTGCTCTTGCAAATTGGCTAAGGCAGGTGTTTTATCCAGGCCTGCAAACGAAAGTTGCTTTACCTCAGCTGGATCAGCCTGCTTGTTTGTGCTATAACTGAAGCACTAATACATAATACCCAGGCTGGAGCTAAACCAGCTCATGTGGGTACGAGCCACAGCAGAGCCACAGCAACGGGGAGCTCACTGCCAAGGCCTCTGGAGAGCCAGGGAGTGCTCAGGTGGTCACTCCTGCTGGGCTCGCTGCTCCCCAGGTCCCATCTGTGGACTTACTTTTGGTTTTCCTCACGAGCAGTGAAAAAACAGCACACTTCTCCTGTGGCTGCTTTTTGAAACCCCTCTCCTTGTTCGGATCCCTCCACCCAGCCGTGTGTGACAGCTCCAGGAAAGTGGTGTCCAGCCCATTTGACCTTCACTCTCACACAGGCAGCAGCGCAGGGCAACTGCTCTGTGAGGGGGAGTGAAGGAGGAGTAAAAGGAAAGTAAATCCTGATCTGTCCAGTCTCATGTGGATAAGTACTGTGAAACAGTAAAATGATATTTTCAAGGTCCCAAAACACAGCTTGGACCTGGGTGGCAACTGATCTGCAAGAGACATGGTGACAGTCCTTTTCCTTTCTGCTTAGTTTAAAAATAAGCATTCTTGCCGCTGCAGCGGCGGCACCGGTCAGGGTTCATTGCTTCCCAGCTGTCCAGTTTCACCCTTGCTGGCAGGCAGAGGGATAATCCTGCTGTCATCTGTCCTGCCAGCACCTCTCCCCCTGACGTGGTGGAGCTCCCTGCCCGTCCTGGGGTGCCCTGTGCTGCTGCACCACAGCGAGGAGGCTCCTCAGTGACCCTTCCACCAGAGCCCAGAGGGAAGAGTGGAGCGAGTGCTTTGCCAGAACTGATGCAGGGTCCCTGGGCTCCATGTTAACTGGGAGGTGGCTCTTTCCAGCTTTGGCTGCAGGGATGGCTGGACTGGAGTGGCCTCAATGTAGGTTTGAGCCCTGCATCTCTGCTCCAAAGCTTCTGACAGAGGGAAAGGGGAGCAACTGGCTGCTGCCCACTGGGCCAAGGGCAGACACAGCATGCATGGCTGGGGAAGAGACTTAGCAGAGGTTTGAGCTCAGCTGAGGCTTGGCACGAGTGCCTTCAAGGGAAAGCCAAGTGCTGCTGCAGCAGGTGGTGGAGCTGGCAGCAGGAGGATGGCATCTTCCTCTGAGTCAGGCGTACTGGCAAGTGTCAATCACCACAGAAACAGGCACACCTGAGGGACTAAGGATGCTGAACTCCCAGGTAGAACATGGAGCACCAGCACACCTGGGTTTCTGCCTCTCTGTGCAACAGGGAAAACATCCCCTTGTTCACAGCTGCCTCAGCTTGGAAACCCAGAGGCACAAAGGATTTGGAGTCTGCAGGAGATGGAGGGGGGCTGAATAGGAAAGAACAGAGCAGCACAGACATGGGCTGGCTCTTGGGAAAGGAGCCAGAGCAGGCAGGGGTAGCTCGTGGCAGGGGCACAACCTGGGGTGGGTGGAAGTGCCGACTGCAGGAGGCTGGGGGCACAGGGTGGACAAGGACAGAGGGGACACTGGATGAGGAGACAGAGTGGAAATGGCAAGTAGGGCACAGCGAGGGACTTTAGGCAAGGGCTGGGGCCAGGACAGGGGAAGGGTTGAGTGCAGAGAAGGACAAAGGCCATGCAGAAGGTGAAAGGTATGCAATGGGGACAAGGGAAGGCACTGGAGAAAACAAGCCTTACCCTTACAAAGAATGTAACTTCTATTTTTTTCTGTTAAAGCTTTTTAATTTCAACTGCTATTCAATTTTTCTCCTAGCATTCTCTGCCCATTCTTCCCCTCCTGGTCTTTGACCCTCTATTGGTAATTCCCGTTCAGTGTTTGCTAATTTTCTGTCTCTTGCTCTGCCAGTACGACTGTCATTGCAGGCATTGTGCAGTGTCCTCTCTGGAAGGATGTGGAGATAGCAAACTGTCTGTACCTACAATACAAAGGCTGCTGTCACCTCTGCTCCAGCAAACAGCTCAGAACTCTCTGCCTGCAATTATCCTTTGGTTCT
>NW_024580667.1:2250779-2360043 GCF_017639235.1 Corvus kubaryi
GGGGGGTGGTGGCAGACAGGTCTGTTTGACAGTCCAGAGTACGAGAGACAAGCCAGAGATTAATCTGGAAAAGTAGGTAATCAAATTAATCTGGACAAGTCTGAGATTAGTCTGGAAAATCCAATCAGTAAGTCAGGACAGCACGGCTGTACACAGGAGTATTTGCAGCATAGCTCAGGCAAGGCTGCTTGTGCCCAGGCCTGAGCTTCCATTCAGCTCCTGGGCAGAGGAGGGGGATGTCCTAGGTGACGTTTATTGGGACTCTTACAGCCCCTAGTAGTGACCCTGGCAGTAAGGATATAAAACAGGAACTTGGAATGTTTGAATGCTTTTCTGAAAAGTCACACTGTCCTGTTAGCAGATTGTCCCTCCCTTGATAGGTTATAAAATACCCTTGATATGTTATGAAATACCCTTCTGCTTCTTCTCTATATCCCCTTCTGTAGTCTCACCAAGATTCATTGTGTGTTCACTGTTTTCATCTGAGAATGGCACGGTTATGAGGGATGTAAAATGAAGGTGGTAGCTCCTTCCTCCCCCTTAAATGAAGTATGTACAGTATAGAAGTTGTAAATGCTATCCCAAGCTGGCCATGTTTTGGAAGGCTGTGCCTTTTAAAAGAGCTGGTACAAAGTTTACAATATTCTTTATTGGCTTTCCATTCCGAACAGCAAAGGAATTCAAATCTGACGATGACATTTAAAACGATTTCTTTTTAAATTCTAGTGATTGCTGTTGTATTAGTTGCTGGGTCTGTCACTTAACTGTGTGTCTGTGTTGCAGCTAAAGCAGATGGTACCAGGATAACACAAAGAATTCGAGTGGAGTCTCCTAAAGTGGATGCTGTCTTTGTTGGAACAGGAGACTTGTTCGCTGCTATGCTTCTGGCATGGACACACAAGCACCCCAACAATTTGAAGGTGTGGGAGAAGTTACTCATTTCTCTGCAAGTTTGGACCTTGTTTCTCTTGAGTTTTTTTAAAAACTTCTAATCTGTGACATTATTTAAAGACTGTCTTCTGTTTTGGCTTTTTTTTCCTCACCTCAGAGAAAAAGCCACAGACTTTCCCTTTTGCCAAAAGGGACATTAAACTGTCGTATTTCAATTAGATTGATTTTGTAATTTTGCCAAATAAGATGTTCTTCTCTCTAGAGAGACAGACTGCATGCATGTTTATAATTACGGTTTTTATCCTCACTTCATAATGAGCTTCGAAAATAATTTCTCAGATCTATTTTTCTGCTCCTTTCCCTTAAGGACGTAGGTATATGGTTTCTAATACCTGTTTTGGGAGAATTAAGTGAAAATTTATTTTTTCCAAACTCTACATTACATAGTTGTCATCCTGTTTGTTTTGTCAGTCATGTTTTCCTCTTCATAGCAGTGTTTTTGAAATAATATTTATTAATATTAAGTACTATTAAAGTAGGCAGCTGAAGTTTTACTAAAACCTGAATATGTTGTGTTGATGCAGGTGGCATGTGAAAAGACTGTGTCAGCCATGCAGCACGTTCTGCAAAGGACCATTAAGAGTGCAAAAGGTAAATTCATCCAGACCTTGCTCCTGTTTTCTGCCTGGATTGGCATCAGAAGAAATATTCAAGGAGCTTTCTGGGTTTCCTGACTAAAAGCAGCCCCTCAGTGCAGAAACAGGCAGAGACTTTACAGAATGAGAGCTTGGTAGTTTTGTCTGCTTGTTCCTATTGTGTCCTCCAAGCCGATTTTTGACAAGAGCCGACTGCAGATGTCACTGTTTAGCTTGTGGTGGATGACAGTCGTGCTGACTGTGCCTGACTCAGCTCTGCAAAACCGGCAGAACTTGAAAAAATGCTGAGTTTGGTGTGCCACAGAGCTCCTGCTTCAGTGTAGCTCACTCACTGTCCCTCTGAGTGTGTATTTAGCACTGAGAGGGGTTTATCAACTAATAGTAGTTTCTTTGCTGTGTTGGCCATGTGGGGAGTGATTTTTTTTTTTTTTTTTTTTTAGCTTCTCTTCTGTTGGAGTTCCCCCGTCTTTCAGTTCTTGAGGAAATCTGTGGGTTCTCTAAGCTGTGTGACTTCCTAATTAACAGCAGAAACTTATTTCTTTCCTGGAGAGAGGTGTGGAACAGTGGTGATAAGAAATCACAGTGCTGACCTGGATTTTCCACTTTGGAAGCCTTTAGCAGGGAGTAGTAAGGGAGACTGGGGAAGGGAGGAAGGTAGAAAAAATCGTGGGGTAACAGAACAATGTAACTTGTTTCTTTTTGTACTGCTGTTTTTAATGACATTGTGATGTCATCTTTTTAGTGCAAGCTGGAGAAGGAAACAAACCAAACTCAGCCCAGCTGGAACTGAGAATGGTCCAAAGCAAAAAGGACATAGAAAACCCAGAGATCATAGTGAAAGCCACCGTGTTATAAAGGCTCCACGTCTCCAATAACGCACAATGTATTGATGTCCTCATTTCTTTCCTGTAAATTGTAATATTTGCCTTAGATCTGTGACAGAAACCTGACTTTCATGAAATAGTGCCCAGCATAGGCAGATATCCACTCTCAAACATATGTGCTGGCCTTGCTCAGTTTTAAAAACAGAACAGTTAGTGTGCATTGAAGCATAGTCCCAGGTATCCCAATGTCTGTCAGATTCACTTACTCTGTGTGACTACCCAGGGCAAGAGAGCAATGTTCCTGCCTTGCCAAAGACTGTAGATGTGAATTTGCTAATGGAATGCTTGACTGACTGGAAAATGTATTTCAAGATGGCATCTAGTGCCAATGGAGCTGGCTCCATGCTCCCTTTTCCTGGAGGTACCTGGTTACCTACTGTGGTATTCAGTATCTCGGCTGCTATGAAACTAAGCAGGGTTAAATCTACACACACAGTTCTGGTTGTGTGTAGGAGTACTTTGAAGATGTTTGGCATGTTCAGTACTCTGAAGTGACCTTGAGGTGTCATTCATGCTACTGATCTCTGCTCCTGTTTCTTGTCCATGAACAGCTGCACAGTTTCAGTTGTCACAGGTTCTGGCTGCTTATTTCTCATGTCCGTGGGTGTCCACATGATTTTCCTGCTCCAGAAACGTCTTCATTAACAAGATCATGCCTGGTAGCACTGGTTAGAAGTGTGTAGTTCTACCTCCGAGGCCAGGTTTGATTCTCTGTTTATAACTAAGGGCAGAAGAGAAAGCAGCTTGTACCCTGGAAGTTGGCTGCCTTGGTTTGTTCATCGTGGGTGGATGCACTTACAAACTACATGGGCACTTCCACTTAACATTAGTAAGCACTGCTGGCAGGCTTAGCAATGAAGCAATATGGGAAAAGTAGTATTTTTTGTTTAGTAAGGTCTGGTAAGTTACATGTGTTTACCAAATGCAGTGAAACAGAAAAATTAACTTGTTCATAATGTCTCTGCAAGCAACACCAATAGAGATTACAGAAATGCATTACTATTACTATTATTATTAATAATACATCTTGATATCAAGATTCTGCTTGATAAGGCTTCAAAATGGGATTTTTAGTCATTTCAGTGTCCTATGGATCACAGCCATATACTGAAGCAGCAGGGCACGTCTGCTGACAGGTATTGGCCATTCACATTTCCCTAGGATTTCTGTATGGGATCCATGTTCATGCTTGTCCCAAGATGAGGTCTAGTGTGATGTTACATCCAAATTGAGTTGATGAGCTTTACTTGTTTCAGAATACATAAGGGGATGGAAATTGCATTTCTAATAGACTTCCTCTCCTGCATTTGGCATCAAAAGTGAAAAAAAAAACAACATTACTTGAGAATTTAAGGGAAAAAAATCAGCAGGAATTTATCTACAAAATGTGATTCTGCCATCACAGTTTTTAGTAACCACTGTCATGAAATGACTTTCTAGCAATAATAATTTTGGTGTTGTGAACAGTTGCTAAAACTAGCAGTCAGTAACAGAGAGATGAGCTCATGGCTCATACCCAACATGTAAAAAGTTGTGAACTACCTTGACAGTGTGTACAAGTATCTGATGGGAAGCAGTGAAGAGGGAACCAGGCTTTTCTCAGTGGTGTCCAGGGAAGTGATAAATGGGCAGTGGCACAAATTGAAATACAGGAAAATCCATTTAAACATTAAAAAAATAAAATTCACTGTGAAGGTGATCAAACACTGGTACAGGTTGGTCCCTTCCAACCTCAGCCATTCCATGATTCTCTGAGCACATCGAACTGCCTTTCTTTGCAGCCCTGGATTTTTAAATTGGTGTGCAGGTATTTTGTACTCCCTGGAACACAAACTTCCAGATGGGCTGGAAAATACTCATATTAATATTTTTCCCCCTTTTTAGATAAGCTGCTTGGGCAGCTGTGCCAGGAAGACAGTTACCTCTTTTGAGATAATTGCTTTCAGCAAAGATATTTAAATACTGTAGTTGGTGATGCATTTCAACAGTTGAACATGAAAAGGATTTTCACTGTTTCTAACATTGATTAACCAAGTGCTGCATGCCATATTCCAAACATAACTACGAGTTTATTAATCTTTTACAATTAGACTGTTTCATGTGGAAGTGTATAATCCCTACCATCCTCTTAGGAAGAAGGGATCAACACCCTTAACTTCCTTGCCTGTACAGACAATGGTCAGTGCCCTTTTAGTAAATGTGGGACAGCACAATTTTATTTTGCCATTAGAATAGACAGACTTCACAAGAGGATTGAGAGAAAGGCAAGGGATGTTTTCTCTGAAATAAAGAAGTTTGGAATTTGGGAAACTTGGAGCTACCTTGCAAACAAGGTTTTCATTGTCAACCATAATGAGCCCTGATCTTGACATAAAAGACAAAGCGCTATGTTTGTTGGAGCAGTTTATACCTGTCAGGTGTAATCTTTTCCCACTTCTTCAAAGAATGGATCAGTTCAGTAATTAATGTGTTCCTTAGAGTCTGTGACATATCCATGTTAAAACAAAAACAAAGCATATTCATACTAATGTGCTCAATTTGCAAAAGTTCCTATTCCACAGTAGCTGGATCCTGTAGCAATGGGCTGCTGGCTTCATCTGCTTGAGTCCCTGAGGGTTGCTCATGTGATAACTGCTTTAAACTCCCACTGACCTGATCGAAATTAGGTCAGGTTTATGTCTTCAGTGAAGAATTGGGCTTAACATCTCTTGCAAGGAACAAACATCAGAAATTATCTGTAAATATATTCTGTAGCTAATGTTTTGTAGCCACAGCAGGCTAACAGGTATTTTTGAATGTCAAAGTACACATTTTTATTTGTTTAGAGTTACACAAAGCTCATGTGCAGAACAAAATTCAAAGACTCAGCACAGTCCTGTTTAATATTTCATTCCCTCCTTTCCTCCTGCATATAATACCTGTATCTTTTTCTGAGTTCGTGCTGTCTGTCTGGTGCAGCTGGAAAGTGTCTCAGTGCCAGACAGTGCCCACTATTTATATAGGGGCTTGGAGGAGACTGACCAGCATTGTCTGATTCACTTGCAAACCTATAGTTAAAGATAAAAGGTTAGTCTAAACTAGCTTAGATCCTAACTCGTTACAGGAGAACAAGCACTTTAGCCCAGAGAGTGGAGTCTGTAATAATGGATAACCTTCTGTGGCCATCCTGAGAGCATGAAAGGTGTAACCCAGCAGTCCAGCACTCACCAGCTGGGGACTGGTGGCTTCACTGCCACGTGTGTGAGGTCAGAAGCACACGAGGCTTCTCATGCTGCAGCACATGGAAGCATGGGGGAGGTGAATGCTTTGTGTTTGTGTCGGATCCCTTTTTCCTGGAGTGGTTTGCAGTGCCTGTGGCCACTGCTCAAGTCCACCCACTCGTTTGCAGAGCCACCTATGCAGGAGAGACCAAAAGTTGTTTACGAACCATCTACTCTGGGCCTGGATTTAGTCTCTATGTGCTGAGAATTGAGACGTGCATAAAGACATTGAGCTAAAATCAGTGCTAGCCACACTCAATAGAAACACTTCAGAAAGCTGCAGTATGAATTGTTAATGTTTGTGTACTGATTTTTATCTCAAGTGGGGAGAAATCTATAATCCATGTGTTATACAAAAGAATTGGAGGACCAAGGTTTCCAGCTACTCATACTGCCTTTTGAGTATCTTAACTGTGTCTTGATTGGATGGTGTTAATTTGTTGTCTGTTGTGGTGATTGTATTGATTAATTTTATTTTAAAATATGTAGCAAGGAAGATTGTAATAAAAGCATCTACATTTAATATACTGTGCACACACAAATTGTTAGATCCTATTTTTAAACATGTTAATCATTTCAGAATTAAACAGCACAAGAATGGTTTGGTAGTCCTGCTGAATAAAATGGATGTAATTAAATTTTTTTCCTTAGTTATGTCCTAGGATAGAGAGAGGGTAGTTAATGGAAGAGAGCACATTTGTGCCCTGTTATCATCTTACTGTAAGGTATGGATGTGGAAGTGAGAAACATCCTTGTTGTCTTATTTTTCTTAAAGACGTTTCATGGGAAGAAGATTGCTGGCATTCTGCACCACTCCCTTGCATTCCTCTTACTTGTATGTGTAGGACCTTATTGTGTTGTGCTCTTTTTTCCTGCAAACAGGGTGAGAAGAGGGGCTTGAAATAAGAACCATAACTCATTTTGAGATCTCCTTCTTGTGCAGCATTTAACTACACTCCACTAAATTTTTACCTCACTGTGTAGGGTGGAGCATACAGGACTGTAGAGTGGGAAAGAAATGTTCCTCGTGTGGGAACAAGAGCTTCTGTCAGCACTCAGCAGTGTCCTTGCCAGGGTGGTGGCTTGCAGGAGGAGGAGAGCAGGGATCCAGGTTCAGGAGAGCAGAAAGTGCTGTGTCATTACACTTATGTCCACTGGAGAAGTTTCGTTTATATTTATACTAAAGAAAACCACCTCTCCTGAGTAAAGGTCCTTGCCCAGTTAAAGAGTGCTTTAAAAAGCTGGGACGTGTTGCAAAGTTTGGTCACTCTGGGACTAAAATGTTTCTTTATAAAAGGAAACTCGACCCCTTCCTTTCCGTCCCCTTGCAGCCGTACTGGCTTACTGACTGTAGTCATTCCATTCCTGTTAGAATCCCAGGATTAGATACCCAGAGAGCTGTTCTTCCTGAAAGCACATGTTCTTCATGTTCCTGGTAAGTGAGAGCCTGCCTAGCAGTTCTGTAGCTTTCTGAAACATGTCCATTAAAGACATTTGTCAGCCATGGAAACTAAGCTTAGAGATGTTCAGTCACAGCCCAAAAATAGCTCTTTCAAATAAATGAAAACTCTTGAAAGTGCATTATTTTCAATAAATGAGTAAACCAGCGAGTTTATAGATGCATGCAGGAGCAGATTTCAGGTAAATCCCCGAGGTTCAATCAGTCACTGGAGGAGTGTGCCCTGAGCACACTGCTGCTGTCAGGGCACTGCTTCAGGAGAGACCCAGCTACTTCTCACCATTTCCCAGAAGAGAGGAATGTGGTGTGGCATTCAGCAGCCAAGGAAAACTCCCATCTGCTTCACCAGGAAACCAGTGCCAGGTGACAGCCCCAGTGCCACCAGATTGGTGCTTTTGCTGCTCTGGCCAGCAGTGGACATCGAGGCAGATGGGACGCTCCTAAATGTGCACATCTTCCTGGCTCAGTGCCTCCACAGTGCAAATAATGGTAATAAATCCTCAATTTTCAGAGCAGTGAATAGGGCAGCACATTATTCAGAGAGAGAAAACCAGCAATATGAGAAGGCTGTGCCATATGTTACCACTGAAATCACACCTATTGCCCTCGTGGTTGCATTGCTGTTTAGAAAAAAATCTGTGTGTAGAAGAGTGTGATTTATGTACTCTTGTGTGTGTGTGTGTGTATGTTGAAGCTTTATTTGCAATGTGGTAGGGGTGGGAAACAGAATTTGGGGGGCTGGCTGAGTAGGCCTTCAGGATGTGAGCAGAAGGTCTTAAAGAATTATATTTTTATAGATTGTGCTGAAGCTTTGGGTCCCAGCCACACATAGCCTTTTCTTCCAGAGAACTGAAATGGTTTGGAAAGAGAGTCAGGTGGCTGTAATATAGTAGGGATAGTACAACCCCACCAGCCCTGGACAAACTGAATAACTTAATAAAAGATGCCTTTTTAAGTAATATTTTTTTAGTGCTGAATTGTTAAACAAAGAAATATTTATGAGCAAACTTTCTATGTACTTAAAAGTTTGTGTGGTGCTTTGTACTGACTAGGTGGACCTGTTATATGTTTACACATCTTAAATGATTGTCCTTGAGGTGTGTGTAGTAATTCAATGACTTCTATGCCAGAAAAACAATGAAGTTCTGTGTAATAGCAAATGATTTAATTTCTGATGAAACTGTAGGCTTTCTAGTGCTTGTGTATTTTTCTGGTTGGCCATTACAAGTTATATCCTTCCTGCAGTAAGGCTTGTACGCTTGATTGTAGAGAGAGGCAATAGGATGGTAGATAACCATTGTTTAAAAAGAAAACCCTAAATATTGCTACCTTATCCATTTTAAAATCAGGTAAGGTTTGTGGCATAAGCCTGAAATTTTGCATTGGAATCAAGTTTCAAATACATATAGGGTAGGTTAAAAGTTGGGGATGGGTTTGTTTGTTTAATTAAATAAGACTGGGAGGTCTTAAAAGTGCTTAATAGCAATATATACATGGACAAGCCAAGAGATGGAACAAAAATGGCTTGTTCCCATTGTATGAACCTGACCAATTAATTCATAGCTTGTGCTAAACCTGTACACAGACAGGTGAATAGACAAATGGGAGAAAGTAAAGATTTTTTTCCTTATAGATTGTCAGCTGTAATAGCGTGAGGAATTTTAGCTGTTTGTTCTGAATTCAAATTCATAAATACCTTCCAGAAGAGCTGAGTTACCAATAAAGTCCCATTCAGTCAAAAGGCAAAGCTGTTGACAGGGTTCAAAACCAGAGCAGGATTTTTTCATCTTGCCAAACATACTGAGTCTTTGTTTCCTATGGCTGGGAGACCAGGGCTAAAGCCCAACTGTCAAGATATATTAATTTTTTTTAGTTGAACTTTGGGGTCTGTCTAAAAAGTGCAGGGGTCTGCAGCATAAAGGAGTTTTTGGAGCATGGTCCTATGATAAATGTCATCACCTACTGCAGCAGTGGGTGATTTGGCAAAACTGAGCATCACTTGTTACATCCCTTTTAGTAAACGTGGCAGCATCCTCAGCCCTCTTGTGAATAAATCACCACTGCAAAAAGCAGAGGGGAATTTATCACGAGTTTTTCTCCCGAGAGTTCCTGATTTCTGGATGTGTTAAAAGAGAAGCACTTCTGCTTTGCTAAGTTAGCAGGAGAGATGTCACCGAGATGAATAATGTATGAGGAGGGAGGCTGTGGCAGGGAACAGCAGTGCTGGGGATATGTTGTGCCTGGCTTTTCCTCCCCTGGGAATCTGTGGGTGCAGTGTCCTCGTGGTGGTGGCAGAATGACTATTTTGCCTGCATCCTCCCGTGGGGGAAATGTGGAGGAGTTACTCTGAGCAAGTGGGGAGCTGAGGTCGGTGTGGAGCTGTTGGGTTTGTTTGGCAGTGCTGTACCAAGGCAGTGGTTCAGCACAACTCTGTGTGCCCCCAAAAGCCCGTGGTGTACAGCTGCCTGCTTGCCTGGCCGTGGTGTAATGCCCGTAGATTTCTTCTGCAGGCCATGGAGAACCAAGAGACTCTGGAAGTGCATTATTCAGATGATTCAGGCTTGGCTTTTGTGCTTTTGGAAAGAAAGGTAGACAATTAGTGGCTGCTGTGGTAGATACAACTCATCCATCCCAGCTACACCATAAAAGTGTGCCCTACCCTTCCTCTCCCATCATCTCTGCTGGCTCTGATTTCCCTGTCCCCATAACAAGGGACATGAAGGAGCTAAAATCAATGGGGAATTTATGCAGTCAAAACCACTGAAGTTCTAATCTGCTTTAGTTCTCTTAACCTCCTCATCCTGGGAACAGAAAAGTGCTTGTGCTGCTGCCAGGGAGGGTCTGGGACAATGCAGCTGCTCAAAATGGGGGAGAGTGGAGTTGCCTCTTTCCCTGGCAGTGAGATGCTGCATGAGCAGGGCCTAACTGCAGAGCCGCACTGTTAATGGTAAAGAAAAGAAATCTTTGTGAGTGAAGTGCTTGAAAGAAGAGCTGGAGATTCAGTAAGTCAGAGTTTGGTGTTCTCAATCCACTCCATCCCCTGTGTTGCAAAAATATTATAGCACTAAAAAAGTTGGTGTGGCTGTTCTTAATGATCTCTGTGATGCTTGTGCCTAGCAGAGGCGAAAATAGCATTCAATAAAGCAGTGCTCTAACTAGGGAATGTAATAAGAAGATCCAGGTGGAGAAAATGTCAAGTTTGTTTTCACAGCACTTGCATGGTGTCAAAAGTTGTCCAGGTCTGGCTCTTTTCCTTCCTGCCCCCTTTAAGAAAGGAAGGAATGACATGAATAAATCAATAAATAAATAAGGGCAGTTACCTGGGAATTTATGTGGCATTGGTATTCATTTTCATGGACAGATTGATAAATCTTTCCACACCAGAGGTCTCTGGTTCCCAAGGGGTTTTCAGAGGTGTGATAGAGCCTGTCACAGCTGGCTTGGAGCACAGTTCTTGGGACTCAGCTGTGACAGATGGCATTGGGATGCCACCTGCAGGCACTCCTGTCCCGTAGTTGGTACAGCACAGGTATTCACGTGCCTGATACGTGCTAGATGTGAATCCTTGCCTTGGTAGGGAAGGAAACTTGGGCTTGTTGCTGGAGCTGCAGTGATGGGAGGAAACCCTCAAGAATTCAGCACCATCCAGTGATCCTGCCATTTGCTGTCAGTGTTAGTGCAATGTATCCCCTTTCAGTGTTGTTTTCTATCTGGGAGATGGGAGGATGGCAGCCTCCACATGCAAGTGTGTGCACTGCTTTAACATGCTTTTATCTGGCTGAATGTGAAAAACTAATCAAGATTGTTAAAAATGGAGGGGAAGGATAGCTATGAATTTGCCTAGGACCTAAGTGAGTAGAGAAACGATGAAATTTGTCTCTAATTCAGAAATAATTCAGTATTGACCAAATGAGTGCCGTGTCTTCAACGGGCAGTAGCACCTGGAAGAGGCCAATATTTAGGGTTTTTGCCCAAAGCACATTTAGCCCTGCTCTACTGTTTAGTGAAAACGCCCAGTGCAGATGCCACCAGAGCCTCATCTCGTGGAGTAATGCTGTAATAAAGAATGTGGTTTTCTTGTGCAAGTCTTGACCTCTTCTTATGAAAATAACACACAACTCAGTATTTTCATGGTGTATAAGTGAAATGTAATTTTTTTTTCAATAAAATACATTTCCTTTCCTAAACGTGGGTTTCTGGTTTTTTCCTTGGTGATGTTTCTCTTTCAACTCTAATGGAGCTTTGGCCTTTTGTGTCTTCTCCCTACATATGTGAGCCACAGTTCTGTGCTCTTCCTCTGAAGCCTGACCTCGCTTCCAGAAATCACATAATTCTTTTTCCTCCTGAGCTCCAGAAGGAGTTCTCTGTTCAGCCAAGCTGGCCTTCTGCTCCATGTGCTTGACTACAATGGAATTGCCTGCTCCAGTGGTTCTAAAAGGTGGTTCTTAAAGTCTGACCTACACTTGTGGGCTCCCTAAACCCTCAAAGGCAGATTCCAAGTGTACTCTATAAAACAGCTCCCTGCACAGCCTAAAGTTTGCTCTCCTGAAGTCCAGGGTAGCAACTCTGCTGTCCTTTTTTCTCATTACACTGAAAATTATTTACTCTGCCATTTCAAGATCACTGTGGCCAAGGCAGCCACAAACGACCACATCCCACAGAAGTCCTCTCCTGTGCACAAAGAGCAAGCCTAGGAGGGCATCTTTCCAAAGTGTCTCACTGAGTGCCAGTGATAAGAAGTTGCCTCCTACAAAAATCAGGAATGTCCAAGATCTGCTCATCTTAGCAGAATGATATTCCCAGCTGGTGTCTGGGAAGTTGAAATCTTCCACAAGGATGAAGGTTACCAGTCCAGAAATTTCTCCTAAGTGCCCATAGAATAATTCATTGATGCTGGGCCACCAGTAGCACACACCCACTACAAATTCCCTTTCTTTTCCATCCTCCTCAATCCTCACTCCAAGGCTCTGAACCACATCATCACTGACTGCAAGGGCTGTACAATCCAACCTCTCCCTTACACCACACCTGCCTCTCCTGAGCCTGTAGCCTCCATCCCAGCACTCTCAACATGGGACTCGTTCCAAGTCTCACCAAAACCAACAATACTGGAGCTCTGGGAGCTGCCCAACACTTCCACTTCATCTGTTTGTTTCTCCTGTTTCTCCTACAAACAGAGCACCTGGGGAAGGGTCTGAAAAGATTAGAATATTTTCGGGGAGAGTGCTGAAGCTGCTTCCTCTTCACAGCCCTGTGAGAGTGAGGGGTTAAGCCACTCAAAGAACCACTGTTAAAGGGGTTGACAAGAAGCAGGGTTTAATATGAATTTATGAAAGTGCAACTTTTATAGAGTTCAGTGTCAAAATCAGTGTTGGATGATTTACACAGATACCAGATATGCAAAAGGGTAAGGGTGCAAAGGATATGGATACAAAAAGATAAGGGTGCAGAAGGGGTCAGCAGCTCTTAATCATCAACTAATTTAACATTTATAAAGTGACTCAATTGGATTAGCTCCAATTATAACAGTCACTTAATTATAGATTCATGATAACATTGATACCATAATCAATTCACATGGATGCACACAGGCAAAGAGATGCATACATCTGTCTTTATACAGAGATGTGTACAGAGCTCTATCCAGCCCCATCCATCTGTAGATGATGCTCAGGGCTCCATCCAGGCTGGGAGTGTTCAAGGCCAGGCTGGATGTGGCTCTGAGCAACCTGGTCTCGTGAAAGATGTCCCTGCCCATGGCAGGGGGTTGCAACTAGATGATGTTCAAGGTCCCTTCCAACCCAAACTGTTCTATGATTCTATTGTATCTATCTGTATTTATCTATATCTGTATTTATCTACATGCTCCAGGGGATGTGTGATGCAAGACACTTGGCACTCACTTGTCCCCCGAAAAAAAAAGGAGTGTCCCCTGAAAAAAGGAGGTCACTGGGGCAGTCAGGTCTTTCCCTGAGTCAGCCAGGAGAGCTGAGAATCAGGAACTGGGTGGAAAACACTGCCCTTGCTGTCCCCCTTGTGACAAGTTTGAACGCTGCGGTGGTGGTGCAGAGACCAGCCAGCCAGGGGGAACAAAATGAAAGGAGGAAAAGACTTCGGAGGTGGGTGTGACTCCGGGGAGAATTTTTGGATGTAACTCATCTTCTGAACAGGGAGTTTACCTGCTACAGAAAGGTCACATTCTGCCTTTGAGCTCTGCCTGCCCTGTTGGTGCCCCGGGAGCACTGCTGCAGATGAAGGAGCTGGAATTCTCACATTCCTGTCCCAGCCACGGAGTGTGACTGCCCAAAGTCCAGCCCTCTCCATGGAGCAGGCTGGTTATCCGCTGGTGGGTTTTTTTCACCCTGTTTTCCTCTGGTAAATAAGCTTAGTTGCAAACACAACAGAAGATCATTGCGGGCCACATAGCCAAGGGGAATTTTAAGGAAATAATAAAAGCTACTACCACCTCCCTATCCCCTTGGCCCCCTTTAATTCCAAAGACTAGCTTGAATAATAAGCATAAAGAATGAACAGAAGGGTAATGCACAGCATTGGCAGCCTTTTGATTGGAGCTGAATTTTGAGTCAGGTCCCACAAGCGGCTTCAGGAGGGCTGGAAAGCCACGGCATTATTCATAGTGCTCATTAGCTGCCTGCTAGGACAAAGGCAATTAAATCTGCTGTCAGCAATACCTCAGCTGCAGGGAAACCAGGAAGGGATTTAACATCTCCCTTCACTGGTACCAGCATCCAGCACTTCACAGCTGGGTCCCAGGTGCTGCAGGCAGTGATGCAGCATCAACACACCCAGGTGCCTTCTTCAGCCTGGGCTCCTGCAACTGGGGGTTTGAGCTGTGCTGTTGACCAACAAGGCTGTTTGAGTGCAAAAACCAACTTTACTAATGCTAGTAAAGGTTGAGCTTTGTGTTTAATATTTAAACATGGTTTGCTAAATCACTACTACAAAAAAACCCCCAGGTGCCCTTGTCAGTAAGAGCAAACACAACCAAGTAATCTAAGGCACACTTTTAGAGGTCACCTGTGTTATTCCCTGGATCTGAATAATTCATCAGTATTGTTGAGGATTTTTTACCCCCTTGGCACAATTCAGGTTCTTGCAGCAGAGAGTTAAACAGCAGCACTGGCTGCAACAGAGGTTCCTTGGATGGGTCAGGGTGACAGGGGTAGGGAGAGATGAGGTTTTCAGGCATGTGGTGAAATTTTCAAGTGCTCTGCTGGTTAAATACATACAGTTCAAAGCAGCTGGGGGATGTGGATCCAGTGCAGGGCACCCCAGTGACCCTTGTGCCTCACCCCAGAGTCCTCCCTTCAGCTGGCAAGGAAGCCTATGGGGAGCTGTTTCAAGGAGCTGATGTTGCTGGAAACCACAACTAGCCAAAAACGGGATTGCTTTTCACCTGTATCAGTGCCCTGAGTCACCAGGCTGCCAGGAGCAGTGCAGGGGCAAAGGGCTGAAAGGAGGGCGTAGATATTCAAGAAATAGCTTAGGACCTTGTAAAGACAGATAGTGAGGTTCTCACTTCATATAGACAGATAAATGGGGTTAAGAAGTTGGTTGTTCCTGCCCTTCCCTTGGGACCAGGGACATGGTGATTTTGGGATAATTCTGGAGGAGGGAGCTGACTTGTCCCCCAGGCCCTGCCTTTGCAGAATATTCTTAGAGAGCCTGGGTGGAGCTGACTTACCCCACCACACTCCACAGGGACTGTTTTAGCGCCTGTTAAATGATTTCCTGCAGAGCAGAGGAAGGCATGAAATAATAATGATGCAATAGCTGAGAAATAGTGCAGCTGCTGATTTGTTAGAGAAGTAGGAATTGTTTGACTTCACCTTTGCCATGCTGAAGTGCTCTGATGGTGGCCAAACCTGGGCTAACCAGCCCTGCAAAGCACCCTGGCAGGTGGATGGATTCCCTGTTTTGGTCCCAGTGCTCCAGGGAGAGGGAACTTCTCCCTCTGTGTTTCCCTCTTCCCAGAGACACCCCAGGAACCCCCCAAATACTGGGCTGCTCTTCTCTCTGAGGTGAGGGATGCTCCTCACTGCCTGAGCTGGAGGGTTGTGGATGACCCCAAGAGGCGCCCACCTGGAAACTCAGAATTGTTGAAGGTGAGTGGGAAAAACCTTTTGAAACAAGGGCATGGTGCACTGGAAATGTGCAGGAAAATATCCACAGTGTTAACTGGACAAAAATGCAAAGAGGAAAAAAGGCAGTTTTAAATGGAAAGAAAAGTCTGAGCTTCTTTCCCAAATGTTCAAAATAAAATTACCTTTATTGTGGTGTGTTTAACAGCTATGGAAAATGTAGCAGGGGAGTTATTTGCATTTTCCTGGTCTATCGTGGTAGTGCTGCTCTTGTACCCAGGCTCAGAGCTGCCATCACTCCCTCCAGGCACCCCAGCTGGGCAACTCTTCCAAAGCAAAGCAGGACAGTGGAGTTCTTCCCTCTGTGCTAAAAACTGTGTGTCCAGGCCATCCCCACCTGCCCCTTCTCGGTTCCCTCCCAAAGCCTCTGACAAACACTTGAACTGAAGCTGGTGAGTTTCCCAGCTCAGAGTGAATGACTCTCCCCAGCCATATGAGGAAACTGCCCCAGACTAAACAAAATTAATCTAAAAATGGCCAATTGTCACTATAATAGAGATGCAGAAACACAGGACAAAACAGAATAAAGTAAAAGGCTCCCCTCCTTTTGAGAAAGCTCCCTTGAGTCTGTCTGTCAAATATGACCTTGCTGTGTAAAGCTTGCATGTAGTTGTCTAAAGCTTCAGCCCCCATGGGAAATTCCAATTCCTGGATGGTGCTGCTGTGGCAGGCTGGGAATGCACATGTCTCCCCAGGGTGCTGTGTAGTCAAGAATTTCAGGTTGTACTTCAGCGATTAATGGGCCTTATCCCAAAGTGCTGATTTTGAGGACACAGGAGGGTCCTGGGTGCTGTCCTGAGCACAGGAGCTGCAGTGTAGAATGAGGGCTCTGGGGAGGAAGAGAGCAGCTGGCTCTTGGAAAGCCCTTTTATCCTTTTTGCAGCCCTAAGTGACAATTTTAATCAGCTGCTACACAGCCTGTGGGGGCTTGCAAAAGGCCAAGGAAAGGCTGAGAGAGAAGATCTGTAAAGTGGTTCCCATTCTAAAATTAGGAGACTCAATCCAGAGCATTAACTCATGACCTCAATGATTATAAATTGATTTTGCTCTTAATTAATTCTTAAATTACTGGGGTTGTCTTCATCTTTTTTCTTGAAGGCTCTTACCCCACCTCAGAACTGTGAGGTCAGCCTGGGGAAATCTTTTATAAGCCCTGGGGAGGGAAGAGGGAGCAGCCAGAAATGATCCCAATTTACTTCATCTTGCCAGTACCTGTGTGTGCCCATGGGAGTTTCTTCACAGGCTCTTGTCGTTGTTTTGATCATGAAATCACCCACACCTTAGGTTTGCCAAAACTAACCCTGACAAGCTTCAATAAACAAAGCCAAAGGGAGTTGAAGATTGGATATCTGGGATATCAGATGTATGATCCTTCAGGAATGCTGGAGTAACCAGAAGACACAGAGGAGGGTAAAGGCCTAGAAAGCTGGAAACTCCCTGTTTGAGAGAAAGATGATAAAAGGACTAAAGAAGGTGGGCCAGATTAGCATGAAGAACAAGAGATCAGGACACCTTCTGGAGGTCTCCAGCCCTCAGGTTTTCCATACTCAGAGGATGGTCATCAAAAGCTGATGACAAGGCCTGGGATGAAATTCCTCACTCTTCAAGGTTCCACCCTCCCCTGTTCAGAAATTCCAAGACATTTGAAGTATATCACTGAACTCAAGGGGAATTTTTAACATGAATATCTTTACATATTTAATCCTTCATACATATATTTCTCTTTTTTTTCCTTTGTGTGTGTGCATCTGTTAATTGATTTAAATCCATGTAGCAAATATAGTATTAGCATTGAGATCTCAGATCTATAATTAAATCACTATTGTGACTGCAGTAAATCCTATTGATTCACTCCATAAATGTTTAGTCAATGATTAAGTGCTGCTAAATCCTTTAGATATAAACTGTTGATGAAGTCTGAGACTAAGATCGGACCTAGCTCACCTAAGCTTTATCAGGGGTTTGGAAAGCAAGAGGGTCCTCTCTGATCAGTGGGAGGATTGCCCTTAACCTTTTGCATCTTCAGTCTGTGTGTAAATCATTCTCAATCAATTTTAACTTGATTTTTCTTTGTGTGCTTCATTGGTATAGTAAGCAATGGAGTCACCCTTGCCACTGAATTTTGTTAAGTCCCACTTTTACAAATTCATATTTAGCCTGCTTCTGCTAATACCTTTGATGGTGAAACGTTGAGCAACCTGAAACCAATAATGCATAACAAATTGGCAGAGTGGGCAGGATGGCAGGTGATATCCCTGAGTCCTTAAAAAAGCATGGAAGGAATCCAAGTCCTGAACCCTCAGAAGGGTGGACTTGTGATGCTGGCATGATTGGAAAGCTGTGGAAGAACATCTGAAGGTGGCCAGGGACCACATAAAGAAAGGAGGGAAACAGATTTGTAAAATGTTAGGCAGCCACCTAACAGCTGCTTGTCAGTCCATGAAGAATGATACTAAAAGGGAACAGGACCTAAAGGAAGAAATAGAAGGCAGGAAAGCAGCTGAGTTATCAGTCTTTGAAAATTGGGCAGCTGCAGAAACAGCTGCCCAAGGAGGAAGAAAAGGAGAAAAAACAAAAAGTTGGAATGGAAGCTTGAGGTGATGAATATGGGGCTTCCTGATCCCCCAGACACTGCACAGATCAGAGAAATAACATCCCCTGAAGAACGGGGTGGAAACATGCAGGGTGACCCTGAGAATAATAAAATGGGGGAAGACTGAATATAAAGGCAAACTCAGTACAAAGACAGAAGAAACAGCTGGAGCTCGGGGTGGAGTGGGGGATCACACCCAGAGCCCCACCCCATTCGATCTGATAGCAAGCAGGGTGATTTCCTGGGCTGGCAGAACAGATAAACTGGAGAGAAGAGAGCCTCTGCCCATGCACATGAAATCCTTGAGTGAGCTCTCCACAGCTGGTACAAATGCTGCCTGGATCCAGGCTGTGCATGATATTCCCTCTTGATATTCCTGTCTCAGCAAATGTGGATCGTGACATGCTAAAGGCGTTAATTAACAGCCCCTGCTGCGCTCAAACCTTCACTCCGGGGCCTCTGCTGGCTTCTTTCTCATCCTTTGTGGGATACTTGGCAGCAAAAAACTCCAATCCGTTGTTCAGCACAGCCTTTCCCTCATTCCTGAAATTCCCTATGTTTGTTACCTTCTCCAGTAGTAGCCCCCAATGATATAATAACATCCCAGAGGGGTCTCAGCAGTATTAGACAGTGTCATGGAATTGGGAAAACAATTACCAGTCATGTTCCCTGGGTTTTGCTTTTATCTGTCAACAGAGAGCAGCATTAATGCTGTTCTTTGTCCTTGTAATGTTGATATATTCTGAATTTAAATCTGAATTTTTATATTCTTGCTCTCCCATGGCCACCCTCCAGCTTTACCAGAGCAAGTGTGTATTTTGGGGCAGGGATTTGAAACCCTGTCACCAAGCAGGTGCCCTGATGTGTATTGCAGCTTCTCCAGCCTCAGAGGGGTCCCTGACTTTTCTCCTTGTGCCATCACCTTTACCCGTTGAGGATGCATTTGTTGGCAGGCACTGGTAATTCCTATAAGGAGCATTTGATCTTGTTATCCTTGAGTCACCACCACCCAATTTACTGTAATTCTTTAGTATTTCCTGAAATCTCTTATTTGATCTTCTCCACATACTCCTCTCTGTGTCCCAGTACTCATCCCTTCATCCCTTCACTTCTAATTCAGTGATATTTGTCTTCCCTCCTTTCCCTGCTTTGGATCCACAATGAAAACAGAGAGAAGTAAAGGCTTTGTGAGCTGCTATATTTTTTTGCCCGTTGTCATTTTGAGTTAAAAAAAAATAGCCACAGCAAAGAAAATGGCAGTTTCTAATTTAGAGGTAATTTGCTAAGGAAAAAAAATTGTCATTGGTGCTGTTAAATGTTAGCTTTGTTATCTGTTTAATTACTGTTAGCTGGGTTTCTCAAGGACCTCATTATCTAAACATCTGGTTTTAGAGATGCAGTTCTTCAGATGCTTCCTGCAATTATCTAGCTATGACAGAGAACTTACTAACATATCCCAATAATCAGTGCAAGGAAAGTAAATTCCTTCTGTTCTGTAAAGCCTGAATGATTATCTGGGTAAAAGACCACAGGATGGGAGCACTCCCTGCCTGCCATGGGACAGATATTGCTGTTTGCTCCTTCCTTAACATAACGCTGGGCTGCAACTCAGGCAGGCTCCCAGCCTCTCCCAGGGTAACCAGAATCTATCCTGCAATGTAAGATTAACTACTTTCATCAAATCTCTAAAAATCTAGGCATTTTAATCACCTTTCCCTCAAATCTCAAACATAAATGATGGATGAGCTTAATTTCTGGAGTCTGTAACAACTCATCTCACCCTTTTATACCTGGAGAAGATGGGGCAGTGTTGGCTGTGTTGGGGAATGAAAGGACAGTTTTAGTTCCTGCTTTTCCATCATTTCACCCTGGGAAGAAAAAGGCCCTTTCTCAGCCACATCCTTCACATGCTGAGAGCCCTGTGGCTGCAGACAGTGTCAGATCTGCAGCTCCTTACCATTCCAAGGCTCTTATTTTTGCATTGCTGTGGTCACCCCAAGGAGCTGGTGAGTGCTGTGAGCCCAAACCAGCTCTGGGAGGCTTCTGGCAGCCTGAGTGTTACCGATAGGCTTTGAAGCAAGAAGCCCATGGTAACCTGAGCAGACACAGCCCAGCTGTCAGTGCTGGCTCCCCTTCTGCTGGTGTGAGTGTTTGTGTGCTGCTCTCCCCGCTCCATCTTCACAAGCAGGGCTGCTAATTGCCTCCTGCCACTTGTTACCCAGTAAATCCTGACACCTTTCTCACCTGTCTCTTGGAAGTGTAGTTTTGGGGGCTATAGTGAGAGACCATTTTGACATCCGAGGGACTATCTGACCCTAAATTAATTAAAAGTACTTTCAACTCTACCTGCATTTTAGCAGATTTCCAATATACTTTAATGACCTACACCCTCTAACAATCATCTCACTTAAGATTTAATTTACTAGAGGAACTTCCTTCAGAATGCTAATATGGACAGAAGAGAACAGCTTTTAATCGGAGCTGTTCATTAGCAGCAGTCAGTGTGGCAGGTAGCACAGGCCACTGCTCTGCCTCTTGATGCATGTGCTCATTAACAGGGGAGAGCTTAGACCTTTTGTCTTCAGAGTCTTGTTACAGACTGGATGGCTTCCTGACTTAGCATTCAAACCCCATTATCCAGGGTTTACTGGCCAAACTGGGTTTGGTCCACTTGATGGGCTTAGTTCAGATAAACACTGAGGATTCTAACTTGCTTTCTGCAGACCTTTTTTTAGCTGAGTATTTCTTGGAGGTTGGGATGTGTAAGTGTATGTACGTGAAGGTGTGAAAAGAGGTTGAACAAGGCTTTGTGACCCAAAGAACAAGCCTCCTGAGAGGGGCAGGAATGCCAGCTAGAAGATATTTAGCATGGCTAGCAGGAAAACTTGATGACTTCTCCATCGAAGCAGGACTTTGTGTGGTTTTGTTAAGAAATAAACTGATATCAAAGTAATCTGATGCTGGCCTGCCTGCCTCTGTCCTCACACCTAGAATAACCTGAGCATCTCATTTGATCAAAAAGGACAGCAGATGGGAAAAAAACCTGGAGTGTTGGTTCTATCCAGGAGCCTAATAGTAGTCTGCTTTATTCCCTGATGAAACCCCAAGCCTCTCCCATGGTACCAGTCAGGGAAATGATGCAGAGGCAATGATACACCCACATCCAGCAGGGGTTCTTCAGCCAGCTGAGGATGGTGACTGCCACTAAGTGATTCAGGGTTCAGCTGGGGGAAAGGCTGCCTTTTACAAAAAAATTATCTTTTCCAACCAAAGATTGCCTCCTCCCCCACAAGTCTGCAGGAGATTTTTTTTCAATGTGCTCTAAACTCTTACTGTGAGAGCACAGACTGGGCACTGTGTGCCTGCAGGAGGACAAGGGGAATCCAGGTGTCACTGGAAATTTTCTTTCCTTGTAAGAAATTACCTGGGCTTAAATACCCAATGAAGCTGCCATGAAATCTGAAGCATTTATCAGAAGAGCTCAATTTTTTACCCCAGGCACTTCAAAATGAGGAGATTAAAGTAAAAGGTTTTGTTACATAAAATGAAGAGTGCTTTCAGAACTAGTTTCAAGGTACATCAGCTACTTTGGAAGAGTCCTGTTGTGTTTCTCTTTTTTTTTTTTTTTTTGGCCTCGTAAGAACTCTTGATGACCTAGCCCTGGCTCCATGGAGAGTGGATGTCTCACCCTGCTCCTGCTGGCATCCCTGCCAACCTCCTCAGGGGAGCAGCTCTGCTCCACCACAGGGTGACCTGCAGCTCATCTGCAAGCACAGACCAGTGACTTCAGCTGATCCAAAACCATCCTTCTTTTTATATCCCCTGCTTCCACAGTCTCGATAGAGGCCTGCCAACCACCAGAGCTTTGTTCACCTGCCAGAAACCTCCCGTCACTGCCAAGTTGCCCACAATGATCTTCGAAGGCTCAGCCTGCCAGTGGTGCCTCAGGCACAGTCGCAGAGGCAGCACTGCAAAAACCTGGCAACTCTTACAACAGGACAGCCTGGGCAGCTTCAGAATGCCTTTTTCTGTGACCTCTGGTGCACTTAACAACAGGTCCTCTCATCAGTGTGTCCAAACGTGGGGTTTTTTTCTTGTTTTGTTTTTTTTAAAAAACCCAGCCCATGTGTTTTCTCTCAGAGCAAACCATAAAGACACAGAAACCCATGGACGGCTGTTCACTAGGAAATAAAAAAGCTTCATCAAAACTGCTTCTGCTTCTGCCCCCATTCCCTCCCCAGCCCACCCTTCTCCCCTTCTGTGCCCCAGTGCTACTGAGGCTGCCAAAGTTGTGAAGCTCAGGGTTGAGCCCAGCCCTGCTCTGAATAATGCCCAAAGAATGGCATTTCCAAGAGCTTCCCCCGGAGCCTGCACTGCACCTCACTGCATTTCACCTGGTTATGTTATATAAACATGGATTATTCTCTGTCCTCTGGAGTAAAAGGGGCAATTCCCTTCCCTCACTGCCAGGCCATACTTTAAACACCTGTGGGGTTTTACATTTCTGCTTGGCCAGGTTAGATACCTAGGAGAGGTCCCTCCTCATCAACCCCTGCCTACTCCTCTGACCTTTCTTTGCTTATTTCTGCATTTTCACACTATCTGCCTTCCTAATAATGGGGTGCCTCTGGAGAAGGAGGTGTCATCACCAGGCCATTCACACAGGGACACTCTTCCCTCCTCCTCTCCCATGGGATGCCCCTGCAGAGCATCTCCAGTGGATGTGAACGAGCAGAGTTTATGGCAGTTCAATCCCCAGCCTCAGACACAACAGGCTTAGTTCATCACCTTGCCACATGGCATAAATCTGATGAACTAGTATTCCCTCACCTTCCCCCCCGCCCCATCTTCTGGGTCCCTAAAAGCATCTGACTGAAAACAGAGGTGCTTTTAGCTTGCTAAAGGCTGGCTGGATTTTTTTTCCTACTTGGAAATGAAATATTGGTGCTATTATAATCTGGCATGGAAATCTGCCATTGGATTTAGTGGGGCCAGAATGTTGAGCTGTATTTTAATATGGTTGAATTGTTTCAATGTACAAAATTATTTTTCTTTTGGAGGAGAGCTAGCTAAGTGAAACAAATCTTGTGCTTTAAGAAGTGAACTGGTCCTGTGTGCATATGTGGTGCATATTGGACAGCTGGTCTTTCAAGTGTACTGTAACTATAAGCTGATATCAAATCTCTTATACTATTCTTATAAATTCACCTTCAGCTCTCCTGAGGGATACCCAGAACAAAAGGTAACTGTTCTCCTAAGATTAAAAGTGTGTATCTTAGGAGAGGTTTTTGCAATACACTTAAAAGAAGAAAAAAAGAATGTCAAAACAAAACAAAAAAATCAAATTACCCTTTCAAAACCATTTCCTAACTTCTGATTTAACAGCAGCACTTTCTTGTCTTTTGAAGGAGAGGGTTTCTCCCCTGACTTGACCAGGAAACTCTGCATGAGTGTCTGTAGCCACAGCTGCACAAAACTGACTTGTTTCAATGGATGCTGGTCTAAACAATGAAAGAGCAAAACTGACTGATCAGGTACAGGAATCTTCGTATAATTAACTGAGAAAATTCTACAAAATGTAAGAATGAGCTATTTTCTGATACTCCTTTCCATTACTAAAATATTTGGCAAGGTGAACAGAAGCCACGTGCATTTCAAGTGACTTCCAGAAAATTCCTATGTGGTTGTTGGAAAAAACCCATGAGAGCTTCCTTGACTGCCAAAAGCAAACCTGGGCCCAGATTCCCTGGAGCAAACAGCAAGCTCCAGCAGCTGAGCTTCTTGCATGTAGCTATCAGCAAACAAGGCATGAGAAAATAACCTGTTTGCCAGACTTTCTCTGAGATTCTTCTTTTTAATCTCAGGTAGGAAGTCAAGGAACATGTGAGCAGAGTGAGTGAGTCACCCTCATTGACCTTGGTGGTTCTCATCCATCCTTTGGGGTACTCATTGATCTTGCTCTGAGAGAAAGGCTACACAAGTACTGCTCTCCAATTTATTAGAGCTATTCCTCTGACACCTTTCCCCAGCACCAAAATCAATGGAGTAGCCACAGATAAACATGCCTGAAGAAATTTAAAAGGCAGGACTAAAGAGGAGGGCTGCAGAATATATTTAAAGAAGCTATTTTTTGCCATTAAACCTCGAGGGCAAGGAAACAATTATTTGGCATCCTGTTTTTCCCTGCTGTGCTCCTTGGTGGGCAGCATGCAGGAGGAATAAGGTTGTTTTTTCATCAGCGTAGAGCTCAGCAAGTGTTGAACCAAGCTTTGATTAAAATAGCTGCGAGTTATTTTCCACACAGATCCTTTCTCCAGTCTTGGGCCTGCACTGGCTTCCTATAAATGAATGAATTATTCCCTCTGTCCCATGCCAGGAGGCCATGGCTGTGCACAGGGAGTCAGGTCACGCACGCCTTTTAGTCATCTGTGACTGCCAGCATTGTCCTGCTTCCTTGGGAAATGATATCTCATTATGAGCACGATACATTTGCTATGGCTGTGCTGGTTTTGGCCAGGGTAGAGTTAATTTTCTTTGCAGTGGCTGGTGGGGGGCTGTGTTTGGGTTTGTGCTGAGGCACTGTTGATAGCACAGGGGTGTTTTGGCTGTTGCTGAGCAGCTCTCACACAGGGCTGAGGCCTTTTCTGGCCCTCAGCCCAAGGGGGGACACAGCCAGGACCCCAGGGGTGTCCCACACCATATGGGGCCGTGGGGGAACTCATGCCTTCTGATCAACAAATCAGTGTGATTACACAAAAGCTTCTTATTGTTTAAAATACATTCCACTCACACATCTCACAACTTTGACATCATACCCTACTTGTACACTTTGCTTACTTATACAGTTCACTTACTTATACATTCTGTAACTTCCACATATCACTCTACTTATACATTTTCTTACTTACAACTTTTACCTAATACAGTACTTATGCATTTTACTTACCTTATACTACCTATACCTGTTATTCTACCGATACATTTTACAACTTATCCATAATACAGTACATACACATTTTGTAACTGCTGTATATGAGATCTCACATTGCTTGATTGGTTTCTCTATTTTGTCCAATGAGCTCTGCACACACTTTTCTGACAATATGATTGGTTTTAATCCAGTGTGGCACAATCTTTTTTTATCTATTCCTTGCTCTCTTGGTATTTAGTTTTTCAGCTTCTTTCCCAACTCAGCACAGTTTACCTTTCAGTCCTTGATGAATTCCTGAGGGCTCTAACAGGTGGGGCTCCTGATCCAGGCAAGCAACATCAAGATGATGACAGCAGTAAAACCCATCCAGTGATCAGCAGCCAAGTTAGTCCAGGAAATCCAAACAGCAAAGGACAAGAAACATATAGAAACCTATCCCACCTCTCTCCTCAAACCTTCAGACTGGAGCTTAAAAACCCTCTTGGGGCTGATGTGCTGCAGCTGAAGGTGGAAGGCCAGGTGAAGCCAGTGAGGGTAATTCCAGCCCACTCGGAGGGCTCTGGTAAAAATAACTAAAAATGCTTTGGCTGGGGCTCACAATCAAGGTTCAAATACTTTACCACAGTGCCATGCTCAGGATATAGAGCTGGGGGGAGAAGGAGGAAGGGGGGATGTTTGGAGTGATTAATTTGTCTTCCCAAGTCACTGTTAGCTGTGATGGAGCCCTGCTGGCCTGGGGATGGCTGAACTCCTGCCTGCCCATGGCAAGTGGGGAACGAATTTTGTGTTTTGTTTTGTTTTCATGAGCAGCTTTTCCTGTTAAACTGTCTTTATCTCAACCCAGGAGTTTTCCCACTGTTACCCCTCCAGTTTTCTCCCCCATCCCAACACAGGGGAGTGAGCAGGCCACTGTTTTGGGACTGCAACAGACTCCACAACTCCTCCTCACTGTGACTTTTGTCCCTGGTAAGGCACAATGAAGCTACCCTCGACACTTAAATCCCAGCAGCTGGGAGAGCCTGGCACACACTGCAAGCCCATGGCCTTACAGTGTAGCTCACACTATTTTAAATCACTGAATACTGACTACAACACTTAAAAATAGGGAGAAAAACATGGGAGTATCATCTTTTTTGTCCTTGCAGTGCCTAGTGGTTTTTTGCCCTAATGGTACCCACCTTCAGATCCTCTCTCTCCTACCCAAATTTTGAGGCATTTAGGCAGGGTTCCCACCATGACAAATGTAACAGGTGTGTTCCTAAAGAGCAACCTGCTTGTCTGCATTTACCTGTTCTCCCTCGTGTAGTGGTCACCGGTAAATTCCAAATCATTGTTTTTTCTTTCTTTTCCTTCTGCCTTCTGTTCTACCTCCTGATGCAGCACAGAGGGCCTGGGACAGGAACTAGTCACAATTCAATCTCCATCCCCTGCTGTTCATACCTTGCCTTTGTGGCAGGGAACTTGTAATGGACAAGAGGGAAGGGAAAGGAATTTGTTCCGTTGGAGAAAATAAAGGAAAAAGACAAATAAGGAAAGCACAGACTGGGGCTTTGACTGTCCTGGCTGTGGGGCATCTGGGAATGTCCTTTCAGAGGAAACCTGTTTCCCAATGGGGGAAACTGTAGAGGTGTGTGGGAGTAACTACCTCCAGAAGTAGTACTGATTTCATTTGATAAACCTCTTTTTTTTTAGCAATTTTGGGAGGGAGGACGAGGAGGTGTATTCCTTGTGCTGATAGGATGGTTTTCAATATCTGCACTGTACAATTTCTGACAGGTGAGGACAACATTATGGTCATGGCATGCAAGCCAAGCAGTCAGGGGCTGACCAGCAGATTCCTGCTGCAGATGCTGGACGTGTCTGTTTGCATTCCTTGGAGGATCGTAGTCAGTCCCTCAGTGACAGTCCTCCAGTCAGAGCTAGAGAATGTCAGTAACATATTGCTAAAAATCACTTGTGCTCTAGTAAAAAGTATTTCCTTGGCTCTTTGTCTTTCTGAGACATTCTTCCCCCTTCATTTTGTCTTATTTTTTTTTTCCTAGATTGGTTGGTTTGCCAATTTTCTGTAAAAAAAAAAAAAAAAAAAGAAGTTGAAAGCAAAAGCTGTTAGTTCCAGAGTCAGTTAACTGGACAAAAAATTGTTTGTCCCTACTCTTTAGGAAGGTGAATACAATATTCAAGGAACTGAGTGAGAAGGGCATTAAGTGAGGTATGTGGAGACGATGAGTAGACGGTTTCTCACTTTTTTCTTTTCTTTTTAGTTATTAAAATGCACCCGGAATACCAATATTCCAAAGGAATGTCTCGGGAAATGACCTTGGGAAATTTGAGATGGGCACAGGTACAGTCAATAACGAATGAAAATTCATGCTTTTACTTATGCTCTTTCTTGGGAATTGAGATGGGAAGGCATCTGTAGAAATAGCTGGAATACAGATAACACTGGTAGCTTGTTTAACCAACTTCAAGCAGGCATGGAATATGAAGGCATTGGATTTCAAAATTTTATAGTTGAAATCATCACATCTTTGCATATGTTTTGTATCCCCTGAGTCACTCCTATTTTTCAAACACACTATGAAATTAAAAATCCTCCAAATCTGTGCAAAGTCTGCTTCAGTCTGGGGACGATGTAGGGAAGAAGGGGAATGAGGAAGGGAGAGGAAAAGGCCTGGGATAACATCCAGAACTATTTGGCTACAGGATTCTCCATCTGCAAAAAGAAGAAAAATGTGTTTCCAAAGTGAATAGCACACAAAATGCTGAATGAAGTGAGCATAAGAGGCTCTCTCAAATTAACAGTTATTTGGTGAAAGGAGTCAGATTTTTCTGGGCTGAAGTGAGCTGGAATGCTAAAAAAGCCTGTTGCCAAATATTACATCTGGAGAACTGCTGCTGCATATTTTGTGGTGATCTTTACTAAGGTTCCATGGCAAGCTGCCTCCTGCTGTGAAGACTGGGATGCTGCCCCAAAAACTGACTATAAAAAGATGAATTCCAATGCTCACAGTCAGGTTTTGGGGTGCTCTGGGCACTGAAAGCAGAAGAAAAATAGTAGTTGCCCTCATAGTCAAAATATGGGTGTATTTTATCCTCCAAGACGTGCTGGACACAGTGCTGCTGAGCAACCGGTTTTCAGAGGTCTGCAGAATGGGGGTGTTTATGTGCACATTTCCCACCCTAGAAAAGATTAACATTGCAAAAAAAAATAGTGAATATACCCTAAATCACAGAGTCTACAGCAAAGCTCATTGCTTTTGAGATACAGAGGTCAGTGCAAAAGTCAGAAGAAGTAAGTTATGTTTCTCCTTGGGAAGTGTTACTGCTCCTAATCGCTATCTGCTGCTTTTCTCTGAGGGGCAAGAGGCTCATAAAATGAGGCTGTCCCCCAGGCTTTTATTCATAAAGCTCTGTACTGTCTTCGGTTTTGTCTCAAGATACTTTCCAACTTCTGGCCCGGGGGTACGGATAAGAAACAATTCCTGCCTTTCTCAGAGCTCTCTATAGTTTTATTTTAACAATGAAGCTTCAAGCACTGCCACAACAGCTGCCCTGCCACCCCACACCATCTCCAGGGCTGTGCAAGGAGGTGAAGGGGGAAATGGGGAGGAAAAGGAGATTTCTGGAGCAGCTGCCTTGGCGTGGCTCCCTATCAGCTGCGCTTGGCAGCCTTCAGATGGGCTCAGCCGCAGACAGCAAGAACTGGAGAGCACAGTCTGAGCTAAAACCAAGGGGACAGGTATCCTTCTCATTGCAGGGTTTGGACAAAGCATTGTTTATCTCAGGAAAGCGCTGGGATGAAGCATGCTCCCCACTAATGGGGCCAGGCAGAGCAAAGGCTGCAGGATTCATGAGGCTGTGTTTTGGCCAGCTTCCCCTCGTGGCTCCGCTGAAACGCAGAGGCCGTGGCAGAGCTGCTGTAATTGGTGCACTCTTGAAAATGGAGAGGCTATAAATAGCCAAACAGAGCTGGAAGTGGAGGACATGTCAGAGTTGGGGTTTTTTCTTCAGTGCTACTTGTGATGAATAGAATACTAATTAGTTTGGAAAAACAGTATTATTTGGTTAGAGAGTTCAACAATTGTAGTGTACTGGTTTACTTTTATTTATCTCCATCCAAAAGTCTCTTTGTCCCCCTTTTCCCTGATTTCCTGATCTGTTGGTATGGATCAGCTGCCTATTCCAGGTGAAGTGTCTATTTTAATTGCCCTGGGTTTGTCTCCTGTGTCCCAAGTGGGTCCTTCCCTTGCCTCTTCCTTTGTTGGTGCTGTGATTCTGTGTCACTTGGGGTGGTTTTAATGGTTTATGCTCCCCTCACAACCACAGCTTTATGATGCAAAGCTTAAGATGTGAGACTTAAAAATATATATAAGTTTTGGTGTGGGGGGGGCATTTTTATTTAATCAGCCTCCTTATTTTTATTTCCTCAAAGGGTTGTAACATTTTTTCCAGGTTTTCATCATTCATTTCAGTAAAGTGAAGGTTTGGCCAGTCCCTGGCTTCTCTCTTTCCCTTTTTTGTGTTCATGGTGCCTCCCACCTGTCGTTGATGGACTCTCAAAAGTACATGCTAAGAGCCATGAGGTGCCTCAAACAACTCCCTTGGTGGCCCCAGAACTGCTTTGTCTTCTTCTAGCCTGGCTTCTCTCTCCTCTGCCAGCACATTCATCCTGCTACCCACCAATCCCAGTTAATCTTTTTACTCCTGTATTAGAGTAATACAATGAAAGGGCAAAGAAAAATCAATAAGAAGGTCCTCACAACCCATCAGTAAATCAGATGAGAGTCTCAGCAAGGCAGTGAGTAAAGCGTTTAACAGACTGTATGAACTTCTTCTCCGGAATTAAAAACTAATGGGAAACAATAACTGGAAGACTCTAAATTATCTGTACTTACGTCTGGCCATAAAAACGAAGATGTGAAGGAGACTCTTTACAAGGCACTTGGGAGGATGATGGCTTGGGGAGGGAAGTTAAACATCTTCCTACAATTAAGCAACCCCCTCACTGCCAGGGCGGGGACAAGCGCCTCTCTGGGGTTAAAATTTCACCACAGGAGAGAGGGAAGCTCAAAAGCCTGGAGAAAGTCCTGCTTCTTGTGGTCTCCAGGAGGTCCCTTAGCAGATTTCTTCTGTGCTGACAGAAAGTTCAGCCTGTCCCTCCACACCCAAAGCCATGGCTGAGCTGTGGATAACACGGATCCATGAGAGCTCTGAGCTGGAATCCTCCCAGGGAGTGTTTTTTCTTCGTGGAGGTATTTCTGTTATAGGATGGGTGGGATGAGAAAAACTCACCTCAGCTCAGCTCCTTTATTTCTCCCCCTTCTTCCCTCTTTCCTCCCCTGCCTTTTTTTACTCTATAAAAGGCAGTCATTTCACAAGCTGTGAAGGTCACACAAGTGTCTGGACCTGAAGGATGAATCACTTCATTATTGGACGGTGAAAAAAAGTGTTAAGGTGCAGGTTCAGCTCCTCTGTCTCCATAGAAAACTGTCTTATTGCCAACTTTTGAGATTTCTAATGAAATTTTATGAGTCATGACACTTGCTGGCAGACATGACCTAATCTCAGTCGTTTATAAACACACATCCCTTCATGTGTTTTTTCCCCCATACCTCTCCTCACAATAAGGAATCATTCAGAGGAAACACACAAAAATGGATTCCATGTTCTGCAAAGTCTCTTTTGCCAAAAATGAACTGGACAACGAGCAGATGACTGGCCTTCAGGGACAACTGTCAGATGTATTTGGTGGCCTTCTCTCATCCTGTGTGTGGCCATGGAGCGTCACCTGCCTGGAGGGATGTTGCGCTCTCAGCCGGGTGCGATGTGACCACAGCAGCGCCAGCTCTGAGCTGCTAGTGCTGCTCCTCGAGCACAACAACCACATCACTCGTGTGGTTCAACCACTCTGAGCTCTTGCTGAGTTTCTCAGGGCCTTCTGCATCCCAGGCTGAGTTTGGTCAAGGCCAGCTAAGAAGCCACATAATTTAAAGGGCGTTACGTGCTGCAGTACACTGACCCGTAAAAAAGCCTGAATTCTTCACAGTTTGCAAACTTGGCTGGGGGAGGAGAAGGGGGAGGCTGACATTATAATTTTGTGTTTATTCAGCCCCTATTGTGGTGGGCTTGGGTCAGTGGGAGGGTCACTGCTGTGGTGGTGACACGGAAGGTGAATAATGGTAACGTGCTCATGACGGCATGAGCAGGCTGACACACAGGCGAGAGGCGACAGATGGTGCACAAAACAAGTTCCTGCTGCTGGAGAGAGAGTAATCTGTTAAAATCTGTAGGGTTTGCCGTCTAAGGGTAAATAATATGTTTTTACCTTGGGGCAATGAGATCTGGCAGGATAGCAAGTGCTGTGTGATCATGTCTCTGGTGTTAAGTGGGGTTCCTTGGCTGTTTAATTCTTTTTATTTTTCACTGACCCAACTCCAGGGAGATTTTCTGACTGAGCAAGCACTCTGACTCCTGTTTAGGATAAAGACCTGTCAAACCATCAGCTCTCCAGCTCTGCTTGTGTCCCTGTCATGCAGCTGCCAGTTTTCCAAGGCTCTGTTGCTGGGAGCACAGACCTTGGGGGTACAGCTCTGCTTTGTGGGCTGGTGGTTTTCATTCGCAGCCCATTTTAAGGATACAGCACGAGCTGTATCCTTGCTCTGCTTCTCGAAGTGACTGATTTTGCCCAGGTCTGTGCTACTAACTAATAAGTAACAGCACAGAATTGTAACAGCTCACACTGCAGGAGCCAGGCACTGGCAGAATGCTCCCCAGTTTTTTTTAGATATCGGTGAGCAAACATCCTGTAGCTCTCTCCATTTACCTGAAGACCTTTCCTGACCATATACAGTGCTCAATAACATCCCTATTTGAAAAAAGGAAACCAGAAGCAACTAAAAAAGATGGGTCTGAAGCTGATTAATTTAATGAGGGCCACAGCAAGGAGCAGTCACAAATAAAAAAACCCCAAATCTTGATTATCAAAACCACGAACAGATAAGTGCTGGCTTTTCTATAAAGCTGGAAGTACAAAATTTAAATGGCTAGAGGCTCAAAATTAAAATGGGTGGATTTTTAAATTAAGATATTGATGCAATGGACATACCACAAACTTGGAAAACAAGCTGAGCCATGGGATAGCACAGTCACAGGCTGCAACTAATAAAGAAAATGCAGATTACTTTGTGCTGTTCTGTGTTTAAAAAAAACTTGGCGTCAAACCAGGTAAATAAGTCATCTGTGGCACACAGGTAACGAAGAATCCCTGTGGTTTGAAATACTGTGCCTAAGAGGGAAGACAGAGGGATGCTCTCAGCCACCTGACCGGGCTGGTGACCTTGACTGAGAAATGGCAAGGGCAATGAGAAAGTGGGAAATGGCAGAAAACAAAGGAGGTTGGAGGTCTCAATGATGTCCTGCAGCATGGGTGAAGGTTATGAGAAAGGATGAGGCAGAGATTATATTTGCAGATGTCATAAAAAAGTGCTTTTTGCAGCACCTAAACAGGGAACACAGCTGAGAAAAACCAGTGCCTGGTTCTGACTGAGCCATGAGCAGAGAATTGTTGGGGACAAATGTCACCCAAACATTTTAGCAAGGTGACTGCAGCACACTCAAATGCAGCACATCCACAGGAAACAAAAAAGCCCACAAAGACCCCAGTGCAGAGCTTCAGAAATGATAAAAATGTGCAAATGAGAAAATATTTTAGAGATCAACAGCACATTTAGAAAAGGTAAAATGCATGCAGGTGTCATAGACACATTTAATGACATTGGAAGTTCAGAGTAGGGATATATTTTGTGTTCAAAAAATACTTTCAAAGTTAGGACAGGTAAAAAGCAAAGTAAAAGAAACCACAGGAAAAGAGTTATTTTACAAAACAGAGGGGAAGGTACAAATGACAAAAATAGAAGAGAGTACATGTTCTGGGAAAGGAAATGTAAAACCATTAAAAAGCAACGGGTAATGAAAAGGTTCTTGCTAGCAGCACATTAAATGCATATAAGCAATAATAAAATTTTCAAACATGTCAGAAACAGAAGGTCACAGTCAGAAACTCAGTATAGCTGATAAATGATCAAAGTGTAAAAGAAAAGCAAAGCAATAACAGGAACGCCAAATGGCTTGTTTGTCCTGGTGTTTGTTCCCATCTAGGAGGTCAATGGAGTTGCCATACTGAAAACTTTAATTGGGCAAGTCTGATGAAAGGTCTCAAACTGAAGTGACATTAAAAGCCTTTCTGAAGCAAACCACTAAAACAGATAAGAACAGATCAACAGGACCAGATGGCACTCACACAGGAGCTTCAGAGCAGCTCTGATATGAAATTGCCAAACTATTAACTGTGGAGAATAACCCACTGCTGAAATTGGCTTTGCTTAAATTAGCCTCAAGGTCAGAGGAAGTGGGACACATGGTGCCCACCCCTGGAAAGGTCCCCAGAAGAACCCAAAGAACTTCATACACATAACCTTGGTTTTCATTTTAGGGGGATTTGTGAGGAGCATTATGAAAATGAAAATTAGTGGGCATATGGAGAAATACAAGATAATGGAGAAGAGTCAGCACAGCTTGGAAACCACGGCTCATAAATCTGTTTTTAAGGTGTTTTTGAGAATCAGCATGCACACAGATAAAGTTGATCCAGTAAAGTTCATGTACCTGGATTCCTCAAAGCTTCTGGGGAAGTCTCTTCCTTAAATAAACTAAGTTTTCATAAGGATGAAGGTTGTCTTGTGAACTAGCAACCAATTTAAAGACAAGAAACTAAGGGCAGGAAGACCTGCCAGTCTGCACAATAGGACAAGGTCACCACCCAGGGTCACTCAGGGATGTGTGGTGGCCACATGGCAGCTCCATGGACTCATAACTGACCTGAAAAAATTATTGGAGGTGACAAAACTTGCCCAAAATTTCAGTGACTTGGAGTAATCAAAATGAAAACTAATTGTGAAGAGTTACAGAAAGATCTCATGGTGCTGAATAGCTTGAGAATAAAATAATGGATGACAGTGTTACCAAGTGCAGAGGAGTAGACTTAATTTTAGTGCACATAACTCTACATGCACAGTGGTGGGCTCTGAAGAATTGCCACTGAAGGAAATGATCTTGGTGTTCAAGAAAGTTTCAGCTAAACCCACAGCAGCTGTCAAAAAGGTAAATGGATAATTAAAAACCAGCAGGAAAGAAATGAGGGAATGAAGTGGGATGTTTTGCTGTTCTGTAGACCCACAATGTGCTATCATTTTGAAAGGTTCATGTTGGGCTGCTCATGGCGCTACGGGAAAGATGTCAGGAGAACCAGAAAAATCAGAGAAAAAAGGTGCAAAGCTGGTGAGAGCTTTGAAGCAATTGCTGTGTGAGTAGAAATGAAAAATACAAGGAGAATTCAGTCTGATAGAGACAGCTGGAGAGGGAAGGTATGACAGGGGATGTGAAATCAAACACACCACGGAGGAAACAATAAGGAGTGATTACTTGCTCTGCCTGTACTTGGCAGCTGCTGAATCATTCAGTGCTGCTGCCCCTTCACAGAGGAGTGGGTGAATTTGTCAGCCCTTTGCCCTGAACAAGGGGGAGCAGCCACTCACATCCCTGCTGTTGGAACCCAAAGTGCAGGGAATGTTTCTCTGCCTGTTCTGAGGGATCCATCCCCCCAGGAAAACAGTGTTTTTAACCTTTGTCCATGGAGAAAGCTGCCAAGGCTTTGGGATGAATTAGAATCTACAAGAGTGTGAGTTAGGTGGTAGTATAATATATGGTTTGTTACAGGGTGAAAAATTTAGAGTTTTAGGTTTATTAATATGGTAAGTAGGTGAAGGCAAGATGGAGGATCCCTGTGGTTTTTCAGGTCTCTTCCTTCTTCTTCACCTACTCCATTTTCTGCCGTGTTGGTAGCACAGAATGATTGGTTAGGAAATGCTGCAGGACAGGGCTATGTGAATGGACAGTTCATTTGGCATTGGTAGGAAAGTAATAATAATGTACATTCCTAATGACAATTGGGTAGTTTACCTTTAAAAGGGCCTTGAGTTTCCTGCTTTTTGTCTTTTGGTACTTGCTCTGCTTCATGCTATGTCGGTGGCATATGGATTACTGATAAGATACAATAAACAACCTGAAGACCAAGGAGATCCAAAAGTCCCGTTCGTCTCTTACTCCTGGCAAGGACTTTCTCCCCCATCCAGGGAGGACATGTGGGGGTTGAGAACCCAGACACTTGCACTCAGAGCATCCCACCCAGACAAATTTACACCGTTATTCCCAGCAGGAGTGCAAAGGTCATTTTTGTTCTCTGTTTTTTTTTTTTCCTCTTCTTGCTTTCACTGGGGCTGTTGAGTTATGAAGAGCACTGTGACCACCACAAAGTCATGATTCACAGGGTCACCACTGATTTTCCTGCATATTTTCAGTGTGATTTCTACCCAGTGAGGAGAGAACACAATTTCTAAGGAAAAGATTTCATCTGCTCAAAGTATTTCCATTACAATATGTGCTGGAGATTGCCTCCAGAATAGCAGATCTTTTTGTTTGTTTTGTTACAGTTTAGTGGTTTATGACTCTTATTAAGCAAGAACAGTAATCTGAAACCCTGTTTGAGCAGAGTGTCTGATGGCATTTGTGGTCATTGGATGCTATCTTGTGTAGTTGTGAAATCAATGTTTCTTTTTTCACAGTTTGGGGGGGGGGGGGGGGGCGGTTCATGCTGCAGGTTTTTTTCCCCATTCAGGAACATTTTATTTGTGCTGCTTCAACCTCCTGAAATCAGATGAAGATTTCCATAGCTGGAAGGGATGAAGCATTGTTGTGTGAACAAAACAGAGATTTGAGCAACTTGATCTAGTGGAAGGTGTCCCTACCCATGGCAGGGGGGTTGGAACGAGATGATCTTTAAGGTCCCTTCTAGCCTAAGTCATCCCCTCTCTGTCCTTATTTTTCTTTACTCTGAAAAGTGCCTTACTCATTCAGGACTCTATTCAGATCAGATCAGCACGACTCTGTGGGGGCTGAGGCTCTGTTCAGCTCAAGGGAAGGCAGACTTGTGCCATTCAGTGCTGCAAACACTTGGGAGTCACGTCCAGGTCCAAACTCAAATTTTCAGGCATTGACTGATGCTCACGATGTCTGACTGAGGATAATCTTGGGCACACAGAGTGCTGTGTGCATGATGACAGGAGTAAAGAGCAGTCAGAAACAGGTGGGTTCCCAAGATACACTGCAGGTTATCATTTAAACCAAGTTTGGTTTGAAATCTCAAATTTCAGTGCTGGCTCTTAAGAGCTCTGTGACTTCAGATGTATCCAGGGTAAAAACTGTGGGAAGCTCAGAATCAAAAATAAGTCTGACAAGGAGATTTTCCTCCAACAATTCTGTGAGTGTTTGTAGCCACACTGATTTTTGGTTTTTGTATGTTTTTTCCTCAGAGAAGTTATAGAACTTATATAGTAATATGATAAGAAATTAGCAAAGCTGTATGAATGAGAACTAGGGGACCTTAAGTCTAATATGTAAAACATAGAGAATTCTCGATAAAAAGTAGTTGTAGAGAGAAGAGAGAAACAATTCAGTTTCAGATGAGGTTTAGAGCCTTTATCCAGAGCTTTATCTAGGCCAGATTTTCTTCACAGCAAATACCAACACAATTACAGCAGTACAGAAAAATCTCTTTAGAATGCCCATTGACAAGGAGAATTGACACTGATTGTGCAGTAATCAAATCTCTCCTGATGGGAGAGAGTTTTTAAAGTCCTTGCCAGGAGTTCCAGAGACAAACGGGACTCTCTTCAGAGAGTCTTCAGAGAGTCTTTGCTGCTTCCTGATAGTTGTTTATTAAGTCTTATCAGAGAAAAAGAGTCACTAGCGTGATCCAGACATGGCACAAAGCAGAGAATGCAGGAGAAACCCCAATTATCAAGATTTACACAGCCTTTTAAAGATAAATTAACCAATGGTTACTAAAAATGTACATTATTTTTACTTTTCTACCAATTATTCAGTAACACAGCCAGGAACTGTGGAATTCTTTGTCCAATCATCCCAAACTACTTTTACTGCAGAATATGGAGCAGTATAAGAAGAAGGAGGAGGTTTGGAGAACAACAACAATCCTCCATTTTGATGGGTTTTGCTTTTATCTATTTACTACATTAACAAACCCAAAACCTCTAAATTTTTCACCCTGTGACAATCTTACATAGTAGTCTATCACCTAATTTACTCTAGTGCAGTTTCCAGTTCTCCTCTAAGAATAGGCAGTTTTTTCCAAGGACAGAGGTCAAAAGCTGTGTTGTTCAGGGGGGGTGAAACCCCTCAAAACAGGCAGAGAAATATTCTCTGCATTCTGGGTTCCCACAGAGAATCTTTCCAGCTTTGCAAACTTCACACACAGTAAACCACTGGTTTTCACTACAGTTCATTATAAGAGGACTACAGACCAAAGTGACCCTCAGAAGATGCACTCCTAGGCCTGGTAAAGGACCTTAACCTGAAGAAAAAATCTCCATATGTGAGGCAAGAATTAGGGTTTCTCGCAAAAAAAGAACAACAAGGAAGGTGCTGTCTGTGTAGGTGCCATGTACTTGTAAAGTGAGCACAGGAAGAAAATAGTTCCTCTGCTACAGGGCAGAAAGGACAGCAGTGGGAAATTATGCTGTGCATGAAGCCAAATCACCCTAGGGATGCAGGGAAATGTTAAAGTAAGTTCTGGGGCTTCGCTAGAGAAGTTCCAAGGAAAAAATATCCCCAGGTTTAGACCTGGATGAAGACAATTGTCTCTCTAGCTTTGTATGGATTAACACTACTAAGATCTGTTGTTAACCTGACAGATTTAGGTACATGTTGGTAATTGTAGTAGGATCCAGATATTCTGGGAAGTGCAAATTAACCTATTATTTCCAACACAGCTACTGAACAAATTGTGTGGATACATTGAAGTTTTGATTTGGTAAAAAATGAGAATATTGTAATACACTAGTTTTAGAAATTAACTTGGGATCAAATTATTTCTTCAAACTAAATGAAAGGAACAACAGAATTATCAACAATGCTTTTGATTTTAACGGACAAATCTTTGTGAGGTTGGCTGTTGTGGCATGCTTAAAAGCTTAATTGGAGGGTGAGCTTTGAAAGTTTTTGCATCTTTTATTTCATGACAATGGGGAGTTTGGATCTGGGTAAATGGGGAAGGGTGTTTAGGAAAAGGCTAAGGTCAGCAGGAGAGAATAACATGCCCAAATGGCCAAGAATCAGGCTGAGATAGATGTTGCAAAGGATATTAACAGAAATAGTAAAAGAACCCAAACAAACAACAAACCAACCAAACCAAACCCAGAAAAAAACCCCACTATTAAATACTTTTGGCATCAGGAAAGTGAAGAAGTGGGTCTGTCACATGGTGAGGGCAGGATGGAAATAAATACGGCCACTTTGTCACCAAAATGATACAAATATTTTGCTTTTGTTCTCAGAAGAACCAGTGAGGTATACAAACAAGAATAAAGCAGGGTGACTGGTGGGAATGGGAGCAGAAGACTGTCATTTCTCACATGAAAGCCAGTTAGAAGTTGTTCAGCATGCTTATTTCCAGGAAATGTTGGGAACAGTGGTGTCCGAGGTAGGTGAAGAAATTACACACAAACTCTGAACATCCCACCTCAAGGCAAAGGCAAAACAAAAAGAAATTATCTGACCTTGAAGTGCACAGGACTTGAGGTGGTTCAATCCAGCAGTGGGCCAGGTTGAAGGAGGAACTGGGATGCTTTTAGAAGTGTTTTTAGAAGGCTGGAAGAATTTCTTCCAAGAGTCTTAGTTTTTGAGAACATAGTGCTTCAGGAATCCTCCATGCAAGAGACTAAAAGCTTTGCAGAAATGTTTTACCATTGCTTCACATTTGACTTCTTTTTTTCACCAGTTTGAGACAGCTCTGGAGAATAAATAGCTGTCAGAACACGGGCCACACCACAGAGATCACCACTGATCTGTAAGAGCATTTACAGCATGAGGTTTTATGGTTTGCGTTCACATGTTGGCAAATGTGATAACACAGCTTTTTCCTCTTCTAGAAGGGAGGAAAGCAGTCCTACTGTTTTGCTTACCTGACTGTATCAGGCTGGTCCTGCTGGGTCTCAAGGTTCCTGCCTCGTGTCTCTCTCACTGGGTGTTATCCAGCTCAGCAGGATCTTGAAATGGTTCTGCTTTTCCATAATATGCAGCAATGCCATCTATGATTTGCCTCTGCTCTGTTCTTTAGGGTTTTTTTAAAATCTAAATAAGGCTATTCCCCCTGCCCCACACCAAAGTTGTTCATTTTCTAGGCTTTAATTAATTCCTGATGCATTTTAAAGAAGACAAATTATCTGTAATGGAGAAAACACTCTGAGGTTATGTAATGAGTCTCTCTCAATTTTCCTTTACCTGAAAAAAAACCCTTATCTTCTCCACAGAGAAGATAATTTTACAAATAATAGTGACTTTTCTGAGGTGCCAGTTTGATCACAGATGAAACCCAGCGGGTATAAGGGGAAGTTTTCTGTGATGGTGATGAGAGCTGGAGCAGCCAAGTACTCATTTTCTTCAGAGAACTGTGTGTGGCTTGCACAGATTCTTTCTGAGCAGTATTCTGGTAGTCTTAATGTTCAAACTGTGAAATGGCCAAATTGTATAAATCGGTGGTTTCAGACCAGGTCACTGGTGGCTGTTAAAAGGTGTTGAGATTGAATGGGTTTGGTTTATTTAAAGTAAAATAAAACATGCACACACCAATGTCTTTTAGTAAGTGGAAAAAATCAGCAGGGGAAAGGGAAATAGGTGCATTTTAGTTTTGCTGGAAATAAAAGACCCTGCCCAGGTGCTTGTTTGGTTTTCTGTTGTTTGGTTGGGGTTTTTTCTTCCCAGAAGGTGAAGAAGCCTTTTAATTAAAAAATACTGAGCAACACCTGTGTGAATCTCCACTGAGAGAAAACTGATTTGGGTTGCAAATTAATGTGGGATATTCTGTTGCTCTGTGTAGCACAGGGAGAGGAGGGAGGCAGAGCATGTTTTGTTCTGGATCTTTAAAGTCACTGATCCTCTGCCATACAGATTTTCCTGCAGATCAACTGTGATTTCTACAACAGCAAAGCTACCAACAATTCAGCTGCAGAAAACATTCTGTCCAGATTTCTCCCATTTAGCATCCAAACGTTGCTTGGCAGCTTTAAAAAAAAAAAAAAAATCAAGAAGAAAGAAAGAAAGAAAGAAAAAACAACCCCTCAGACACAGAAGATGTGTCTCTCATTGTATCAGCAAGCCCACATCATGTCTCTGGTATTTTGAACAAGCAACTTCCTCTTGTGTGGGTTTGCTAACACATGGTGTAAAACAGTTGCAAGAAATAATATATCTGTGCTATTATTCCAGAAATGTGAGTGCTGAAAGGATGATTCTGTCTTTTGTGGCTGAGAGAAGTTCTCACCTTCTAAAAGTTATTGGAGAAGCACAAAGGTTTTCTTTTTTCCTTCCATACAACATGAATAATATGTATGGGGAAAAGATCTCAGTTTATCCAGACAGGTAAGAGCTGCCACAGGTGACTGCCTGGTCCAGAGTAATAATACGGATTATGAGGACTCAGTCCCTTTATTGTGTAGCTGAACTATTCCATAATTTACACAGGTTCAGATAAAAGGAGGTAGAAAAGCCTTCCGTTTGCAGAGGCATTATTGGCCAAGTTGAGCCGTGTCTGTAGCCCGTTTTTAATAATACATACCAATATTTTCTACTGAAGTGACATATTATCACACATACATAATAAATATTTGAGATGAAATTTGAAAGTCACCATGTTTTTCAGGGAGGCCCATGACAGTTGTGATAGGAATACTCCTTCTGAGCAGAGACAGGAATTTTCAAGGCCAGAACTTGTTTCTGCAAAGCCCCTGGCAAGTAAAGCCATAAACCATTTCTTGCTGACTACTGTGAACTGTAAGTTTGCACTTACACAACCTTTCCCTTAACCAGGCTGCTCACATTTCTGCAAGCTTATGCTGGTTGCAGACCAAATAGCAGCTGAATTATTTGTCTCTTCTTACCAAAGGGGTGGCAGATGGGTTGGATTCTACACAGTCACAAAGCAAACCTGGGAAAAAGGTGGGGTCAAATCAGGAGGCTTTTTCCCTGCTCCTAGTATTTTTATTTTAATGAAGCTGCAGCACAGATATAAAGCTTAACATCCCCCAGCAGCCACACAAATAAGGATTTGCACAGGTGATTTTCTGCCTGCACTTTGGCTCAGCTCCTCACTGCTTTACACCACTGGGCAGCAAGAAGAGCCCTCAACTTAGGTTTACAGGAAGGGCAGGAAACTGCAAGGTCCCAAACCAGTCATGGAAGTCTTCAAGGGGACAGGGAGGGATGGGGAGATGGCATAGTTCCAGCAAAAAGAGGAGAAAGATGGTTAATTCTGGATCATCCAAAGGCAGGAGGGAAGAGGGGAAGAGCTGTGAAGAACCCAGGGAGCTGTGGGTCACTCTGGTGAGCAGCAGGGCGTAGCACAGTGGATTTTGACAGTTCTGAGCTCTGCTAAATACCTTTGCCCTGCTCCAGCTATGCCTTGACTCTGCTTTAACTCCTTCATAATAAAAGCTCTTTCATGCCTTGCATTCACATATGGGAGGATGCCCAGGAAGATGGTAGCTGTGTCTCTAACAGCTCTGAATTTCAGCTTCCTGAAGAACAGAGAAGAGCCACTGAATCTATGATTACTTTGTACCTATTAAGTGGAGAAAAATGACTGATGGCCAAATAAAATGAGGTTCATGTCTGATATGAATGGGATATCGGAAATGACATTAAGCATTAGTAAGAATCAGGCCAAAACAGAGTAGGCACTGAACACCAGAAGGGACTCTGCAGAAATGCTCGTTTTGAAGACAATAAAAGAAGGTTTCAGAGGGATTTGACAGGTCACAGCCTGATGCTTCAGTCATCTTGATGGAATTCTGGCTTCTTGCTGATCTGTTTTTTGCTGCTGTCAGCAGAGGAAGGCAGGAAGGGGAAGTGCTTGGGAGAAAAGGATCACTCACCTCATTGCTGTGACACTTCCCAAACATGGTGGTCTATAGCTGGGATCAGGGAGGAGAAGTAGGAACAAGGGACACAGCTCACCCATTCCAGTAAAGCAGCAGGAGGAGGAAGAGAAGACCTGGAAGATGAGAGGGATGGATTTGGGAAGCCGCCAATCATTAAACCCTTTCCACCTGTTCAGCTACTTCAGATAAAGATAAGTGCTAATAAAAAAAAATTCAGCTGGTAAGTGCAATCCTTTCAGGAGCACATAAAACTATGAGTGAGGGGGCAAGCTGTGAATAGATTATGTCTCAGAGCTATGAACCTTTTTATTTGTTTGTCTCTATGCTTTTGGACGAAAGCAGGTTTTGCAGGAAACCAGAGCAGCAGAACTCAAAGTGATGTCTGAGGGAGATTCAAGGGATTTTTGCACAGCAGATTTTGCCCTCTACACTCACAGCCTGTTACAGTCATGCACAGGGAAGCAGAAGTGTGAGTTCAAGCAGTTTGGCCAAGGATCAATTGTGTGTAACGTGGAGAATAAGAGGCACAGGCGGCTCCTCTTCATTGGTGATGGCCAGTTGGGTTTGGATTGGCCTTTAACACCTTTTGGAAGCCAACAATTATGGTATGACCCATTTGCCTCAGAATTTTGTTAATTTCCTTCTTCATGACTGCTAGCAAACCTTGCTGTGCTTTGTCTGTGCATCCACGTTTGGGGATCCTTAGAGGTACCTGTAATCCTGTTGCCCCCCTCCTGTGGGATCTGCTGTTGAGGAACCATCCCAGCTGTGCTTTTATCTGAGCACAGACCTTCTGGTCTTGGCATAAACACCTTCATTAGTGTGTCATAGCCGTCTGCTGGACCTTGGGTACTGGCAGAGGCTTTTCTTTTAACCCTTCTTTTGCTGGGGTTTTTTTCTGGTGATTTCAAAAACACATTTCCATTCACGCTTTGTTCCAACCAGACTTACTTATGTTACAAATCTCCATGTAGGAATAACTTCTCCTTGGTGGTAGAGATGCTGTGTACATTTGGTTTCCCTACCACTTCCCAGTAGATGTTTTAAGATGTCCCTGGGCTTTTTGTATTTTGTGGAGGTTTTTTTGGTTTTGCGTTTTGGTTGGTTGGTTTGTTTTGTTTGTTTTGTTGGTTCACTGGTTGATTTTTTTTCCCCTGGTCAAGGGTAATCACTTCAGTTTCAACCAGTGATTGCAGTGGCTCTGCAAGCCAAGCCCTCTCAGCCTTTCTGCAGACTCTGTGAGGAGAGTTTGCTCGTGCTCTGAGCTGTAGTGCTGAGCCTGAGGTCAGGCTCAGCCTCTCAGTTAGGATTATTAGCTTGGACACAGCATAATGCAGACAAAGGCTCTGCAGTTTGTCTGCCTTTGTGCACAAAACCCTTGGTGGGAAAATTCCTTGAAAATGGGCAGGAATAAGGAAAGATCAGGGTTTGCAAAAGAACAGCTGTAGTGAGGGATTTTTGTATCTTTCCAGGGCCTGAGATGTGTAGTTGTGTCTTTGCCTTTGTCTGAGAGGGCTTTGCTGTGGTTGTACGTGGAGGGGGCAGATGGGCTCTGCCACTGCTTCTGCTCAGGGCTGCTTTGCCCCCGCCTCTCACAGCTCAGGGGCTGCAGCTGTGAAGGAATTCTTGCATCTTCATTTTCCCTTCTTTTTTGTAGGAAGTGACCTGTGCCTGTATTAGGCTGGTGTTTACCTCTCTGAGCTCTGAATTCAGGGCGTATCAGACACTTCCTAGCAGTGGTGCTGGTTTAAGCATTACTGCCATGAACTCTAATGTTCCCATGCCTACCCCCATTTTGCCTTTTTTTTTTGCCATTTATTTTCCCTGCAGTCAGATCAGCTTCCAGTTTCTGTCTCTCACAAGGCTGTGAGGACGCTTAAGTCAGCCCTGCCTGAGGGGCTGTTACAAAGGGACAGACATCACATCGAGGGCAGCTTGTGCAACCATGGCCTCAGAGATCTGGAAGTTTTGGACCCTACAGCTTTAAAACAAAGAGGAGAGCAAGAGAGCCAAAAGAAAGCCAGAGATACTTGCTACATGATGTCCCATAGGCTTGGGCCTTGGTGTTGCCTGGTTGTACCACCATAACTGCAAAAACCCCACTGCCTTCTCCACAGGTCTCCCAAAGACCATGAGATCACACTTTGTTGGGATATGGTTAGAGGATCAGGGGCATGGATCATTGATAGAATTATGGGATCAATAAAAGAACTGTACAAGCAAGAGCCTGCAAGCAGAAGGCCTGTGTGAGAAAAACCCTCCATGAGAAAATCCCTGTGTGAAAAACAGGCCTGGGAACAAGAAGGGAGTTTGAGAAGGTGCAGCTGTGGAGATAAGACCTGGAGGGAGGAGGGTGAACTCTGAATTCTTTTAATCATAACATAACTGTAGAAGCTTGCCAATGTAAGTCCAATTATGCAGAAGCAGAAATGCACTTTGATAAGTTTTAAGCCACTTAAGAGTTAACAAGCTGGTATACTATATAAGTGCCTTTGGATTGCTAATAAAGGGAGCTTGCTTTTATCAACCACATTGGTTTGGACTGCAATTTCTCCTCCCACTGGAGTCCACGGACCTTTTTTTTCCGACATCACTTGTCTGCCAATTTCCCCCTCAAAACCAGCCAGTTTCACCCAAATTTGAGAGGTGACTTGAAGGCACAGAGATAGTGAAGTTCCTATGTGTGTCCTCCTCTGGGAAAGACTGCAGCCTGTGCTGGCAGTCACTGGGTGTGTTTGACCTGCGGGAGGGTCAGTCTGTGGTCAGATGCCCAAACAATCAGCACATCTGTGGCTTGGGACCGGCCACAACAGAAACTGCCCCTCACTTAGTACATGGGAAGAGGTTGGAGGCAGGATGTGCACGTGCATGGGATGCAATAGTGAGGAGATGTGAGGGGTGCTGGAGAAATCAGAGAAAAAGGGTGAATTGCAGGAGACAAAGGAAGGTAGAAGGGGATATTGTGTGAAGAGCAGAGATGTAAGATGCAAGACCACAGAAGACTGAGCTTCCTCAGCTCTGCTTCTCTCAGAGCAGTGTTTATTTTCCTTCATGTCAGCTCAGGGAACTGCAGCCACACAGCCTGTACCTCATGGGGATGATGACTCAGAGGCATATTAAAAGGGAGGTGTTTGGTCTCTAGCACTGCCAAGATTTGCTACATGTGTGGAGGCACCATCCTAGCTCTTGCAGAGTAGTGCTTGCCTTGCTTGCAGTGGAACGGCAGATTTGGAGCTAGAAGCAGGTGCCTGCATTTTCATCTTTCTTAGGACACTTTGCTACATTAGGAAAAAGAGATTGACTTGTCAGGGCTTGGGCAGGACAGTGTGGGTACAGAACTACCACTGACACAACTTCATAAGAAGGGAGTGATGAGATTCTGTTGTCTGTTGGAGAACACAAATTATATTTAGGAGAGCAGCCTTAGAGAAGCCTTCTAAAGGCCTTACAAGAAAGCTGGAGAGGAGTTTTTCACAAGGACATGGAGTGATAGAACAAGTGGGAAAGAGGGAAGTTTAGGTTAGGTATTAGGAAGAAATTCTTTGCTGTGAGGGTGGTGAGGCCCTGGCACAGGTTGCCCAGAGAGGTTGTGGACAGGTCATTTTTGCAAAGACTGAGTGTCACTGTGGGTCGTTACCCAGTCTCCACTCCAATATTTCCTGTTGATAGCTCTTTTCTTCAACGAGTTATTACTCACTATAAGCAGTACAAATTAACGCTGCAGTTTTGACGACGAGTGACCTGCTGAGAGTCAGAGTCAAGTTTTTTGCAGTATAAAGGTTCTTGCAGCCAACAGGATGCGCAGAGAGAAATATTACAAATGTATAGAATACGATACATTGCCTGCACAGATTAACTGGTCTCCAGGTAGCAAAGATATTTACATTTCTTATCGCCACTGTTGTGTTTTTATGACATCCTGCTCAATCTTTATAGCCTTACAGCAATTACTGCCACTGCTTTAGAGCTGAGGCTAATGAAATTCTTGTGGTGACTTCCACCACACATAACTCACCACAAAATTAAGCTGGACATTTATGGAGTTATAGAATCAGTGCTGTAAATAAGCAGAATTTGGAATGTGCACGTGTATTTTGCCAAACTAGGTGAACTTACTCATTAGAAAAAGAAAAAAGCAGTTAACCAGTCAGAGAAATTACTTGAATGCAAAATGATTTCGATGCCAAACAGGCAAAGTGTAGAAATATAATCTTGCTCATTACAGCTGCAGTCCTTGCAGTTCAGTATGATTTTCTAGCATGATTACTCAAATTTGGGAATATCTGCCACCAGAAAGTCATCAGCACAGGTATGCAAAAGACGAACATATATCATCCTGACATCCATCAGTTTTGCAGTTTGATAACTTTGGTGCCCTCTGGGGTCCTCTGATTTCAACAGTACTTCAGTATCTCCTGGCAGGAGGATGGCCTGTGCTGCCTTCTTGGGGTATTTTATTTATAGTCTTAGTGCAAGATCTTTTTGAATTAACAAATTCATGTATGGCTTTTACTCTCAGTATATTACAAAACCTCATTCTTAACACAGCAGTGTGATTGTAGGGGGGAAGCTCGTTTCCTGGACATCAGAGCGAAGGCACCAGATGTACTTGTGGGAAGAGTCCACTGTTTTTAGAAGCAGGTCCATGTGCAGCCTAAAAAAAACTGAGACTTGTGACCCTCAAGCATAAAACCAAAAGTCAAGCCAAGGTTTGTTTAGATTTGAGTTGAGTGTTATCTCTGGAAAAGAAGAGACACCAACAATATCCCACCATTGGATTGCTTTCCCTTCACTCAGCCCCACAAAGGCAGTGGAGAGATATTACTGGCTTCTGTAAGGCTATGGTTGCACCTGGGAAATTTATCCAAGCCATAAGCTCTCTGCAGTAAATAAAAATAAATGTTCTCTGCCCCTTTTAGCCTGTGTATTTCAAAGCTACTTTGCAAAGGAGGGAAACAATATACATCTATAGCAAAATGAAGGAAAATAATCCCACAACAGTGAAATTTTTCAGATACATTTTTCCTTTCCTCTTGTGACTGCATTTGAAAAGCAAAGCAGGGAAATTCTCTGAAGAGCCTTGAATAAAAGCCAGTTTTAAGGCAAAATCCTCCATATGGATCTACTGGGTTGTAGGCAGCGCAACCCATATTACCCTCAGAAGAAATGTCAGAGTAACCCCTTCATAGCTATTTAGCCCTTCCAATTAAACCCTCTGCAAGAATATGCATGAGCAACCTTGTGCCAGGCATGTTAAACTCTAATGTGTGATGCTGCAATCCAACAACAGGCTTACATGAATATTATGGAATTATTATTTACATTGCAGTAATTCCCAGGTACTCCAGTTGAGAGCAGAGCCCCCATAGTGCTGCTCAACTGTAGATTGAAGTTCAATTTGGGCCCTGGAGAGCAGATTTCTGAAGCTAAAAAAAGAGTCCCTGCTGCTGTACAGAAGGAAGTTTAATTGCCTTCTGCTTGGGTGTGCTGCATTGTCCCTGCCGAGGGTACAGCCCAGAGGAGCTGGGACAGAACAGGGATAAATGCCAAGGGCTTGGGCTGCCTCTGTGCACAAGCCATGTGCAGTTCCCCACCCTTTTTAATATGCTACAGCAATCTTGTCCCACATCACCCACCGATTCCTCTGTGTCCTCTTTGAGCCTCCCTTCTGGGGGTTTGGACTGGTTGATCTTTAAAGGTCCCTTCCAACCCAAATTGTTCTGTGATTCTGCAGCTGCCCCATGTGTGTTCATGGGTTACCCTCTCTTTATCCATCAGCTCCCAAATGCAAGCTCTCCTACCAAGGCCTCCTCCAAATAGGACTCTGTGCCTTGCCCACAGTGGGAACCCTCTCCAGCTGATCCCTTTCCCATCAGAACTCCTTGCAGTCAGGATTTTCTGGCAGCTGGGGCAGGGGTTCCCATATCCCTGGGAAAGAATGACTCATACCCTAACAGCAGCATGCCCTAGGGGCTAAGCATCTAAGAGACAGGGTTGGTGCCTGGGGCAAGATTTGGGGCAGTGAGCACGGAGGAACTTGCCCTCATCAGCACGGACAGCTGCCAATCACCTATTAATTGTGCAGAATGAAAAGCAAATACCACGAAGGTATTGCCCAACAGGCCCTCACCCCGGGAATCACAGCATTTTTAATTGAGACAGAAAAAGGGGAGTTTGACTTCACTTTTTTCCCCCCCTCAAATTCCAGAGAGCTCAGACATGATTGCTGACACAAGCAGTAACCCCACTGTTTAAATGATAAGTTAAAGCTCCAGGGTTCAGCAGTCAGGGCTGCTTAGAAGCACCACAGTGCTTGATTTTGATTCATGTGAGCTTTGCAAATGGAGCTGGTAGAAATGTCTTATTCCCTCTCCTCTCCTTGGCTGTTGATGTGTAATGCTGTAAGCAGATTGGTTTGATGCAATCCTGGGAGATGAGAAAAAAAGATATGTAAGAAAACATCCCAAAATACATCAGAGTGTAGGGTAGAAAATGAGCTCCAGTTTGATACAATGGATGGAAATGTTCCTTCTCAAAATCTGACTGCGGTCACATCTTTGTCTGAATTTGTGAAAAGTGCATCATTTTTATCTTCCTAGGTGACATGATAGCAGTTTCACTACTGTCCCAGCAACCCAGAAAAATCCTAGCTATGCTTTTGGCACTGCTGCTGCTTGCTGTGGCTCACACAAGAGCTGTTCCATCAGTGTTCTTCACAATCAAAGTTAGAAATAATTCTCTCTAAAGAGAAAAAAATGTTGTCACATAGGAAGAGATTTAATTAAGCAATGGGGGTTTATTTATTTTTGTTTCACCCTTTTTTTCCTTATTTTTCCTTTTTTTTTCCTCCTTTAGGAGATTTGCTTGGAGAAACATTTTCTTTTTTTTGTACACAATTTTCCTGGGGGCAAATTGCTGCATTTAATTTGATTTTAAACCTGCTACACAATCAATAATGCCTCAAGTCTGGAAGCAAATCTCATGGAGAGTGACTTCAATCTGAGATTTCAGATCAGTATCCCTAAAATTCAGATGTGAAATCCCTTCTTCAAAAAAAACCCCAAACAAAAGCAATTAGCTTTTCACCTAAACCATGTTAAGAAGAAGGCTATTTAGGTTAGTTAAGAGTGGCCAAACTCTGCTGCTGTTCTGAAAAGCTACAAAAATAAGGTGTGGAAATAACCTAAGGAATTCTCTCCTTGTCTTGGTAGTCTATTTTTATATGTGGACATATAATTTATATCCCAGTGATGGTCACTCATATTTGCCCAAACCCTTGGGCTCCAGACTCTGTAGCAAAGTTCTTCTATGTGCCTTGGATGGAGAGGGAGAATAGGGGCAGAAATGTTCTTTTATTGGATCTCTGCTCTGATTTTTTAAAAATTAAGGCAGATCCCAGAGAGGTTCGCCCTGTGACTTTGCAGTGCTATTGGTCCATCTCAGTGTGTGGCTGCATCACCCACAGGAGGCCAGAGGTGTGTTCACTTATACCAGGTCTGGATTAAGCGACTCTCTGCTAAAACTTCTCTTTTTCTAAACCACCAGATGTGGAGCTTTTGGAATTCTCTTCACCCTTTGTCCAATTTCATCAAAATTCTCTTAGTGCTTACATTATGGTCTGTTTAGCCCAGACTGTCAATTTGTGACTGGTGGAAATCTGGAAGCAATTCTTGCTTAGTGTAAAGTGCCAGGCTTAAATCCAAGATTTGATGGATGTGACAGTTAATTTCAACTGCAGATATTTCCCTTTGTATTTTGAATCATTTCAGTTTCTTTCTGTTTAGGTATTCTTGAGAAAAATCTCTCCAGAACATTGCCATTTTACTGGTGCTGCTCTGCATAGCTCTGGGTCATTTTCTCACACACATTTGTGATTTCAAAGTGAGGATCCCATGAGGATGCCATGCTAGGGGGCTACCAATATTTTGACAAGCAGTTCCCACCAAAATTTACTCCTTTAACTTTGTGATAAACCCTGCTAAGCACCTTGAAAAGATGAGTTTGCACAAAAGAGGGATTTGCAGATTATAAATCACATGGAGTTTTGATTATGTAGGGTGAACATGTCTACAACACTTTCCCAAAAATCTTGTTAAAACCACGTATTTTAGGGGGGAAAAGACCCCAACAAAACAACAAACAAACATAACTTTTCATTTTTTAGTTTTAATTTTATCAGAAGTAGGAAATCCACCATAGCCATTGATACAGCTTTCTAATGGATTCAAGAAATGGGAAGTTCAACATTAGTGTAGCTTGGTAATAGTCACCTACCCTCACGTTTCAGACTTTGCATGTCATTTTTAGTTTGAGTTTACAGCTTCATCTAGACAATTGGACTTTTTTGTTTGGTAGGTGGAAGAGCCCTCACTAATCAGATTTCTGGTCCCCTGTAGATAGATATTTACAACCTATCATGTAATTATCACTCTTTCCTTATTAAGCTAAACAGGCTGAGCTACTTAAGAAATCCCAAATCTCATTTATTACCCAGTCCATCAAGTGCTGATTTATAGAAAAAAAGACATTCTTCCTGTCATGCCCTTGGTGCCTTGGTTAAATTTCTCTTCAGACATGAATTTTTGCTAAACCAATGTTTATTTGGTGGTTCTTCTTTGCCATTAGTTGTTACCACGTTGCCCTCCTGAACAATTCAATCAGGTTTACTTCCTCTGGGGACAGGTTCTCCTTCAGCTGCAACGAAGCCACTCTGACTGCACAGGTTTCTGTCTACATGCAAGTTGGAGCATCAAAACTGAGTCCCTCATTTGCTAGGTGTGCATGGCTTCCAGAGCTTGTGGCTGTCTGCACTCCTGTTCCTAACTCAGAAATTATTTTCATTCAGTAGCCTCCAAATTCCTCAAAACTCCTGAAATTTTGCATATGTCATGTGAGGCTGATGTTGGTATGCATCAGTGGAGCTGAGTGGCCTTGGAAGTCTGTGTGATCTGAATTACACCACGAGGCTCAGCCCCAGGAGATGGAGAGCAGGACTTCTGTGGTCCCTGTGTTTGTCTTGGGAAGGATATTGGTTTCACCGAGTGAACTCTGCAACACCAGTCACCTCTCTTGGGTGGTCAGATTGCTGGTTTGAAAGGAGATGTCACTATCTCACAGTTTCTTGCAATCATCAACACTTCTATCCCACACCACTTTCCTCTGTTTTTGATCAAGTGTCTCATCAGTTATTATTTGCTTCCTGATAATGACTTCTGGCTGTGCAGAATTCCCCAGACCACCTTCCCTCAGCATGTGGGCCTCTGGTCACCCCCACAAGACAAAACACCAACTTATCCCTTTGGCTGCTGAGGCCACTTCCCTGCCCTCCTCTCCTTGTAACTCATTCCTCTGCACCTTGAATTTAGGAGGACATTGGTGCTCAGAAAGCATCCTCTGCCCTTGCATTTAATGTGGACTTTATCTTGATTTTAACTAGTGGGTGAATTTAGGGAAATGGCAACAAAACTGCCATATACCATGTGGATTTACTGTAAATATTTTTGCATATTTTCTGACAAATTATAGGATACAACACTACCATGAAAAGTGCTTAGTGTAGGCAAAATGGAGAAGAAAGAAAGGGAGAAGGGGGGAAATTTTCTGTGGAGGGAGTTGTACTGGAGAGCTCCTTGGAGCTGCCTCCTGCACAGCCTGTGCTGTGTCATGGCAAGGCAGAGATTAGAGCTGCCACTGCTTGACACAGCTGCACAGCCACAGCCAAATCAGAGCTCTGATTGCATCAGCTTCACTTAATTCCACTTCTTGATTTAGGGGAAGAGGAAGCAACATGAACATGACATTCCCTTCCGCTCCCTGACAAGGCAATTACACTGTATTAAGATTTCTTAAGACCTGTCTTAATTGTTTCTGGTTTTCTGGCTGTAGTGCTGGGTTTTGGTTGTTTGTTTGTTTGTTTTAAGAGAAGCTACCCTTAAACCCTTGACTTAATAAATTCAGACTACTTTGAACAGCAGATTTTGCAAGCAGCAGCTGTAAAATTTAATGCTGCAAAGGCAATAGTTAAGTGTGTCTATCAATTACGATCATAAATGCTTATGGTCTCGAGACAGTGAGTGTAAAAAACCTTTAATTCAAGACTGCAGGAATTTTCCCTTATCTTGGTGGCATTTAAAAGCATAACTTAAGGAAAACTCTCTTCTGCATCATCTGATGGTGATGGCCCTAAACTCCCTACACAGGTACAGCCCTTGATAGTCCAACATTGCTGGTGAAGCTTTGAAAACCTATTAAAAACCCAAACCCAAGCCACCCAAGCCTGCTGCACCTCCTAATCACAATCAATGCCAAGGAGCAAGTTTGAGTAAAAATCAGCTTAAGGAAGGTAAAAAATCCCCTTCATGCAGACATCCATGGTTAGATTGTCTGTTTTCCCCCCTTCCCAAAAAACAAGGGCTGTCTGTAAGGACTGTGGCCAGGGCCGTGGGGCACTGCTTGGTGAGAGAAGCCAGTTGGCAGCAGCTAGAAATGAAGGGCAGGGTGGGTTCAGTACACTGAACATCCTTGAGTGAATTTAGGATTGCCTTTCCACTTGACTGGTGAGGCTGCCCCACTGGGGAGAAGTGGGAGGATTTACTTAGAAGCCACTCGAAAGGCACAGGAGCCATTTTTTCAGGCACAGATGCCTCACTGTGCTTTACAATCAAATAATTAACACCTACTAAAACCTAGAAAGCCTGTTTACCTACCTCTAACCAAGTCCAGAGGTAGGTAAATAAACACTGAGATGTTGATGCATCAGTCGCTGATTTAATGACTGCTACCACGGCAGAACCCAGGAGTCCTGAGCAATTAAAACCAAGGAAAAATTACAGAAAGCAGAGTAGATTTATTTTTAAAGTCTCCAAGGAGTAACAGAAAACATCCCCTTTGTTAAATATGCCTTAAATTTAAAGCAAGGCAAATAATCCATACTTATAACAGCCTACCTTGGGATCTTTTTGCCTTCTTGTTTCTCCCTCTTGGCATAATTTGAGTTGATCTCATGCCTTCTAATGAGCTGCCTCCCAGTTGGAAATGGCAACTTTTATAGCTTTTCCCAAAAACCCATGTTCAGACTGTCTTATGAAACACTCTAATCATCAGTACTTGTTCTGTAAGCTGTGTGGTGGATGGAATACATTGTAAGGAGGTAATATCTTGTTGAATGGAAAAAAAGAAAATCCAGATATTAATTTCTGCTCTCTTCCTTTCTCATACTTTCAGTTAGTCCTGTGACTGGAAAGCTGGTCTGTGCACTCAAGCAACAAAAGCAGCCTGATCTGTGACATTAGGATTTGTTTGTTTGTTTGCTTCGGGTTCCAAGCCAGAAGGATTTGTTTCTCCTTTGTGTTTTGTTGCCACTTAAATACATGTTTTTTCTCTCTTGAACAGTAACTGGGCAGCTGCGAGCCAGGCAAAATGTACCTGCATATTCTCAGGGCTGTGTGTGTGCCTGTATCCCATATTTACATTTCAACAGCTAGAGTTTTAAAAGCTCTGCTACGAGGAATATTCCTATTTCAAATTTTGCATGAGGAAAAAATCCCTTTCTTAGAGGCAAAAGCTTTTCATGGATTGGAAATTGTAGTACCCAAGAATTCTAATTTCGAATCCATAGTCACTTCAATCATGGTTTAAGGCATAGTTGGATATTCACTGATTTATATAATCAATCTTAAGCTTTTTTTTTTTGGCCCTTCATCCTTTTGCTATTTTCATTTGGAGAAGTTGGTTATTATTGCATTAAAGCCATTAAAACAGGTTGTTTTGCAATCATGTATAATTTTACACTGTCAGATTTTTTCTTGCAAACAAGATCTGTGTATATACTTACTAAATTAACTACCTGCTCTAACATACATCTATCCAAATGCTTAATTTTTGCATTCCTAATGTGCTGAGTGATATAATGACAGTAAAACAAAAAAAGGAACTTAATTTGATATGAATTCCTGCCAAGCACTTTTGATAAAGAATGAAACTGAAAAATATGTGGGAAGTCAGTATTTCACATCTGTTATGTATTTGCCTAGAACCTTCTCTGGAACCTGTCTGCATTTAAAGTATTAGACAAACAAATGACTATTCACTCCTTTCCTCTAACTTAAAAGCTTCAGAAAGTATTTTTCAGATGTTCTGATTCCTCAAGTAATTGGACTTCTTAATATTTTTAGAATTTGCCAAGGTTTTATTCAATCACTGGGTAAGAAAATCTTTCAAATGCACTTATTCTAGTACTGAACAGCTGCTGATTTTAATATTTTGCAGGTATTCACTTTTTTTACCTGTTTCATGTTTTGATGATATGGAATTCTGTTGAGATGACAATACAATTGCAGCAAAGCCATAGCACACTGCTTCTTTCACTCTTTGAGGGTCATGTAGCCAGTGAGACAAGTCTGGAAATTTCAGCTCTTGGTATCACTGAAGGCAGCAAATTCTAAAGATGCTTTGTTGGAGACATCTATATTTCTAGGCTTGTTTTAGATATAACCACCTTCTCTTTGTAGCAGTCTATCAGTTAGTAATTAATGTATTTATGGCAACCTCCTCCCATCAGTGACAAATGTATTTGGTGCAAAAATGCTTGAACTTCTCATAGCTATAGTTAGAAGATAAAGTTGCAATACAAGTACAAATATTCATTGCTTAAATGCACCACAAACAAATGGAATATTCCTCTTTCTTGATGAATGCCCATAATGCTTACTGCAAGGCAATACTATGATACAAGATGCATAATTGAAGCAGTATTGTTATTTTCCTTCTCCTCCAAACCTTAACTGAAAATAAATAGTGCACACACTATGTGGCTGTCTCCAGTTTCTCAATTCCAAGCACCCATTCCAGGCACACTGGTGACTGCTGTGTGGCAGTAAGTGTCTGGAGTTAACCCCTGTCTCCTGGCTCTACCTGCACCCACATTTGGCACAGCCCAGTGTCTCCCAGTGCCCAGAGGCACCAGCCCCTGCACTTCACACTGCGACATGGGAACGCTGCAGCTCCTGGTGGGAAGTCCCCTGATATCCAAGCCTGCAAAAAGTCTGTAAGCAGCAGGGCTCCTGACGCTCTGCTGATGGCAGAAACATGTACAAGCCATGTCTCATCCCAAAAGCCACTCATCAGGGAATATGTGTTATTGTTGTTGTTGTTATTGTTGTCAGGGAGTCCTGCCCAAGACTGTGTTTCAGAAAAAATAAGATGCAAGCAGCAGCAGTTTTCCAATACTCCAGTGCAGCACAGCATTGCTGAATCCAAGGCTTCTGTGCCTTTAGTGAGGTTGATCTGGTCCCTCATCCTGGAGAACGTGTGAAGCAGCACATCTGTGTGTATCTCCTGTGCTGATTTCAGAAGCTCAGTTTCCTCTCAGTGGTTTTTGGTGAGGCTGATTGAGGTTCCATGTCTGGGACAGTGAACTTTGTCATGCAGCTTCTCACTAGAAACTTCTCCGTTCTCAAGTGATAATTTGATGAATCCTGGTTTGTAAATAGAGCTATACAAAAAGGGTCTCTGTTCTTAGATTGTGTGTCTTGCAGGTGTGTTACAGAAGAGGAATTTCCTTTGCTCCTTGCAGTGCCTTTATTGGCACCTCCTGGCAAATACCAAATGCCATGTCAAATCTACCACTTCCCTTCTGGAGTGCTAATACACTTCTGGAAGGTCTGCACATATCCACTCGTCCCTTGGATTTGATTCAGTTTGTACTTCACAGCGATTTCCTGGGATGGTTTCAGCTGGCCTCCTGTTCCCTTCTGCCTGTCCTTGCCCTCACAGTGATTCACAGGGTGTTACTAGAGAAGTCAGATCTTTGCTGTGATGCTTCTCTGCTCAAAATCTGTTGCCTCCGTGTTGCTTTGGATTTGCTTGGTTTGAGCTCTAAAATGTCATCTATGTTTTTACCAACAGATTATCCATAGCAAACATTACAAACAAGCTACCTGAAGGTAACTTTTTTTCTGTCTTGACAAGAGTGTTTTGTAGTTCCTCAAATTCATTCTCTCATTTACAATGGGAAGTGTTTCTTCCATGAATCCTCTAAATACTGACATATATGTATGTGATTTCACAGAGGTATAAATCTCACTGTGAAGTCAGTCACAGTTCTTGCACTTGGGTTAATGGATATCCTATTTCCGACCAGAAAATGTTTGCATTAAGGGGCATTTTCTAATCCAGACTCCAGACTAGCAGTCCCACTCTTAGTTTGCTATAATGACCTCCTCATTCTCAGTGTATACATAGGAGCAAGTACAATGATAACAGGGTTTTGCAGCCCCAATCTCCCATAGGAAAGTTGGGAAGTACCAGTTGTCCATTTCCTTTCCAGCAGATTCCTTTACTTGGGCATTTAGTTACTGTGCCTTACACTTACCAGTGCTTGAAGAATCCCTGGTTCTTTCAAATATGGTTGCTTTGGGGTTTTTGGTTGGTCTTTTTTCATCTGAGAGGAGACAGTCTGCTTCATGTGATGATGCACTTGGATGTGCCTCAGAGACTCCCTATCAGTAATTGCTGATTTCTCTTCTGACACAAATACATCCAGACATTTCTTCCCAACTGTAGATATGCTGAAGCACTGCTGATGACACCAAATCTGCCATGCCCTACTATCATTCCCAGCTCTGGCAAGTCCAGGCTGTGACACAACCGTGGAACTGGCATTTCTCCAAGCTTGTGTTTTGTGAATGTAGATTGTGAAGCAGCAATTCATCAGCCGTGGGATTTTTACGGCTGTGGGAATTACAAATGCCTTTCACACTCTTGCAGGGAGGGATGTCCATTGGCTCCTTTCTCTTCTCCACTTAGCCTCAGAAATGTGACAATGACACTGAAATCTGCAAAAAAATATGTATGTACTCTAAACTGCACAAAAATTCACCACTATTATGCAAACCAAAGCACCAGTAACAGATGTACAGACCAAACAGATAGCGTGACATTCAATTTTCATTTCACTGTCTGGGGAAGATTACTCATGTCTAGCAATTAACACATACAGAAAACCATACAAATAAGCCTGACTAACACAAATGTTGCCACCACCTGCTTACCTGTTCCCACCTGAGCTTGGGGGCTTATCTTGCACCTGTACCTACAACATTAACTGATGGCACAAACAGGGCGTGGTTTTCCTCTCGGATATATTGTCACAATGCCAGTCTGACTCCACAAGCGTCACCAAACCACACCTGAGAAAACAAGGAGTCAGTCCATAAATCAGGGATTGTGAACAATGATGACAGATAATATTGGATGATCATTTCTGGCCTCATCCATTCATTAGTAAATCAACAGAGATTTATGGCACAGACTGCAGCACCACTAAATCTTTGCCCTTTTAAAACCATGCTTATTGAGTTTCAAGCCGGCAAAGCAATCAATTACTCCAGAAAAGCATTTTGAAGTAAATCAAAACCATTGTGGGAAGCACATCCCCTTCCATGTAACAGCAGCTTAATGAACTGCAAATGCTTCCGAAGCCAGGAAAAGGCAACTTCTTCCACACAGAGGTAAAAATCAAGTTTTCATCTATATTAGGGATCTGGCACACTGCAGTCTTTTATCTTTTTGTGGTTTACATGTTTATACACAACAGGGCAGCCTGCCAGCAGCTCTGGCCAAAACCAGAAGAGACAGCTTATCTCTGAGAGGTTTTTGCTGGAGCAGTGCATGGAATAGGCACGTTGGTTTGTCAACCCTCAGCTGTAAATCTGGAGGCGCTGCCTGCAGCGCTGCCCACCACTATAAACACAGCAAAACCGAGCAGTGTCAGAGTGCCTCTAGAGAGCAAGGTACTGTGGCTGGCAGAGAACCTCTCCTGATGCATTCCCAAAGCTGAGGGACCTCATTTGTGTCCACATTTTGGCGCAGATCCACCATTCCAGCAATGCAAAGGGAAATCAATTGCCTAAGCTTCCAGAATTACTTTAGAGACTCAAACACTGACAAATCAATTTCCTGTGTCTGTGGCAAACACCAGGAAATTCAGAATTAAGAATCCCCAGTGAACTCAGCTCTGTTTCCTTGACCATGTGTGTTTAGTAGGATTTTCATTACCCCATTCTTCTTTTCCATATAGATGTTTTCTATAGGTGAACTCTGTGATCTGGGGACTGTGCACACCTCATAATCTGTCAGAAGGTGGTTGATGGACATGAAAACTCAGGATCAAACCTACATACATGCAAGCAAGAAAATCAGTTCATTAAAGGAAACCAAGTAAAGAGTCACTCAAAGCTGAACCCAAGGATTTCCGCTGGAAAATGGAAACCTGCATGGGTGCATTTCAAAACCCCTTAATTTTATCTGAAGTGCTTATGTAGCACTTGGACCAGATAAATGAGCACTGGGCTAAGTGATCTCCAGGGTCCCTTCCAGATCCACACTTCTGCAGCCACACAACGCAGCACGTGCTGGATTCATTTCCCACTCAGCATCTAAAGTACAGATGTTTACACTCACTGGGCTGCCTGTGTTATCAGTGGGATACAGGCCTGGCTGGGACAGTGAGCCATGCTCAGGCTGCTGAGGCTGAAAACAAACTGCAAAGAGAGGGAGTGAATATATACTGCTATGAGGGGTTGCACCAAAACAGTATTTTTCCAGCATTTCCTCCAATTCAATTATGTATAGGACTGTGATTCTGCTTTCTTTGTACAGAAGAACTCCCACTAACATTAATGGTACTTTTTTCCTTAAAAAGATGTACAAAATAAAGCTCCTAGACGACAGGCAAAAATATGCAATTTCAGTATAAATCAAGGGTGTTTGGTTTAGCTCCAAGTGCTGTGTGAGAAGAACAGAACTAAAATTCACCTCAGGGCATCCAAAGACAACAAATGAAATTTTGAGAAAAAGTGTAGGGATTGTAGTTACAGCAAAATGTGCATTGTGTGTTTGTATTGTGCAAGGTTTTGTTCTTTGCTGAGCGGCATGACCTATTTCCCAGCATCATGTGATTTTTGTATTGGAAGACTCTTCTGTAAAGACATAGAATTAATTTTCCAGTGGAAAAGAGACATTACTGATTTTCCTTACTTCTGCCCAATGAAACAGCTTAACATTACCTTACATTTTATTTATTTTTTTAAACTTCATCACCCTTTTAAAAGATGCAGACAAGTACAGCATATACACATACTTATCTGTTGCTGGCAATATGTAGTTTTGTTGGGATTTCATTCAAAGAAATGTACAAGGCATCAGGAAAATCCAAATTAAACTACACTAGGATTTAATATGATTTAAAGTCCATTTCCAACCACAACAGCAGCTAAGCACTTAGGCGTCTAAAGCGCACAAAAGGAGTTTAAGCTGCCTTCTATGCCTCCCAACTCACAGAGGTGCCTACATTTCCTGCTTAAATTCTGCTTAGTTGCCTGAAGTTTCTTAAACAATGCACATGGAGATGAAAATCTAGGGATGTCACCTCTGGATAAAATCATCTGGCTTTCCTAAAACAGGAATTCCTGTGTCCCAGTCTCATAAGCAACTCTGTCTATCAGACTTTCTGAGTTCATTCCTAATTGAGCCAACGCTAAATCTGAGAGGGGAGAAAGAGAAAAATAACAAGCATATATATAACAGAGACATCTGGAAGGGAACTGTTTATACAAACTCAACAGCTTTAGAAAAGCTGGGCCCTTGAAGTACACACAGGCACTCCAAATCAGCAGTCCCTTCTGAAATGCCCTCTATATATGTATTTATAGCTTGCAGCATCTTTGTTTCTAATCATTTCTTCCACCATACTGGAAGTCTTTGTAATTATGGTGATAGGACTTTTTTTAATGCTTGTGTAACTCAAAAATGACCAAATGAAAGCTGACTACACTTCCCCATAGGAAAGAAAAAGTTTTATACATTAAGAAATTTCAGCTCTAACAGCAATTAGTTTTCAGGTAACTGGTAGAAAGCTGTGCTCATAGTACAGGTTTCTGTTCCTTTGTCATTATCAACAGCACAACACTGCCAAGAACACGGCAAAGCAGGGAATATTGCAGTAATGAGTATAAGGCACCGCTGAACATTTGGTAAGCTAAGCGGATGTTCAGTTAGGTTGGATTTAAAGTATTAACCACTTTGGGGGATGAATTCTGGCTTTCTCCATCTTTTGTATCACATGGACCTTAATGCATTGTGTCAGCATGTGTTTTTTGTTAAGACCTCCAATTAGTTAGAGCTGAAATTTAGGACAGCGTGTGTCAACACCAGAAAATGACAGTATTGTTGCTGTTGTGCTTTCACACGTGACCAAAGCTGTGTATCTGCGCTTGCTGGAGTGCCCCTGAATTTTTAAGAACAGATGAGCCCCAGTTCAGTGTCAGCTTCAAGTCTCCCTGACCTTTCAGCAGCTCGTGCAGGACCTGCTGTACCAACATGCAAGTGGTTGCCTGCATTCTGCTCAGTCCAGAAGGGAACTGGGGCTTCTCCGCACTTAACTGGAAACAATGAGGAGCTGCCTTTGCACCCGGGTGTTGAACATGCCATAGACACAGCTCAGTACTGAAATCTAACATGGAAACATTCTCCAGTGAGTTCTAACCAATGGTTTGAGAAGCCAGAATGAGATCTGGGGAAGGAGGGGCTATGGCAGGTGAGATAGGTACAAAGGGGTACATCTGAAAAACTAAGAGAGTCTCTTCAGGTGCAGAGAAAATCTGCTTCTGATTATATTCATGCTTTCAGAAAAATTGACAAGAGAAGATCAATGCAGGAGATTTTCTTTCCAGGATACCCTGCAGACCTGTTGGGGTTCTCTGAAATAGCTGCTCTTAAGTAGATTTCAACTGCTTTGATGTGTTAAGTGGATTTTGCTCAACTGAAAAGGTTAGTAGTGCTTTATTTGAAATCTTCCTTCATGCACACAGCAAACTTTTCCATGGAAGAGCTCATTTTAAGCCTGGGGATGATAATGGATAAATATCAGGAGAGCTGCTCTCAGTTTCATTCCAGAGGTAATGGCCAGAACTTCACAGAGCTCTCTTAAGTGCTGAGAAAGAGAAGATGTAATTTGCAGAAGATGTGAGAACACAGCTTAGCAGGAAGGTGCGAACTCACTTCTTGGCAAACTTCGTAAGCGCTGCCTTTGGGGATTTTTTAAAATACTGTTTCTGTATTCACCATTTTTATTTCTAAACTTTAAATGTATTTCCTTTTCTTTCTTTCTTCTTTATCTGTCTCATGCTAAAATACCCCATGAATGCACCATCCTTCCAGATTTTAGTCTGGATCATTTGATCTTTACATGCCCAACACTCACTGCACACAATAAGCACTGCAAAGTAGGACTGCCAGTATATAATAATACAGGGAATTTACACTTTGCTGTAGTTAAAATTTGGGTAGACCAGAAACAGGTCAGGCAAGCTTAACTGTCCTCCTGTTGGTGATAGCATCTGAGTATTTTTCTGACTGAAGAATGACATCATGCTCTGTTTCTGCAGTCAAACTGCCATGAGCTACTTCTATGAGGTAATTTCTCTGAATGAGCTATTTCTTATCTAGAAAACGACTTGTGAGGTACACTAAAGTTCACACAGAGAAAAAAATTGAAGCACTATTCTATGAGCATTCTTGTCCAAACCCAGAAGTTGCAGAAAAAAATGAGCTGCAAACACCTGTGTGCTACCTGTGTGGCAAATGAAGACAAACAGGAGGCTCAGCACTGGGACCCTCAGAGGAAGGCTAAAGTGCCTTTGTCCAATCTCCATTCCATAGGAGGACTGAAATACACCTGGGATGTTCTTCAGGAAGCCAGGGTGGCTGCTGAAATTTATGGCAGCCTCCTGTAAAGCTACATCAGCACAGGAGACCAGCCAAAGGTTTTGTGGTTGGCCAAGCCAGTGTGGGCTGAGCATCATTAGATGGGGCTGATCAGAACTGCCAGGAACAGGCTGTGCTGGAGGAGAGAGAGGTAAGGAAAAGCAACACACCCACCTGACCTAAGGGCAGAATCTCTGCCTCCTACTACAACTGGAAACCAGCTGAGAGTTCTGTGATGGTAGTAAAAGCACAGCAATAAAGGGATTTAATGGCACTTCAACTAAACACAGAACATAAATATTTAGATATTCCTTGTGTTTACTTTTCTAAAGTAGATCGAGTTATGTTCTGAATGTCATATATCACAGGCAAAAGAGGGAGGACATTTGGAACCTAAACCACAGTTAAACACACTTTTTTTTATATAGGTCTACCATAGCTGCTGAGGGCAATATTTGCCTTATTGTGAAGATTCAGAGAGCACTAAGACCCTCTCTTTCCACATTACTGCCTAATGTTAGTCTCCTCAAAATCTGTATTTTGGAACTATCTTTCAGACATAATGAACATATGTAATCTTGAAGAAAAAGCTTTAAGAGCTGCAAGCATTCACCATCTTGGAGATTATGCCTAATTATTTAGTGGCATCAGTAAGGTGTTTGAAGGATAACGTCAGACACTGGTATTTTAAAATGTTGTTCCGATTTAACTAGTTTTATTCTTTTTTTTAAGAAAAGGTTTTGACTTCCAAGCTTTGACACTTCCCATGCTGCATCCAAGAAAGGAGACAAAAACCTGCCTATACCAACTCATTATCGCCCATAAAAGCCTCACCATGTTGAATTTCTCCAGCCAGGACAGACCCTGCATGCAGTCCTGTCACACCCTGAAGAGAACGAGTAAGATTACAAACGAAATCATCATCTTTTAAAACTTATTCTGAAAAACGGACCGAACTTGTACTACCTTTGATGTGTTCTGACCTGCTCCTTTATATGTAGGAACACAAAGACACTGTCAGTCTGTTGGTGTCACATTTGTACCAATCAAATAACAATCAATAGCCCAGGTGAGATTCTGCTCCTTTCACGGAGCGCTTCCACCACGTGGGGTCCTTGGCAGGGCATGGATTTACAGCGCATGGAGCGTCTGCAGCCGGGCCCCCGCTCCCTCCATCGCTTCTCCTCCATCCCGCCCCGGGACTGTGCCATTTATTTACACCGTTACGTGCCCGTTTCCTGCCTTACTTAGAGTTTCCGTCATCGAGCCCCCACGGCTCCATCTCCGCCTTTCTCCCACACAGATCCCCCGTGCCCGGGAGCTTCGCTCAGCCCTGCGGCGGCCGCCCGCTCCTTCCCAGCTCCGCGGGGCGGCTGCGGCGGGGCCGGGCCCGCGGGCACCTCCCTCCCTGCATCCCTCCCTCCCTGCGTGCCGCGGGATGCGCTGCCGGGCGGCCACACGGACCGCGCTCCCCGGGGGCAGCGGCGGGAGCCAGAAACATGTCTCCGGTGAGCAGCCCCGGGCGAGCGGTGGGGCTGCGGGGGAGCCGCACTCCCGTCTCCGGGCTGGGTAATCTCCCCCCGGCCACCACCGGGCACACCAGAGCGCAGGGTGATGGGCGCTGGGGCGGGAGCGGTGCGGGCGTAGGGGGGCGGCTCCGCCGCATCGCGTCCCGCTGCGGCGCGGGCAGCGCGGAGCCCCGGCCGTGCGCTGCGGGGCGGAGCCGCGCCCGGCGGGAGGAGCGGCGGCGGCGGCCGCTGCCGCCCCCGCTATCTGACCCGACCTTCCCCCTCTCCTCCTCCTCCGCCCCCCGGCTCTCCTGCCCCCAGCGGCCCGGGAGGAACTGAACCATCGCCGCACAGGAAGTAGCGGCTGCGGGGAGCGGCGGCGGCGGCAGCCGGGGCTGCCGCACTCAATGAGCGACGCTCCCGCAGCCGCCCGCCCCGCTCGCCCCTTCCCCGCCTCCCGAGGGCAGCGGCGCCGAGCCAGCCCGCCGCCGCCGGGGGCTGGAGGCTGAAGCGGGCAGAGGCAGCTCCGGCTCTTGCCGAGGAGGAGGAGGAGGCGGCGGCGGGGACTGCAGGTTGGTGCCGCTCCGCCGGCGAGGCGCGGGTACCGGGATGCGGGGGGGAGGCGGGCGGCGGAGCCTGGGCGGCCGGGGCAGCATCCCCCGCCCGGCGCTGCCGCACGCCGGGGGCTCGGCCGGGAGCCCCTTCGGAAAGGCCCCGGCGCGCCGCCCCCGCTGCGGCGGCTCGGGAGGAGCCGCGCCGGGCCCAGTCCGGCTCGGTCCGGCGGTGCCGGTGCCGCCGGCGGGGGCAGCGCTTTGTGCGCCGGCGGGTGGTACCCGGGGCGGGGGCACGGCGGCGGTGCGGGGAAGGGCACAATGCTCCCGGCTGGAACGCATCCTGCCCATCCCGGGTGAGATGGACGCCGTCCCGGGAGGCGCAGGCTGGCGGCTCGCTGCCGTGAGGAGGGCGGCTGGGCTCCCCGCCGACTGCGAGGGGAGGATGGATGGATGGATGCGTGGATGGATGGGTAAAAAGTGGGGGAGCGGCTTAAAACAAAAAGAAAGAAAGCAAGCCCATTTCGGAAGAGCCGGGCTGTACCTGGGTGCACGGCTTGCGAGTGCAAAATGGAGAAGAGCAAACCCTATTGATCTGAGAGAGGCAACCAAATAGAATGTTGTTGTGCCTGGATCTGTTCAGAGGATGCTCATGGATATATTAAGGCGTTAGCCTAATGTGTAGGCATCTAAATAAATAAGCACGCTGATTATCCCCTTAGAGCTTTTAATACACTGTATTCTGATGGAAATTTTTGTGTTGAGATTGTTACCTGTTCGATGCCACACTTATATGTTCTTCCCCTCCAATATTTTTTCTTCCTTGAATCTTCATATTTCCTCATTGATTAGGCAGAGAGCAAGTGTGGTATGAGAAAGGAAAGTGTCAGAGTTTCCAGTAATCTTGCTGCTCATTCTTCAAAGCAGTAATAATCTTATTAGTTCATCATGTTATCTTACTCATTAATTTCAAGTCCAAAATAAACTTCATGCCCTTTCCCCTTCTCCCGCTCTAAGGGAAGTAGGCTGGAGTCCAAGATGGCATGTTTGCTCTCAGTGAATTGCTGATGTGACAAGCGTGTTTGGGAGCAGAGCAGTAAAGCTCTCCACTTGTGTTGGCAGCTGTTTCTTTTGTGGTGACGCTCTTCACCTGAGACTCTTACTTGACCCACAGGTCTTTTGGGTGGAGTTCAATGTAATCTCAGATATGTGCTTTTTTTTTTTTTTAAGTTTGATTCTACAAGCAGTAGGACTCATATGTTTTCCATTCATTTTCCTGCAAGACTGCAGCTGTGTAGGAGATGATGAAGTTAAATGGAGTTGGAGTTAAGCATTGGGCTGTTACAGAGCTCCTTGCGCTGCGAACAGTTCTGACCCTTGGATTTTAAACATAAATGTTCTAATGTTTTCTGTAACTTTCACAGGAGCCTTGGCTTTTGGTTCCCTTCTGTGTACTGTAGTCTTCTGCCCTTTCACATCTATTGTTACTGAGCCTTCATGACTAAAATGATGCTCATTACTTTCAGTATGTTTTTCAGCCTTTTTTCAGAGCTCTTTTATGTACTCTTAAGAAAGTCTCATTATGTCTTTCTCTCCTAATTCCCACCTTCACCTCTCCACCCTTATACACACAGTGAATTGGAGAAAGCAGGACAGAGAACAGTTGGTCTCCAAATATAGCTGGAATTCAACAAGCACAGGAAAGACACCTGACCAGATTGTCCCTGCTGAGCATGATTAAAATGGCAGGACCATTTACCAAAACTTTGTAGTGCAGTTTAACAATGCAGTGCAGATAGCTCCACTGAGAGTGCTCAAGTTGTGCCTGACAAGGGCTGAAATCAGAATGGGCTTTAGTTGAGGTAATGTTGCACAGAAAAAAAGAATGTTGTTTCCTCTTCCCCTTGTGGTTTCTTTTGTCTCTGAAGAGGTGCATTAACAAACCAGACAAAATTGCACTTACAATTACAGGGAACTCTACCAGCACAAAGTATATGTTCTTTTCCCAGCCAGAGCTAAAGCTTTCTGCTCTGTTTTAATCTTCTTACAAAATGAAATTATTGCATAGTCTTGTGCTAGCTTCCTTTTTTTTTTTTCCTTTCTGCCTCTGTTAGCAGAAAGATGCATTGTTTTCAAATCCTAAATGGTGTTTTGTTTATTTACAAAACTATTACAGAATAATTGGATTTGAGGCTTACATTTTGTGGGGAACCAGTGTGAATAAAGTATTGCTGTTAACTGTAATGTGTTCACCTATTCTAAATTTATGATAGCCATAAATTTTGGGAAGCTGCTTCTACACTCTATGCAAATTAAAAAGGAAAAAAAAAAGACCAGGAAAGCTTGCATTCAGTCTTGCTTCTTTGGCTTATGAGAACATAATTCTTGATAGGAATGGCCAAGGTACTGATGAAGAAACTTAATTATCATCTGCAGTGGCTAAAAATGTCTTGTTCTTTCAGTGGGTGTTTTTAGTGTTCATACTGAGTTGGTGCATGCATAGCCTGGTTATAGTTGGTGCCTTACCAAAGACCAGGTGACTTGGCAGTTGGTACCTGGAGTGCTGCGAGATAAAGAACTAAAGAAATGGCAGAACCCAAAGAGAATCTGAGGTTTCATTGTTTCTCAGACTGCTCTACTACCTTCTGGTGCAGAGCCATCAGTAATAAGTATTCTTTGTCTATGCTTGCATTCCACGTTAGGGCCAGGGAGCTTTTGCTTGTGGGTAGCTCCTAACAAGTAATTGATAACATCTTTTTTTACCAAAACCAAAAGGAATAGAGAGATATTTGAAGGCGTTATCCAAATTTCTTCTTTACCCATGATATTAACCAAGATAAAATAAGAAAAAGGAGCACTAATCCCCAGGCCTCTGCTGCATGCTTGATGAGGATACTCTTAAATGTGTTGCATGAAAATCAGTTTGCCATCTGATGCATGATGTTGGTAGGATTCCAGGCATGAGTCAGCACCTAAGTTGGGGACTGATTATCACCAGCACACAGGCACCTGTAGGCAAAATCAAGATAATCTAGGAAGTGTTTAATTTGCTGGTGTATCCAACTTAGTTTATTAATTGCAGAGGTCCAAATTTCAAATGGTTGAAAAGGAAGCGAACCCTAGCTTACATATTTTTGTTGATGCTTCCAAAATCGGTATATACTTACGATTTACCTGTAACATTTCCTTGTGCCTGTGAGTCTGGACACATTTAGGAGTATGCAAGACATGACAGTGATGAGATGAACGCTTAGGAGTGTTACACACAAGTCAAAGCAAAGATGAAAGAAATGTTTGTCTTTTTTCTGAAGACCAGTCTACAACTGCTGCCTTTGGATTCAGTCCTTTGCAGCAGGTCCTCCTTCTGTTGTGCATGTACCTGTAGCTGTCTGAACAGTATAGTTATACTGTGCTGGATGGGACATTTGTCTTGGGAAGCAGGAGACTTGGGTTGTTGTCCTTGTCCAAGTGAGTATTCAGTGTTATAAGAAGGAACGGAGTGCCGCAGGAGCTGTTTTTTGCATGTAAACCCAAGTAAAACACAAATAGTTTTAGGACAGCGCAGTGACCGAGGAAGTGCTGGGTGGCAATTATGAAAAAGCTTTCCTGGCCTTTTCCCTGGAAGGTATCAAAATAATGCACAGCTCAGGTTACATGAAGATACATCCCACTGGACTGATGGGCAGAGGAGACAATCAAGAGTGTCCTTTCTGTTTCATGCCTGTTTTGTGAGGGGGTCAGTGTCTTCTTGGCACCTTGAACTTTCTAAAGTTGTTGATCTCTATGAGATAAACCGGAGGAAAGCAGGAATTGGTAGTATATCTCCTTGCTCTTGGTAAAATAGCCCAGTTGTTCCTGTTGCTTTTTTCTATCTCTCTTTTTTTTTTTAAATTTTTTTTCTTTCTCCCCTGCCCTTGTGGCTATCCTAAGGCATACTACTTAAGGCAGAACAAGCATGTAATTTTGGGCTCATGCCTTCCCTGGGAATTGGGGAACTTGGGACCTAGGCTCTGTGAGGCTTGCTGCTGCAATGCTGCATTTTTTGTGCACCCATAGGTGCCAGTTCCTCTGTAGAGAGCCAGGATGAAATAAAGAGAATGAGCTTTCTGTTCCCTCTTGGATGGGGAATGAAAGCTGGTATGCTAACTAGTCTTAATACTGTCATTTATCTTGCAGTAGTATCAATAATATGTTGTTTATTTTCCAAACAAAAGATGTGGTTTATGTCCAAAAGAGTTTAAAGACATGTTTGAAGCTTGGTGTAGTGGAAATGGTGGTGTTCTCTGCCAAATCAGCTTTGCCCTGGATTGCAACCTTGTTGCCTAATTGTGCGATTACTGCGGGAGTTTAAGGCTGTTCAGGAACAAAAAAAAAAAAGAAAATGCTTATCCTTGAAGTAAGTGTTGATTTCCCTGTATTTTATGAGAAAGAGGAGACATATAGATTCCTTATACATTTGAACTGAAACAGTAGTAGTTTTCTATACCAATGAGGTGGATCCAAGTGTATTGCAAGAACGTTTAGAATCCTACGGCTCCTGTGTATTCAGGGAAAAAAGAAACTATTTAAACTGGTACAATGTTCTGCATCAATGCTAAGAGCTGTTTAATGGTCAGGCGTAAGCAGTATGACATTGGACTCTTTCTGTGTGTAGCAGCTTTTCTCCATGCAGACTTTCTCGTTTGCTGTAAATGAAATGAGATTTCAGTGACATTTTTGGTTCCTTTTTTTCTCCTCTTGTTGTTCTTGTGTGTTAGCATTGCTTAGGTAATTACAGTGTGCTCGCTAGAAGCCCTGACAGCCTAAACTGAGTTCTTTGTAAAAAACGTGGTGTTTCCCTTAATTAAGAGAGACTAGAAACAGCACCTGAATCTTTTAATTAAATAGTCAAAGTTGATCTCTATTTAGGATATATTAACAAGCAAAACAAAATAAATTTCTAACTAAAATGTTGCCCTGAGTTAATGAGCTGCTGTGAGGCTTTTTTTTTTTTGTGAAGAAAAATAATGTATTGGTGCCGCAACTGTCACACATGCACAGTCATGCAAAATTCATGTGAGATAGTTCCCAATTCTATGGTACTGAGAACAATAGCCACTATTTCTTCTTCAAAGCTCTTCAGAGATGTTAAATAATCCTTGTGACAACCCTATGAAGTGAGTATTGTAGTAATTTTGTATGGATGGCGAAACAATTAATCGGCATTGTCTCCAGCCGTACTGAGAAAGTGGGATTTGCAGCTTGGCCTGCTGCTGGAACTCCTGCTTGTGTGAGCAAGGGGTGGGTGAGCCTGTCCTGCTGCCTCTTCTTCTGTCTGTATCTGTGCTGATGAAAACATTCTGCAGATGCCGTGGTCATCTGTGGTGTGAGGGTATGTAGGTCAAGGTGGAACCTACATGTCCTGATAAAGGATGCATTTAGCTCGTTCTGAGTTATTCTGACTATGTCACTGGCATTGCTTCTTGGAGGAGAGATGTGTGGAGCCGTCGGCTGTGCTGGGATCTGGAATGTCCATCTGAATGTGAAAGCTGAGTTGCTCAGACTGACTCCAGAGCACCAGTTTGCTCATTTGTGGGATGAGGTCCTGGTCAGACCCTTCCCACTGGAACCTTGCCAGCCTGGGCTTGCTTAGTTTGACTTGAGGTTGGTCTCCTAATTGCCTGTTATCTGAAAAGGATGCAGATCCCACTGTTTCCTCTGCTACATGAACAGCAGCTGCATCTGCCAGCTGAAGGAGGTCTGGATAACCAGGACGTAAGTTCCTGTTTGGGTCAGACCAGTGTCGCAGCTTTCCTGTGAAGCCTGGCTTTGGCTGCTGAGATACTTGTGTCTCCTCCACCAGTTCTGCCTGCTGCCCTTCCAGGAGTTATAAATGCCACAGCAGATGGCTTGGGGAGGCAGTGTCTGTAGTTACTGCTGCAAGGTTTGCCGAAGCTTGACTCTGCACAAAGAACGCTTCTTTTTCCCCTGGAGATTGAAAGTTGTTGGTACTTTAAATGCAGATTTGGTCTTTTCAGGGGAACATGATGGAGGAAATGTGTGATTTACATGCTGGTTCAGAAGCAGCCTGTCTTTCCTCTTGACATAATTCATATCATGCTTTAGTGTTACCAGTCTTCAGTCTTCTCTTGCTAGGTCAACTTTCATGTTCCTGGTAGTGATGTAAGTTAGACTGCTTATGGACCCAAGTTTTGATAGCAGCTGACATACTGCTAAATAACACAACCATTATCAGTTTGTTTGATAAAGGTAGGTAACCTTCCAGCAGGTTTCACTGTGAATGTTGTTCTGCCATGTGAGCAGAGATGAGAAGCTCTAAGTTTGACACATCTTTAATGCCTAATGCAAGAGCTCATCTCCCAGTGGCAGCTGTGATTGATTGACCCAAGGTTATGCTGCATGGTGTCTTCTTTTCTGTGGGCCCCTTGCTCCACTACCTTTCTGAAGTCTTGATCTCCTTACCAGCATGTCTGAGCTGAATTTTTTCCTCTTGCATCTCTTTGATGCTGATGGCCCTTGGGTTATTAACCATGTAGCCAGCCAGGTTTGAATTACAAGAGGACTGAAGCCAAGGGGAAAGAAAGGTTTTCATTTCCTGAGGTCAGTGAAGAGGCTATGACCCAAATTACCCCCTGAGCAGTGTTTTTCCCTTCTGGTGGTCACAGCAGAGGTGATGCTTCTGGTTCCTCAGACAACTTCCTGAGGTTAGTCATGTTACAGAATGTTGGAGCCCCTCTCTTCTTAGGGATCAGAGGAGTCTTCTCTCTATTTGAAGGATTTTTATTTTTTAAAAAAATTCGCTTTGCTTGTAAAGTACATTTGGCTAAAAGTGTTAAGTAGCAATGGGACTTTGGGCCAGATTGCAGATTGTTCTTGATCTGCATTTCCAGTGAAATATCACCACTGGGATCATTGTATTGAGATGGCTTTTGGACTTTTGTGTTTTGAGGTTTTATCTTGTCTTTTGCTTTCCTGACCACCCCATGGCAAGGGGACAGGGCCATGCCTTTTTGCAGTCTCTGCTCATAACTAACTTGTCTGAAACTTGTAAATGGTTTTCATGTTGAATTTGCCTGTGGTACTGTTCTTGTTTGTGGAGAGGACAACTACTTGAAAACAGATGTATTTTATATTTAGCTAGCACTGTGGCAAGGATGTTGTTTGTATGATCTTTTAGGAGTTGAGATGGCTTAATCTGAAGTAGGATGTACTTTGAGTAGCTCAGTTTACTTTTTATTGTCTCAAGTTGTTTCTGTTGATGGAAGCTGAACTGGCTGGCTTAACGCTCCAGCTGCATTTTTCCCAAGCGTCTTCTGTGATGGTACAAGACCTATTGCTGCCAAGCACTGCTGGATGCCTTTCAAGCTTTCCTGCCCAAATATTCACTGGAAAACACTCAGTGAGCCCTCTCCCTCCGCCTGCTCTGAAAGGTCTGAGTTTGCATTTACCTGACAGCAGTGGTGCCTTAAGATGAACTTAGAAGGAGGCAGCAGCAGAGGAGTGCCTTGGCTGCAGATCACTGGGATGTTAGGCAGTAGCAGCAGGGTCACAATGTGCTTGCCCTGGTCCTCTGCTCTTCTGGCCATCATTTGCTGTCTACTGCCAGGGATGTGTCGTGAGATGGAGCAGACCTTGGCTCTGAGCTGGTACAGACGTGCTTGTTGCTGCCTGGGTCCTGCTCAGCCCCTAGAAAAGGCATTTAGCCTTGCCTTTGAAAACTGTGGTTAAAAATGGCATTGCTTTATCTTGCTTGTTGCAGCTGGAGCTGTGGCTGTGAACTGAGGACCATAACTTACGGTAAAGGTTTTTGGAGCATATAGTCTAAGAATGAAGACATGTCCATTAAATATGTATGTTTATGGTGTTAAGTGTATACTGCTGGCAAGCTCTCCTGAGTGCAGCTGTGCTTATACCAAAGTCCTCTTGATGGTACTTCTCCGGTTTTTTTTAACTTTGAAGCTTTTGCCAACAACTTTCCAATAAGGAAAAGTTTAATTTTTTGTCTGTGTACTGTAGTTTTTTTCTGGTGTGTTCCAGTGCACTGCTGGAGTGGTGTATTGGCTTTTCAGAAGCAATATCATGCTGGAGAACAAGTGGTGGTGATGAGTCTTGTGGTGTTCACAGCATCACCTCAGTTATACTTCACAGTAGAAGCCAGGTAGACAGTGTTCATCTTTGAAATAACAGAACCTGCTGTTTGCAACCTGCTATGAGCCTTACCTCGTTCAGGTAATGAGCCTGTACCTTTCTCTACAGCAAAAGAAAGTGGTATAATCCTTTCTTATCTTTCTTTTTTCCTGCACTGTTTGTACGTCATCAAATTTTTAATGTCCTAAACCTTAAACATTTTCTACAAGTGCAGTCATCTCAATGTTTGTCAAGAACCCAAATGGTAGATCTGATCTGGAAGTTGAACCTTTGGTTTTCCTTCAAGGCATTATGGGTGGAAAGGCTGTACTTCACATCCATCTACACTAACTCTTCCATCACAAATTTTAAACCTGTCTTCTTGGATCCCAAAGGAAGCCATGAACTGCTGTGAGGGGTTATCTATGGGTAATTTGGCTTGCTGGGCCTGAGAGAGGAGGAGGATGTGTTTTTGTACGAGGGAAGCCAGCAGAAGCTTTACTGCACTTGGCATTGTGTGAAATGAGTGCTGGTTGCTCTTCGTGCCACTGCTGCTGTGAAGGAAGGCACATCCTTTGAGAACATGATTGGGTTGATACTGGCAGAGTGAAGACTTCCTTCTCAGTGAAAGAAGGTCTAAAAGAATGTGGTTTCAGATTGGTTTGACAGGCATTTCCTCAGCTGATTTATTTTAATAAAATTTTGCCTAGATGGCTTTTTTAATTGAATATTTAAGCAAGCTGAAAGCAGGCATTTTACTGTCTCTCTTTAATTTGTGCTGATACGTGGTTTAGCATAATTATTTTTTAATGCCCTTTTTTAAAGTGTAGTGCCCTCATCCTCCTGACCCTCTTCCTTCAGGAAGTGGATTTAATTTGGAGAGAAATGTCTGTTGTATCACTGCCCTGTGGCAGGGAGGTATGTGGGAGGGGTGGGCTTGGTAAAAAAAAAAAAAAAAATTGCTGGCTTTTAAAGTGATGGGTTCAGGCCAAAAAGCATTAAGAATGGTCTGAAGCATACTGTGGCATTTGTAAGCTGCCTTTCTGAACCTCATGAATTTGGTTCTAAGTATGAACCTTGCAGCATTGCACAGATGCCTTGGTTTTACTGGGTGACCTAAAATAAACAACTTACAGTTTTTCTCCTTTCCCTCTCTCCCCCCCTTCCTCTTGCAGGCCTGTCCTTTCTTGTTGGCCAGCATTAACTGTCCTGGATCCCTAAAGAGGAAACAGAGCTGTGTTCTTCTGTTTTATAGGTTTCTGCCTGATCCAGTATGGGGAATGGTGGAGTACTCCTGGGTAGGAGCGTTTTGTCACTGAGCAGATAAAACTGGCTACTTACTATCCTATGTAGTTGGCTCCTTGCTCTTCCCCAGAGAAGCAGGAGTACCAACACTGGAAAAAAAAGGTTGGCACCATCATTTATGGTGGGATTGCAGTTTAGTCTGGAACAGAGGAGTCTGCTGGTACTCTTGAACCCTCCCTTTGAATAAGATTAATCACAACAGCCTCAATTTTTGGTGATAGCATTGCCTACGTTCATTTGTGCCTCTGTGTTCACTCTGGAGGCTTTTCTTTAATGCTATTCATTAACACGGTAAGGTTGGCAAAACTTCTAAAGGGGGAGAAAAGCTCTAGGCTTTCTTGTATTCCTACCAAATACCTGTTTTGATACTAGCCAGAAATGTAGTGCTTCCACTTAGCAGTTTGAAACCTGAATGTGAATCAGTCTTAGGTGATTGCAAAAAAACCCCCAAGAACCCCAAACCCTTCCTTTCTCTCTGACTCCAGAAGAAAAAAATCAAGCACCCTAGATGAGGATGCACACACACCTGCAAAATGGTTCTCCTTGGCATGAGCTGGACTGTGGCATGCAGCTGAAGGCACCTTTTTGTGTGGACCAAGCTGTAAGAAAAACTGAGTGGGAAGAAATTCACAGGGATGTCTAGAAAGCATTAATAAAGGGAAGGTTTAAAGAATCAAGATGGTTCTACGCAGAGAACACACCTAAAAGCCTTCTGTGGGAGAAGAAGGGAGTGAACTGCTGTCTGTGCCTGCTGTAGAGAGGACAGCAAGTTAGGGATTTAAGATGCAGAATGGAGAGCTGCAAAACTTTGGGAAAAGCTTTCTATTGCCAAGCAGGAGTTGTAAAATCGATGTTGCTGGAAGGAACTCAGAAAGAAAAGATCCTGGCAGATGCTGGAGAAGAGTTGGGGTTTGGTGTTTCTGCACTGGGGACTGGAGTGCCTGGTCCCTACTGGGAAATGAACCCTTATGAGATGTGGACAAGGGGCAGGGGAGATCCAAAGAATGTAAGTTCTGGCCTTCCCTGTTCATCCCTTATGTTGCTGTACAAAAAAAAAAAAAAAAGCTAAGGAGGGGGTGGGGGACATGAAATTAGTGGTCATGGTGAAGAGAAGTAAAAGGTGATGGAGAAGCGTTGCTGTCAAAGGTGGGGGGCAGCTGGGTTAGGTGACTTATGGAAATCTCCTTCAGCTGTGCACGCTGCAATTTTATATTGGGAGAGACTCATGTTCCAACCCTGCTCCACTCTTGGAGCCTCACATGCTGTGAATTCTAGCACAGGGCAGCACTGATCTGAGTGTCAGATCAAATGACCTTGGGAAGGATATTGGTATTTTTGCTTCTCTGTCAAGGGGTCCTTTTAGATAGGGGCTGCTTCTTATCTTCCTCTTTGAGCATGTGAAACAATTCACTTGTAATCCATGCGTGTTCCATGGAGAAGGTTAAGCAAAGCCTTGAAGGTGGTGACCTTAGAGATCAGCCTCAAAACTGGTGCCTGAACCCAGCTACCAGAAAGACCATGGTGCCTTCAGTTTGCTATTTTTTTCAGCCTTTGGGCTCTCAGTTTCTGTGGCACAGTTAATTCCTGATGGCCAGCCAAAGTAGAGTGTAACTACCAGGAATGCATGGAGGGCACTAAACAAAAGCTGAAAGGCCGGGTAAGTGCCTGCAGAATTTAAATGCAGGTGCTGGTTCTCTCTATAGCACAGTCCTGCTTGCCTTTTTGGTATTGCAGCCACTGCACGAAGCTGGTGGGTGCTGAAGTAGTTTTGCAGAACCATAAGCACTGAATTAAAATCTGAGTCAAGTTCCTGGCTCCTTGTACCAGCGAACGCTTCACTAGCAAGTAACTGAGACAAAGTACCAGAAAATTTATGGACTGTGATGGTCTGTCACTCTGTGTGAGCAGAAAAGAAATGCCATCCAGCTTCCTGAATTGATTTCTTTGGTGCGTGGTGAGCCTAAAATTATTTGGCAGGACATATGGTCTTGGTGTGTTGGTAAAACACAGGCGATCTGGGATGCTCCACGCAAGGAAGTGTGGAGCATCTTGTTCTTGGAGTTCTCTTCCCAGCAATGGCCAGCGTGTGACCTTGGCAGTGCTGAGCTCTCATTGGCTGTGTCTGAAAAATGCCTCAAAAATGTGTGTATTTGTAATGTAAATGAGGCACAACTTGCCTGCTGACCACAAGGAAATTCAGTCTTTCTGTCGCTCCCTATGGAGCCTGTGCCTAGATGAGGCAGACAGAGCTAAGATAAACTGAGCCTCCACTGAGTAACTCAATAGCTGTTGGGGGAATCTATAATTTGCTGGTTTTCAAGGTACCAGATGCTCTTCTGAGAGGGCAGCCCCGATGTGTTTCTGCCTTAATTCCAGGACAAAGTTAAGATGGGATTCTTTCCACTGGAAGCATTTTGGATGTTATTGTGAGTAAATGGACCCTCTATCTTGGAAGACTGTCTTTTGCAGATAATGTAGTGTTTGGAGTTCACAAATCTGGTGGAATTACACATATGAGAGAGGGTATGAGCAGCAGAAGGCCAGTTACCTGCACTCCATGGTATATATTTGCTCTGGATAGCTAACAAGGCCTCATTAGCTGTGTGCTTCTGAACCTGCAAATAGCTGTTACACAAATTAAAAGCCCCACTGCACTGATACAGGTCCTCTCTGCAGGGGTGTCTGGCTGGCAGCAGTAGTGTTTAACAGGTTCCAGCAGCATCAAGCACATACAGCCTGGTTACAAACTGGGGATTTTTTCCCCTGCACTGAGTTTTTTTGCTTGAAATTTTAACTTGCCTGTCTTCTCTAGAAGAGGTTGGGTCTTCTCAGACAGGTGAAATTGTGCATCTCCAACTTATCTTGGTATAATTTCCTCTTGTTCTCCTCCTCCTCCTCCTCTTCCTTGTTTCATCCCACTTATTGTGGGTTTTGTCAGGGCCCTTTTTTAGGCATTTAGAATCAGTTGCCAAATCACAGTAATGAGCGGGTAGTTTAATGCTGCACAGTGTGCTAGATGCAGCAATTGTACTAGCAATACTTCATCTTTGTGGTTTTCGTTTTTGTGCTTCCTGTGTAGTCAGATCAGGTTTTCTTTCCTGTATCTCTAACCATTTTTTGGTACAAGATGTATGTGGGGGAAAGAGGAGGAGCATGAAGGGAGTGGAAATGGCCTTTATTCCCGTGTTCTCTTGGGTTTAATGCTTATGTTGCCGTGGGGTGGGGGGATGCTGTTCTCTCCCAAATCCATCTGTAGGCAACCAGCAGACCTGAATGTAACAGGTCCACATTTGGATAGATAATGCCATTATTTCAGCTATGAACTAAGCCAGTGGGTCTAGGGGTTGGTCTGGGTTGGAAGAGAGGAGTGTGTAGGGAGAGATGCTGGAGGGGCTGTGCAGCTTCATCTGTTCAGCCTGTTCCTTTCTGGGACTCCTGTTGCCTGTTCTAAATTCCTGTGGCACATTCTCCTGGCCTCACTTACTGCTCCTTGGGGTCTGTCACATATTGACTGTGCTGTTTGTCAAATTCCTTTATTTTCTCCACTAGGAACTTGTGGAGTTGTTTCTGCTGCTTCTTCTCCCGTGTCCCACTGAGGCACTTTGTGCTGCTTTGTCAGAGGCCAAGAGGCTCAGACTACTCTCTGGAGGGCTCTTACAGCCATTTAAGAGCTGCTGCCTGTTTTCTTAGGATGCATTATCTCTTCCTTTTCTTGGGAGTCCTAGTTTTCTGCCTTGGGTCTGGACACAGTCCTAATTTATGTAGAAATCCTATCTTGAAATTTGTTCAGTTGTTAACTTAGCACAGACAGTTTTGCAGTTCTTGTGATGGAAGTGAGAGTTTCTGTGTGTGGAGGGGGCTGTGCTAACTCACTAAAGATTCTGGTTATGTTGGCCAGTTCTTGACTGCAACCTTTTTAGTTCTTTAATGAGAGGTTATTTTGGGAGGAAGAATGTAATCGGGTCAAAAATCAAATTTCAGTCAGGGCTGATTCATTTTGTATGGGCATGTTTTGGTTACTGGGCATTGCTCACAATAGAAGTTGAAAGAATTGGAGTGCTCAAACTAATTTTTACTAGGTCTTTCCCATTGGCAGTGACTGGCTTTCCTGACATGGTTTCATTTCAGACTTCTGAACGCTAATTTCTGTTTTGTATTAAATGTACTTTTGACTAACAGAAATGTGTTGGGGAAAGTAATAAAACCCAAAGGGGAACACAACCATTTCCTCTTGGCATAGTGTTTTTTTCTGTAGATCAGCTATGGATATATTTTGCTTTGACCTGTTTCATTGCTAGTATGAACTTGAAATTTAAAGTCTTGCCACCAAGCAGAGTAAACTTACAAAAGACTCAAGTAAATTAAGGCAGAGGACTTGGAGTCTTAAAAGGCGACTGTCACCTTTGTTCACTATATCGTGGTGGTTCCTATTAGTAATTACAGTATCCTTGGAGAACGGGATGGCTCCGTGCAGTTAGAAAACACTTCCCAAAAGCGTGAAGTGTGTATATCAGGTGGTTTATATATATAATGTCTGGTATCTAAAACCTGGGGGGGGGCGCCGCGGCCCGAGTTCATAATGTATGCTTTTTCATATTGGAGCTTGATTTTTTTTTTTTTCTTTTTAAGAGAAAGAGAGAAACTGCCATGATCTCTCACAAAGTAATAGGGGGAAATAGTGTTATAAATCCCTTGATGTGTTGTGAAAGCCTAGAGCTTTCCTGTTGCTACCTTCTATTTGCCTCCTGTGCAGCTCAGGTTTTTTATTATGTGTTCTTTCTCTCATAGTCACTATTCTCAAAAATTTCTTGAGACAGACTGATACCATGCAAAGTATTCAAAATATTTAATACACTGAAAGAGCAGCTTTTTTTCTGCACACTGAAATCATGTGTCTGTCCACCAAAAGAACTGGCTGGAAGGGGACAGGATGGAGGGACCAGGCTGGTTCTAAACTTGGTTATAATTATCTCTGCTTTAATTAAACATTGTAGAGACTTGTGGTTGGCAACTCGGGTGCCTGAACGTCCCTTTAGGTAATTTAGGGTATTTCTCCTGGCCTGGAGCCACCACTCTCGAAAGGGCATTGGCTTCCCAATGGTCTGGTGTGGCATCTGCCAGTCCTGTGTGGATGTTGTGGATGTGTCTTGGAAACATCTAAAAACATCTCTTGGTGCTATGTTTAGAAACCCAGATCTCTGCTGTAAGTGTTGGTAAGAATTTCCAGAATTTTCTCAGCCTGTTAATTTGGAAGGCTTCTCCTCAAACCTCAGTCATCTTTTTCTCTCCCTGCCTCCCTGTCTTGTGTGTTTAAAGCCAAAAGCTTTAAGTGCCAATATGCAAATACACACATAGGTCAGTGCATGATGAGATTATTTGACTCTCTTGAAGATGTAATTTCATGGCTATAAGACTCTAAGATCACTAGAGTGATCTGAAATTAAGGTCTCTGACTTATCTATAATAAAGGAGCATTGCCAAAATGCACATGCATAGGAATAGGAATACTTTGCCTTGAAAGATACTTATGGAGCTGCAAGTGCTGTAAGCCTTAATACTTTCATTATTGTTGAGATCAAGTTTTTTATTATGCATTAAATAGGTTATAGGCAGCTGAGCTATGTAGTGTCTGCTTGCTTGCTGTCTCCTCTATTTCTGGCCCCCAGTGTTATCCCCATTTCAATGAAATACAACTCCTGTGCTATGATCAAGGCAGAAGGAGTAAGGCAGTGATGGGTATGGTGAGAAGTTTTTTTTTTTCCCCTAGTTCTCCGCTGTCATTTAACACAGTACTTCCAAACTAAACACTGTGTGATATCTTTGTGGTAGCTCTGATGGTCTAAAGAAACAAAATAAAACAACTCCAGTGATTAGCAGCTTTGGAAAAATATTTGCCATGTGAAGAGAGAAGTCATTCCCTAGGAAAAATTACTTGCACCTCTATGCTTTCCAATCCTCTGTTATACAGAGGATAATACTCTGATAAATGTTTAAGTCCTTTTGATTTCAAGATTCTCATCTGTCCTGAATGAAGCTGTTTTTTCATTTTTATCATCATCATTCCTAAAGAGTGGTTTGGGCTTACAAAAGTTGTTGCAAACTGCCTTAGAACAAAAAATATGACAATCATCCTGAGCTGTGGAAAGATGAGTGTAGGTAGTAGGAGAAAGTCCAGTCTCTGAAAAGCAGCCACATCAATGGTGCAAGTTGGGGTAAGGTTCAAGGAGTCTCTGAATGTTGTTGTTCTTGTTGTCTGAATACCTCTCAGATATTAAGGTGGTGCAGGTTACTTGGTCACTAAGACTCTGGTTTTATTATGACTCCTTTTATATAGGTCTATATAGATTCAGTTGTTTAGTATTTTGGGTATTTCCTATTTTTAAATACCCTTCTGGGAGGGAAGGCATAGAATGGAAGGGGAGAAGTTGGTGGGGGGGAGTTTACATATATATTCCTTTTCTCTTAGTTTTTTTCCATGTCCAAGAGAAAGGAGTAGAGTTGGCTGTTTTTAAGAATCGAGCAATAAGCAGAGCTTTAAACCTAGAAATTAATAACTAGAAAACTTCCCTCTAGATCAGTAACTTGTGCCCATCTCTCTAGTGAGCAGCATTTAAAATGATGTTTCATCCAGGTTATTGCACTGCTGAAAGCAAACATTCTTTCCTTTGAAGTGTATCAAATGCTTGTTGCAGTAGTAGTTAATAGGTCTGATTTCAGAAGGTATTCTGTTTATTTTTACCTGTTTGTCTAAAATTCAGCTGCTACTTTGAATATGAGTCAGAATATATTCTGTTCACTAGTATGTACACTGAAAAGCAAAGAGTCTCACAATGGTGTGCTACAGAATTGTAATGGACAAGTAATTCTATAGTCTGTGCTTTCTAAATGTTTCAAATTATGTTTGAGGATTGTCATGAACTGGTGCTTTGTGGTGTGACAAACCACTGGTCACAGGGCTGGTAAAGTTTGCAGGAGATGGATTTAGCTTGGGAAGGAGGAGACAGCAGAGCCTGCAGCACTGCAGTCAGGGCTGGGCAGGGGGGCAGGACCCGGGGTCGAAAAGCCAATTCTGGCTCTTGGCAAAATGCACTCGTGAGGAATCACAACCCCTCCTTGTGACCATAAAAAAAAAAAAAAACCCGGTCAGAGGTCCAGAGGGCAGCTGTGTGTTTGCTTTACCTTTGCACTTTACCCTGGTTGTGTGCCTTTTCCAAGGGGTATTTATATTTTCAGGAACATGAGATTGCAGCTGGACCCGTGAAGGACGTGAGGGGTGGTTTGCACGTGTGGGTCGGCGTGTACTGGCTGTTCCTCTCCGAGCCTGCTCGGCAGCAGCACGGGCCATTTAGGCAGTGCCTTCCTAATCTGTGCAGCTGGACACATCTGGAGGCAGCAGGGTGTGCAAGCACACAGGCATCTGGCCAGCCGTGCCTCGTGCTGGGGATACTGTGGGGCAGGCACTTTGTCAGTGAAAGATCCCTGGATTAAGGAGAAGGCAAGAAGGTGGAGCTGGCTGTCCCTTTGGGGCACTGAACCTGGACTCTGGTGAGCTGTGCGAGCAGAAGGTGTTGGTGAAGTCAGGGAAGCTGCTCCTCTGGCTGTGCCTGAATTCCTCACGTGGATGGTGTGTGGTTCCTCTGTTCCTGGAGCTGCTTTTCCCTGCAGTGGGTAAGGCTTCCTGTGGATATCTGCCAGGCAGTTCTTTGGTGCTGCAGGGTTACCTGTTGTGTAAGAGCAATGGGGCTACCTCGGTTATCAGTTTGTTAAAAGTGGTTTGGGATTTGATATTTCAAAGTGATGATTGTGCTGGGGGGCAAGGTGAAGCTGGGAACTTGTTAAAGAAAAGCAGTAATCACAGAATCATAGAATGTCAAGGGGTTGGAGGGGACCTTAACAATCATCTTGTTCCAAACCCTCCTGCCATGGGCAGGGACACTTCCACTGGACCATGTTGTTCCAAGCCCTGGCCCACGTGGCTTTTAACACTGCCGAGGTTGGGGCATTCACAACTTCCCTGGGCAACCTGTTCCAGTGTCTGACCACCCTCACAGTAATGAATTTCTGCCTAGTATCTAACCTAAATTTCTCCTCTTTCAATTTGTACTCATTACTCCTTGTCCTATCACTACAATTGCCCTACATGTCACCTCTGGAGTGTGTAGGAAGTCTTAATCTATTTACCACTGAATGTGCTATACTTGGAATGCTCTGTAAGCGTGGAATTCTATTTTCCACGTGCCAGTAAATATTTTAACCTCTAGTTACTAATACTGTTTTATGGGTTCCATATTCCTGAAACAGCAATTACTTTTTTAATTTCTCATCCACTTAGGAAAAGTTGTTTTTACTTATGTATTTCTGTTTCCTCTGAGGATAAGGAGACATCTTTTGCTTCCCATGATAAAATGAATGTGATGGATGTAGAGAGGCATCTCACTTCTTTTTAATGTCTTTGGGTAGGAAGTGGCTCTACTGTTCCATTTTAGCCTTCTGTGGCACCTGGAAAATAAGAATCAGGGAAAGCCTAACCCTGTGCTCAGGCTGACAAGGAGGTGTGAAAACAGACTTCTGACATGTAGATGAAATTGAGTCTTTTTGGAGGAGCTTGAAGACAGTCTTACTGCAGGACCCAGATCTGTCAAATTTAAATGAAAAGGAGAAATCAGGTTTCTCAGGATTTGACTGTTCATTTATCTTTCTTTCCATTGCCTTTCTTTGTGTTTAGAAATTTTATACAGAGAAAGAAAAAAAAAATACCAACTTGCTTATTTGGGCAGTGTTAGTTTCCTGTAGTCAAATGTTGTGATTTCTTTTTTTTTTCCCTTTGATTTTAAAATTTTAAAAAAACTTGCTGTGAAATGAATCTGGAAAGCAGTAGGTAGATTAAAAAGTAATATACTTTAACACAGATAATGGAGCTCCCAGGAGCAGAGAGACTGGAAGCACAGGGAGAGAGGCACATGGAAGAAGGAATAAATCTCTTTGACTGTGCTGCTGAATGCTCAAGTCTTTCTGCATGTGATGTGAGTAAATTGCCAGCTGTCTTTAGTGCTCAGGAATAATTACTCCCTTGTCCTTGAGTCATTATGGAGTTGTTCAAGTCTATCTATACATGAGCAGGGTTTTTTCTGTTTCTTCTGATACCTCCAGAGTGAACACTGCTTGGGAGCACCCCGTGGGGAGTGCGGGTCACTGAGCTGATCCAGTGTAGTATTGCACGAGTTGTAAAGAGACTCTGTAGGATCGATGGGAGGGGAAACGTATTTTTGAATATCTGTGCTTATTGTGGGGGTTTTTGTCTTTTGGGGTTGTTGGTTGGTTGGGTTTTTTTTGGGGGGGTGGGTTTTGTGTGTTTTGTTTTTCTCAGTCTCAGGTAGAAGTTGTGTGGATGAATCATATCAGTGGAAGCAAAAGAGGATTTAGTAAAGCTGCCTGGTTTTACTTCCCTAAGACTTTTAACAGACTTACTGTCCCTAAGTTAGTTTTTGTCTATGGCTTTTTGTGTGCTATTGCTGTGTGCATTTTCTGCCTTTTTCTGCCTAAGATAGAGCTCAGCTGTGGTAAGTGTAGCTTTTATGCAGTGTTTATCCACTTGGAAGTTTCTGTTTGTGTGTTTTGCTGGATATGATTTTTAGAGCAGAGAAAACTTGGATCTGGTGAGGGAATTGATCCCTCTGTCCAGCATCCCTTAGAAGTTGTCATCCTGTGCCTAGCAGAGGTGAGAGAAGCCTGCTGTGCTGCCCTAAATAAACTTCCTTGCTGTGTTCAGAGAGGCTGATTGGTTTCATTGATAGAGCTGTAAACGAGACAAACCAGCCTGCTTTAAAGCCTCTGTGGCTAATGAATCAGTCAGGATGTTTTGATCTGTCCTATACAGTTTTCCACCTCAGCTATTCTTGACTATAAGGATCTGAACTTACACCATTATATGGCACACCCTTTTAATTTGGTTGTTGTTGCTTGATCCTGTAGCTGTTGCTTAAAGAAGCCAGCAGAAAGAGCCTGGCTGGGCAGTCCCTTGCTTTGTGTCCCTGTACCTGGTGTCCGGGTGTCCCCTTTCCTTCTGCATAGATCACAATGCCTGCACACATCTGATCCCCCCCAGAGCTGGTGTCCAGGTAAAGTTTCGCTGCTGTCCCTTGTCATGGAGTTCAAAACAAGTAAATGAACAGCAGCTGTATTGATCAGGGCAGCATGGAAAGGAATAAAGCGAGTTTAGAAGAGCATCTGTGTTGCTATGACCCAGCCTTGGCATCTGCTCCCATCTTTCACTTGGGACAGGGGGTCACTAGGGATTTGTCACCTGGAAGAGTCAGACTGAGGGTGAATGTGTAGCATTTTTCTGGTTTATTGTCATGTGGCATTGTGTACTGACGGCACAGCTCAACACTGGCCAGAGTGTTGCATGGCCAGCTGGACCCAGGCGCCCTGTCTCTGATACAGGAAATTTTGTGCTTGGAAAAGTCATCCTTTGTAATCCTTGAAATTCTCAGTGACCTGAGAGAACAAAGAAAGTTGTCATCTTTTCCTCATAGCCCCGACTGCCCATCTCCAGCCCCAGAATTGTTTCCTGCACAGAATTGTTTTTTTCTTACACTATTTATTTTCTTCCACACATCTTCTACTAAAAGAAATCCACTTACTACGTACATGCTTTTACTTTATCTTTTTAGGCTGCTTTTACACGTTGTTCTTCATTATCGGTATGGTTTCTTTGTTTCCCTCTGTATCTTTTTCTGTACTTTCTCTTACTTTCTTTTCCTTCCCTTCCTCTTTTTCATTCCCCAGTCCCTTTGCACAGCCACCTCTTGGCTTCTCAAGTCACAAGCCAAAAGCAGAGGGTGTACGAATTACCCCAGGGATAAACCCATGTCTTATAAATCTGGGTGCAAACTGTAATTTGCCTCCAAGGAAAACTTGCAAACTTGATTTTAAAAAATGATTAGTTACTAAGACTGTCCTGGCCTTTGGTAAGTTGTTCCAGGGTGTGCTGGTCTTTGCTGAAGTGTGTGGCTTGTGACCTCTTTGTTTTTTGGTTTTATCCAGCATCTCTGTTTACTCATGTTGCTTCTCCTGCCTCTTCTATGGAGTTTTCTCTATCTGCTCTGTTTCCCCTAGCTCAAGAACTGTCCCAAAATCTGATGTGCGTGTTTTCCTCTTCACTATTTCTTCAGGACGTAATTTTTGTGCCTTTTGGGTAGAGTTACTGGCTGGTTTGAAAGCCACTGAGTGAATACTAGAAGACTGTTAGTATGGTTCTACTCTTCAGGCTGACTTTGGAGGAAGCAATGATCTCAAGTCATGAGTCTCACCAGGCTCAGGAATTTGCTGTGTACGTAGAGCCCTCCTTTGGTTTTCAGTGGCTCAGCATTTTGAATTAAAAAAAAAAAAAAAAATGCTGCTTTGCTTTTCCAGGTTCCTGTCAAGGCTTTTGTGAGGGAAAGTAGACCTTTTGGTCACCTGGAAAAATCTTCAACAGGACTCCTTTACAGGACTCTGTATTTTTATAATCTTCATAGATAGGCATAGTGTCATAGTTTTATTTGTATAACAGCAGTAAGGCCTTATTTGCTTTAAGCCTTGTTTTTTTGCAAGACTGGAAATAAGTCCTTGAGGCTGTTGGTTTTTCAGTTCATTAAGGTAGTGCTGGAAGATATATGAGGAGAACAAGTGCTTTTTTACCACCCTTCAGTTTGACAGTCACACCAAGCCTTTTCTGTGGAAAATTGGCATTTGCCTTGGAAAGGTCATTCATGTGTTCAAATAACAGCATGCAGGAACAGAAAACCCTTTCAGAGCAGGCGTCCAGAGATGCAATAGAAGTTATCTGCTTGTCTCTTATTATACCTGTCACCAGAGAAATCTGGTGAATGAGTCTCCAGTTGCCAGCAGGAAAAAGAAGTTACAGTGAACAATAAGAGGCCCATGGGGAGTGCCCAAGGCATCGTCTTTCACACAGACTGAAAGCTCTTTTCTTCTGTGCAGGAAAAGAACAAATAAGTAAAACATTAGTCTGCTACTGATGGGACACATGTGAAGCATTAGGAAAAATTAAAAGGTCGGGTTACTTGCAGTTCTCTGAAGTTAGATACTTATCTCTGTGCTGACAGAATTGAGAGAAGGTTTTATTTACTTCCAAGAAAAAGGAGAAGACCAGTCAGTCTGGCATAGGAATATAAACCCACTTCTGTTCCTCAAAGTATAAAAATTGCTTGGTGGAACAGATTGTGTTGTGTGAAGAGCCCTTGGAGCATATGTACGTTTGCAGTTGTAGTTTTTTGTTACATGGTTCATAGAATCATCATGGGAATGGGATGGGTTGCAAGAGGACCTTGAAGATCATCTTGCTCCAACCCCCTGCCACAGGCAGGGACATGTTCCACTAGACCAGGTTGCTCAGGGCCCCATTCAACCTGGCCTTGAACACTTCCAGGGATGGTTCTTTGCCTTTGCAGAGAGAGGAATAAAATTGAACTGCTGATTCTGCATCCCTTACCTGCAGCAGCCTCTCCTGGAGATGTTTTTGCCTATGGAAGTGAGCATGTATAGGGTATGGAGGTCCTACCTGGTGTGTTGTACTCTTATTTTATTCTGAGGATTTTTAAGGGTTGGATAAAGTAATTTTACAGAAAACAATTGAAGTTAATTTTGCATTTAATCTTTTGTAAGTTTAGTGAGTGAAGTTAGCAATACAGACTTAAGGCCAGTGGACCTCAAGGTGCTGTAAAAACTATCCTCAGACTTGTTCAGGTTTCATGAAATACAGATGTGGGCGTGTGACAAGCACATCGCTTTTGGGTGCACATGGTTGCAGTTCTCTCAAGTATAGTACCATGGATATGTTTCCCTTGATATTTGCCATGTGTTACAGAATACTTTCTGTCTTGCTGTTACTTGCATGTGCAGTACCAAGAGCCCTGGGTTTTGCTGTGCCGGCATTTTGGAGTTGGAACGCCTGTGAATTTCGTAAGGGAATGTGCTTGTTCCTTTCATGCTGGAGGATGTGCTTGGCTGGGGATGAGGATTTTGGCCAAGAACACTGCACCAAAATGTTGCCACATGATGGGCTGCTCCTGCATCAAATTCAGCAGCTGTTTCCTCCTATTGCTGTCTTCTGCAGCGCTGTCCTCTGCCAATTCTCCCTTTTCTCCCTAAGGAGAATGCACACTGGAAAGCTGATTCATCAGCCCAGTGAAGAGCTGTGCTCAAATTAGTCCTTTCCCCAGGCTTCAGAGTACTGTCCAGACATGAACAGGAATGGATGGCACTAGGTATTAGTGTACAGCTCTGGTAAGGATTTATCCTGCACGTTTTCTGAGGGTCCTGTTATCCCATTTGGAAGTAGAATAATTTCTGTCCCATTTTGCAATCAGCTGCCAGATCTGCTTAGTCTGTTCCTTTTTTTATTCCTTTCATCCCTGTTCCCCCAGTTTGGCTGTCCCCTGTTGTCCAGCCCCTATAAGAGAAGTGAACTGCCTGATAAAGAGATGTATTCCTTTTGTTCTGCAGCTGGTTCTTCTCTATTGGGGAGCCAACACTGAGGATTTACATCTAGGTGGTGATAATGTGAGTGCATGTGAGATCTGCTTTCTCTCAGATTTCAGTGGCCCAGTGCTTATGGCCGGAGAACAGGCCAGCCTGTACATATAGAGCAGGAGCAGAGAAAGCAAAGAAACAGAACAAGAAATTACTGAAAATTTATTTCAGTCTCTAATATAATCATAAAGGTTTGGGATTTCCCCCACACACTTGACTTAAGATACTGCTCCTCACATCCCTCATGTCAGGGGTGAGCCTGGATGTGAGGAGACCTTTCCTCTCTCCTTTGATATCTCCTTTCTGTAGGTTCTGGGTACTCATCCAGAGTAGTGAAGGACAGGAAGGGTCAGAGTAGGAGACATCTTCAGTGCATGTCTGAAGCAGAGCCCTTGTGTGGGAGCTGGTGATGCTTCATGGCAAGCTGGAAAAGGGAAATGTTTGGAAAGCAGTGGTTCAACAAAGCACTTGGTGGTGTTACTTGCTGTAGTGCTCTGACTGATGTGGGACCCAAGAGGACAATTCTGTTTAAAAAAAAAAAGTCAAAAAAATGATCGTGAGGACTGGACCCTTGTCGTCCACCCTCCTTAGACCCTATTAGGTTACCCTCTGACTTGTTTTGGACCAGACTTGGCCTTCTGGCCTTTTAGCAGCACTGGTCAAGCTTAAGAGTAGACCTTCAAGTAGCAGTGGCTGCATTGCCTGACAGGGTGCATGCAAAGTGGAGTCCTGTCTCTTTGCCTTGAGCTCTTCGTGTGGCTTGTGAATCAGCACAGAGTCCACTGAAGAAGAAACTGGCTTCTACAGCAATTTGCCCTGAGCCCATGGGATTCATATCCTGAGAGGCTGGTTAATACTGTTACTCTGCGTTTGATAACCTCTGGGTGTTTGGATGTCATGTTTGGAGGGGGAAGGGGGGAAAACACACCCATGTGAAATGTTCAGACTCAGGATATTGCTCAAACTGGAAATCAAAGGACTGTATGGTGTGCTTTTCTGTCTTTATCAGTAGTTCAAATAGACATGCTAATCCCTGTTTTTTTTCTAGTAGCTGTGGGGATTATAGCCACAGTGAGAAAGGTACATATTGTAAGCAAGATTGAAAATTTACCTGTCCATCAGATAGCTGAAGCAAAAGTTTATAAAGACAAACAAACCCCCAAGCAATAGAACTGTACTACAGTATGGCACATAATTCTCATAATGCTTTTTAGCAGAATTCCTCTCTTCCCCTCAGTGCCAATGCTGGGCTTTGGCTGGGATTTTGGAGCTGTTCTCTGTGGATTCTTCTCCACACAGGAGAAAATCCCTTTGCCGGGGAAGTTGGCTGGCTGCATCTGCTTTAACCCCATGTAGAGTGCAGTAAGAACAGACCAGGAGAGCAGATTTCAGTTTCATTTGCTTTGTCCACTTCATGTTCTTTACATCTGAGGTATCCTACTCCCTCGACTGGCCGCCTTTCCTGTGCCCTGTGCATGTGCTGCAGAGCTCTCTGGAGGAAACCTGTCCCCTGGATCTCTGCTCCTTGGACTGTTGCTCCAGGAAGTGTCAAATTACCCTCTTCCCTGTTTCACAGGGATGATGCTAGAGTGTCATTTCCTTGTCAGTGGTGTCTGTGTAAGCCTCTTGTGGGAACAAACTTTATTTCTCTTCCTGCTCATTTGAGTGACCTATGCAACCTGCTGCCTGATTCCCTGCTTGATTCCCGAGATCAGGGTGATGTCGGGGGGTGCGTGTTTTTCACCATCAGCTTTCCAGGAGCACACCCAAAATACCAGGTTCTCACCTTTCTGCACATCCTGTTGTTTGGGGAAGACAGAAAAGGAGCTTTCTCTCAAGTTTTGCAGCTGCTTTTTCTCTGGCCCGGTGAAGAAGCTTGGCCCAGTTGGATGCCATTCCTTTCATTATCTGAAATGATAAGGAATAGGCACAGAGTTTTGCTCTGACAAGAGGCACAGTCAAAGCCTTCTTCCACCCTGTGGTACAGCATCTCAGCTGTCCCTGAATGGAATTTCAGCAGCTCAGGCCTTGCTCAAAAGAGCGACTGTCACCTGTAAAGTCTCATGAACCTCAGTCCCTACAAGTGGTGAACTGATGTGGGCTGAGCAAATCTGGGTGTAGTTATGGTCAGGGTTTCCAAGGATGTCTTTGAAACCTTTTACCTCCATGCAGTGGGAGTTATCAACAAGGTAATCTGGGCCTGTGCCCTCTGTGGATCCCCAGGCAGCGTGAGCAGTATTGATTCCAGACTGGTGCCTTGAGCAGGACCGCTGTCAAATAAACAGTGGGGGCAGTTCTTTGCTAGTCCTGCTGACTTCAGGCCATGGGAAGGTATTGCCAGGCCAGAACCTCGTATCTGGCCTGACTGAGGTGGAACATGCTGCCTGGGTCCGCCTGCACAAAAAGCTGGATGCAAATATCTGCAGAGCCTTGTGAGTCACAGGTGGCTGCTGTGGACACTGAGGATGTAATTTCAGCCTCCCACATCTGCCTCAGAAAGTTGCAGCCCCCAGCATGGGTCTCATCTAAGACGCTTGTCAACAGAGAAAGGCTGCTGTGATCAGTGTCTTGGAACAGACATAGTGGAACAGGGGAACAAAGCTTCGTGCCGTGACTTATGCACATGAGAACACTACTGAATAAAAAGCAAGAGATTCCTGATGGACTCTGGATCTGGTTAACTTGCCCTCCCCATGTTTTCATGCCTGTGCATGCACACATGTGTGCACTCTGTTCCTGGTGGCACTCAAACCAACCAACTTTTTGTCCCTGTTGATTATCCTGGACAGCATTTTTGCTGGGCCTCCAACCCTTTGGATCTTGCTCATGTCCAGGTTTGTGCCTCTGACTCCTGTCACATTCCTTGAGGAGGCCTTAGGGGGAGCGGGTTTGAGGGAATTGGGACACCGCACTTGGAGTGGTGTCTGTGCTTTGCTGGGCTGGGGAAGGGAAGGCAAATTTGGCAAAACCTCTGTTAGCTGTTGCCACCTCAAGGCAGGAAGTTGTTGAGGGAAGGCAGTGGTGCCTAGAATTTTTAGGATGAGGATAGCCCCGCTAGATAGAGTGAATATAACAAACCACCCAGGTGTCCCATATCCCAAGTGTGCCTATGGGGGATTTAGGCCAGGCTTTTTTGGAAGGCAGTATAAACCAACAGACCCGTGCTTTTGTGCTCATAAAGGGGATTGATCTTTGTCTTGGGAAAGGACATTTTGTAGCAGAATGATACAAAATAAAGCTGAAGACAGTGGTGGTGTTCAGCAATGATGAGGAAGATGACAGAAGGCAGGGCAAATATTGAGTAAAGAGAAATGGCACAGAGGCTGGAGAGGCCTCGGTGGAAGGCAAAGCAGATTGCAAAGGATTGAGAGCTGCAGAACTGGTGGTTAATATAAAACATAAAAGTGCATGTCCTGGGTTGCAGTGTATTCTATTACCATGTTCATGAGCTGTTGAAACCAGGTGGGGCAGTGTTTCCTTGCCTCCTCCCCCCAGACTATCTTTCTGTTAATTGCCCATCATTGTCCTGCTGCATGACTCAGAGATAACTCCCTCCGGACTATCTTCTGTTAATGAGCCTAATCAACACTTGGCCTCATGACTCGTTATCCCATTGTGAGATGCTCCACCCAGAGGGAGGAACCAAGCATCCCATCGTGGATATAATCTGGGACTCTGACCACCAGAGACAACCCTTCCACTGGATTTCCAGAGGACAGGAGCTACACAGCCACCACTGGACCTTCTGAGGAAGAGCAGACCCTTTTTTCTACAGGATCACTGCTTCAGAGGACTGCAGCCACCATTCTACCAGACTGCTACCACCACCCTGCCTAACAGGGTGTCAGGTTGTACCTTGACTCTTGTCAGTTTGACAGTGTTTTCTTTTACTTTTTTTTTCCTTTTCTTTAATTTCCATTAAATTGTTATTCTGACTTGGTGCCTCCCACTGGTTTGTTTTCAAACTAGTACAGTGCATTACTTAGAAAAGTGCGAAGGGTGCTGCTTAGCCCTCTGTTTAACTACCACCTTTGATGCTGGTTATGGCTGGGACTTGGATGTGTTCTTGCTGGACTTCCCTTGTTGCTTTTTCCACCTTCTTATGGCAGGGGCAGATACTGGAGGTCGTATTGCAGTCTTAATTCCTCTGAAAGAAGCTATTTTTGTCCCTCATGTGTTCTTGATTACAGCATGGCTGTCCAAGGAGTGACCCCCTCGGTTGTTTGTATCCTTGGGAGCTTTGTGTTTGTGGCCTGTGTTGAAGGAACCAGCTGGGGTCTGCAAGGTGTCTGCTCAGAGGAGCACAGAAGGGCACATGAGCAACTGTAATTACAAATGGGTTATACCTGGCTGTGTGTTGGTCTTTCAGTGCACGGGTTGTATGTGGTCAGTCTGACACCCAAGTACTAAAAACATCCATAAAACAGCTGCATTTGGGCATTAAGTAGTAGAGGAAATGTGAAGATTTGCCAAAAGGCAAAACCCATTTGATTCGCAGTGCACGTTTCTGAACAAACTTCTCTTGATGTGCTTATTCTGGAATTTAATCAATTTTGAAAAAGGGATTATCCAATTCACAAAAGATAGACAAACTGCCTCAGAATTTTCATGTGAACTAAACAGCTTTTAATCTAGGAAGTAAGAATAAAGTGGATGTGCTCCTTCTGCCACAGATGAACTTTTCTTAAGCAAATCCAACTTCATTTTGCTTAGTGTATGTGTTTTGTTGTTTGTTTTTAATAATCAGGATAAAAAGCGTCTGATTTCTCACTAAGATTTTGCTGCCTTGCTTTGGGGTACTTTACAGTGATAAATAAACTATTTTTTTTGTTAGTAGAGGAGGAGCAACAGTGAGAGAATTCCCTTTTTTGGTGAATTTTATGTGGCTATGATTAAGGGGTTCCTTGAATTCAAACTAGATATTTTCTTGTCTTCAGTTTTCTGCAGAAGACCAAAATGAAATCACAGCTGCATGGGAAACATTTTAGTCACTAGGGAAAAGTATTTCACAACAAGATACGAGGATTAGGTGGGTTTGCTCAGTTAAAAGCTTTCAGAATCGCTTGTTTTAAAATTAACCTGGAAGTCATTCTGGCTTCCACAGTGCAGCAGTGATACAAGGTCTTTGAAGACAAATATTCAAAGGTCAGTCTGAGATTGAGGTAATTAGCGCATGTCTGTTTTAAATTTTGAAAGTCTATAATTTTTTGAAGATCCATACTTTTACCTTGTGGAAAATCTCAGACTTGGATGATTTGCACTGTATGAAGGTAATAATAACCCGTCACTGACCAAACCTATTCATCTGATATCAGTGTGTGTGCTGAGCGTGGTTTCATACTCTGGAGTCCCTCAACCATCTGCTGTTTGCCTTGGGATCAGAGAGCTGCCCATGTGTAGGCAATGCCAGTCAGTAAAATACTTGGAGGATATGGCTGAGTGATGGGACATGTTTGTCTTGTAGGTAGGGGATACCTGGAAGGAAGACAGAGTCCTTCAAGGTCAAAGGAGAGAGGTTTCAAGTTAATACCCAGAGGTCTGTATTGTCTTTCTCCACCCCATCCCTACTTCTGCTTTTTCAATGAAGTATGTTGAGAGATTTAGCATAATACAAAAATTAAAATAACTGTGGGTAGATAACAGCTACCTTTCTAGAGCAGGAAATTAAAATACTGTTTGCTTCAAAATGCAAGTTTTCTTCCCAATTTTGTCAGTATCTTAAACCCTGTCTTAAACTACTTTATTTACTTTTTTCTAATGAAAGTTTACTGCAACTAGCAGAAGCTTTTGACACAATTCTGCTTTTCCTATTTATTTGACGTATCTCTTCCCACACAAATAAGCCACACCACACCTTTGATTAACTGTATCTTGTCCTTGAAAATAAATCTTTAGATAATTTGCATAAGTCAGAGGCACAAGGTTATTGGGGTAAATATATGGGAGGTAGAGGGCCAGGAGTCTTAGGGGCAAGAAGGTAACAGCTATAAGGAAAGAGAATAAGGAAGAGGTAAGTAGTCTTTTATAGTCTGAGTATCTGTTCCTGCTGACTTGAGGGTCTGTTGCAGTATGGTGTGTCCTGAAGATTGGGGTAGTGGTTTGTGTTCTTTTTAACAAGTAACTCACAAGGTGTCTTGAGGGTTTTTTGGGGGGTTTAGACAATTAGAAATACTTTAAAGTGGCAGTTTTTAAGCTTGAGTCTGAAGAGTGGCATCTAAGCAGAATGACAGATTATACTGAGGAGTTTGCTTTCTGTGTGGATTGGGTTTTTTATTGAGTTTGGGTTGTTTTAAGCACTTCTTTGGAACCGAGGAAGCATTGTTCTATGTGCACCCTTAAACCTATGTGGTTGAATGGGTGGTGTGATGTACTTGTTGCAGTGCTCAGTAGCCAGGAGTCATAAAGGAGACTTCCCAGTAGAGTGTATTTTATGGTAATGCTTCGTCAGAGATTGTGCTTTTGTTAGAAAGACATAAAGGAATAAATATAGAACAACTCAGGTGCTAAAAATAAGCACTTGCATTGACGTCTACTTTTTTTTTTTCCCCCCTTTAAAAGAGACCTTTTGGGTATTTAGAAAGATGCATCATATCTGCTCAGAATCCTTTTGGCTGCAGTGATATCTTGAGGGACAGACAAGTCAGCTGATCTTAGAAAATAGCTTATCTTGGTTTGATTGAAGAGTGCAGTGTGGGAATAGAGCAGATGCCGAGGAAGAGACGTGCTGTGGGTAATGGAATAAGAAGTTGGTTTAATTACTGCAGCCGTAGAAGCTGGGCATTTACGATCTTGAAGATTAGAAGACTGCTCAGCTCTTGTGTTTATGGAGAAAAAAAGGATACTAAATACTTCAATCAAACCCTGAGATATATCATGAATCTCACTGAAAAGATGGTCCCTTGATAGGAAAGCTGCTTTCGCTGAATGGCTTCAGTTACAGTCCAGGATATAGTAATTCTGGCATCCTTTTAACTGTGAGATGAGGGAATGAATAATCTTCCAAAAAGTCTCTAATCCTAGAAGCTGAGATTTTCGTAGTGGGAGAATGACTTGCTTGAAGTGGATTTTGAAATAATTCTCAATTTGCAGATGATCTGCTGTAGACATGATTCCTTGCACATACTTGGCCGCTTGATTCCATTCCAAATAGTCCTCTGAGATCTCTAGTGTGAGAGTGAACTGGTGAATCAGTTAACACTTCTAAATCAGTTTAAGATTAGATTATTACTTCAGTGCTCTTCAAAATGTATGAATTCCGTGTCACACTCCTTTATTTACAAACTGTGCACGTGTTTCAGTATCCAGAAACACCGAGATCAGCCCAACCTCATCCCCGTCGCCTGGTGCTGCCAGAGGTGGGTGGTGTGGTGCGTGGGGGATGAGGGGTCAGGCCTTCTGGGCATCTCACAGATTGTACAGCATCAGACAGATGCTGGTTTACCATGGTTGGAGGAGACCATTCCTGCAGACCATTCCAGGGCCATAATCTGTTCATCTATGGCCACCCTTTCTCCACGGATGAGCCGGGAGCACATCCCTCTGCCTTCGCAGAGGGGTTGCTGTGGCTGCTTCTCCCTTTGAACTTGAAAACAGCTCAGATGTAAACCGCAGTTTAGGCTTTAAAAGAGCTGGCACCTGCTTCAGTCACACTGGGCTGGGGTGAGCTGTGGCTCCATGCCAGCCCTGGCTGGATGCGAGAGTGCTCTGGTGAGGTTTTCTCCGCCTGTCACAGGTGGAGCAGCCCCAGCTGTGGGGAGGAGCATGGACAGACCCTTGGCAAGGCTGCTCCATGGGCTCCTGCAAGACTAATAAAACACCCATGCCGTGTCACCCTTTGATCACAAGCACTTTTGTCTCCTCAGCTGCATGCTCTTCTGTTTGACTTGGTTTCTTTTCCCCCTCCCCTCTGCTTTTAACGAAATTTACCTCTCGCTGTGTTTGACCAAGGTAGGACAGTGTAAAGATAATGCTTCCTCTTAGGAATTAATTATATTGTTATTTCAGATTGCAAGCCTCATCAGGCTTCTGGAAATCTATTATTTGTGTATATTTCTGATTAATCATAAATGCTATTAATATGGTATTAAAAAACTGTCGTTGTGTAAACAAGGGGAAAAAAGACAGTTCAAAAGTCCAGTGTACAGGTTCTCCTAGAGAGGATGAGCTAGGCTTTCTCTGTCTCCACTGTTAGCTCTGTTGAAGATTGTATTTTTAATTTTTTTATCATTATTTTATAATTAGACACAGTTCCCTTCTATGAGTATGAATATCTATAGTATGAGTATGCAAATCTACAATTTTTCTGAGAGCCTGAAGAGGTGATGCATTCAAAATTATCAACTCATTCACTATGAAATGCCTTCACCCATAACAAAGAATAATATTTTTCTCAGGATGCAGATGCATTTAACTGTTCTTTCCTTGTTTTGTTTTGGAATGAGGTACGGTTGCAAATGTAGCTTGTTTCACTGTTGCCTCTTCAGATCTTACCTGCAGCAGTTCAGAATTTTAAAGGTTTCTTTAAAAGACTTTTACTTCCTTAGTGCAGAATGCTAAGGATTTTGGACAGGGAGCAAACTTCATTAGTTCAAGTGCTTTATAATAGATTTTATTTCTGAAGTGCTCTTCATTAAAGTTCTTAACTAGATTGCCATTCTACAGCCTTTTAATTTTGCTCGAATTTGAATCATGAATAGCGAATAAACAGAAATATTGGTAGTTTGTTTAATCTAACCCAGGGGAGTAAAATAACTCCTGAGGAGGAGGATCCCTGAGCTACAAACAGGTTTATACCTAGTGTTGGGATGTGACTGTTTCTTGGATGATGTCCAGGGTGAGGTGGACGACAGTGAGGCAGGCCAGGGACAGTGTTGGGGGATATTTTTAGCCAAGCCTGCTTGACTTGTGACTCTGGTGACAGCCTCTTGCTAAAGGGGGCTTAAAGTAGACTGGGAAGGTGTGTGGGTGAGCTCAAATTGACCTGAGTCTGGAGTTTTAATCCTGTTGTCACTAATGCTTCACCTGCAAGTTTTTGTTTTGGAACCTTATGGATTCGAGGCTGGTAAAGGAAAGGTCCGAAGACTCGCTGCAATTCTCAAATCCTACGAGGTAGCTCCTTCCTGCTACCTTTGCCTGAGAGTTCCTAAGGAAATGATTAATTTGGAGTAACTGGGAAGTCTGCTTGTGGAAGATCAGAGCATGAGTTAATGATCGATTGCTGCTCATTACTGGGTTATTATGAAGAATTGTGTTTAGAATTTCTTTTTTTTCTGACTGAAGTCCACTTAAGGACCTGCAGCTCTAAAAGCTACCTATAAATCTATTGCACACCAAAGAAAATGTCACAGCAACAGGAGAAAAGCTGGTGCAGCACCTGGGGGCAGTTCAGGGACCCTCAGTCCCAGGGTTTGGGGCAGGGCACAAAATGAAGGTGGCAGAGGACCACTGTAGTGAAAGGGATGTGCTGTTACAAAGGGCAGCCAAAGAAAATGAGTGAAGGATGTTTGCAAATGATTTTTTTTGTTTGTTTTTAAGACTTGAAAAGAGAAAGAGCAGGAGAAATTAGGAAGTTAAGCTTATCCCTTACACAAGAATGATCTGCAGGGTATGAGTCTCACACTCGCTCCACTCAGGTCCCTCTGTAGCATTTAAGTGCTGATTACAGCACCTCTCCTTGTTTCTGTGAAAGGCTGCACTTTACATAGCTCTGTGTTCTGCTGTTGCCATAAACATTTTCTATAATGGGCTTATTGTAAGCAGAAGAGTATTCCAGTGTTAAAAAGAAAAAAGCAATCCCTGGAATTAATCTGAACATGACAGACTGACATGATATATGGCAATAAGAAAAAAAAGAGTGTACAATTAATGGTCATTTACAAAATAATTTAGGTCCTTTTTCAGAGCCTACTTCTTCCCAGGAGTCAGCTTAGGCAATTCTTGTGTAAAGTATGGATGAGCTTGCATCAACATTCAAGATGTATTCACAGTTTAAATGTCATTAATAAACCCAGCTAAACCCCCAAGCATTCCCAAACACAAGAAAATGCAAAAACCTTGCCTAAGCCTGCTCAAATTCCCCTCTAACACTTACTCTCTCATGCTGTTTTTCATGTAGGCCTTTAATCAAGGATAAGTCATGGGAAAACCTCAGAGGTAACCAGGCTGTAAAAAATTGCAAGGCTGTAAGAATTTACTCTTGGGAGTGAACCTGTCTGGACTGTATCTGGGATTACATTTCCCAGGACAGGGCACACTTCACTTGGTTCAAAGATGTTCTGCCCTGGTTGTTTAGGGCAGCTGTGTCTTTCCCAGCTTCATTTTCACATGGCCATGGTTTTCTGTCCTGTATTTGAAATTCTGTCTCAGGGTGAGATAGCGCTCGGTATCTCACTGCATCTCACTGTAGTGCTGTACCAAGTTAACTTGCTGAGGACCTACCCTGTTTCTGGTCTCTATCAGCAGGAGAAGTAGAGCCTCTTTGAGTTATTCAAATTTGACTTTGAATAACTCAACCTCTTCAAATCTGCCCAGGGTTGTGTAGCAACCCTGCTGTGATGACCTCAGACATCACCTCCTTCTCCAGGTGTTGCCAGCCACTGTAGAAAGGACCATGTGCAGCTGCTTCAGCCCCAGCAGTACACAGCTGGAAAATTACAGTGCACTTTGCCTATAAAAATAAATGAGGGTCATGATAAGAACCCACCTTCATCAGGGGGTTAAAGTAACACTCTGTGCTGTGGATTGGAGCAGCTGAGGTGCAGGCTATGGAACAGTGATCCCTGGCAGAAGGCTGGGATGGACAAGAGGGGGCAGTAATGTTTTAGGCTGTCGCAGCTGACCGTGCTCCAGGATGTTTTATCCATCAGAACCCTGGCTCCACAGGTTAGAGACAGGGTTAGATGAAACTGATGGGCTGCTGGTGCTCAAGCTCTCCTGATCAGTGAACACAGAACTTTGTGGAATTATGAGGCCACAGGTGCATTCACCCATTTCATTCTTGCTTATCTTGTCTTAGAGTTCCCTCTAAGGCTCAAAACTGAAGAGTTTGGTTGCAAGTTGCAATGGAAAATGAATTGCTTTGTTTGCTGAAGAAGTCTAATTTCCATCTTGGAAAGGAAAGAATTTGTCATTGGTCTATCTAGGTCAGTAGTCTGGCTTATACTGGATTTCCTTACTAAAGGATCTACAGTCAACACAGTGACTGGTATTTTCTCTGTCATTTCTGTGTCATTCAGGATTCCAGTTCTCTTTTCAGTCTACTTACACCACTTCTGACAGCTGTGGCAAGAAGGTTCACAGGTCAGTTATGGATGATGAGGAGGGAAACTGCTCTGACTGATTGTTGTGCGTCCATCAAAACTTAATGACAGCTTCTCTGGTTTTCCTACTCTGAGTGAAGACTTCTTTTTCTGAAAATGCCTCCAAGTCAATAATTTCCAATTGTCTTTAGGGAAGTGTTGAGTTTTTAGAGGCTCACCTTCTCAGAGCTGATGGTCACAGTTGTAGGATGGTAGCAAGAAGGAATTTCTTGAAGTCATTCTGTCGGTGATGGATGATTCCATAAGACATTGAGAGAGGGGCATGCCATGAAATCAGCTTCTTTATCTAGGGAGAAATTTAACTTGTGATTAAAAATACATTATCATTTCCCCCCCCTTTTTTTTCTTGACAATATTCTGTCAACATCAGGTTATTATATAGAAAGTGGCCTTTAGAGAGGGAACCAAACTGTGGAACCAGGGGAGCCAGGGATTCAAAGATACTGGTACTTCCTATAGTGAGGAAGAAAGCTGACTAGAAAATACTTTCAGTAGTTTTAATAAATTATTTAAGAAAAGAGAAAGAAGGGGTGGAGGAAATAAAAAGGAATGAAATGTTCTCCTTGTGAGATGATGCTGAAGACAGAATTGTGTGTGGCCACTTCTATGTCTTGAGTGTTGGAGCACTGAGAATGTTTTCAGAGCTGTGGTATCACAAGGTAGCTAATGGAAACATGGGTTTGAAGGTTATATTGAACTCAGTGCAAGGTACTGTGCAAGAGAGAAACTCTGTAAGGGTTTAAGTGCGTGCACATTTATATTTAATTATGGGACCATTTTGAAATGGAAAAATACTTGTATGTGTATGCTTAAATGGGACTCTCATCCTCAATGTACTGTCTAAATCTGTTTGTTCCATTTTAGAAGACATCAGAAAAGCAATTTGGTACAGCTTGCAGTGTCCAGTACATGGTGTGTTTTATATATATATAAATACTTTTTTTTTTCAAGTGAGAAAGATGAGGATCCTAAGTGGGAAGAGCTTCTCTCCCATTCTTTGAGGCTCAAGTACCTCTTAGCAGGCACCAATAAACAGTGCCAGACCAAAGCTTGCTTTCAAATCCTGTTCTCTTGCATAACACTGCTGTGCTCAGTCTTGAACCAGAAATTATTCTCTGACCAGTTGCACTCTTTCATTCTGAGAACTTTGACCTCAGTTTTAACGGTTTTAGTAAAATGTCTTCATGAGAATTGCTGTACACAGGCAGTGAAAAAGGCAAAGATCCCTTTGATAGCCCATGGAGGGAGTGTTCAAGAATTGCTTCAAGACCAGAGAATGTGCTTGTTCCAAGGAGCAGCTCAACTTGGGTCGCATTGGTTTTAAGGATTCCTTTGTTGTGGGATAATGGGAAGCAGGATGAGATAGTGCTTGTGACTTGCTGAGCTTTTTTAATGAACACTTTTTATTGCCATAGTTGCACGTGCAGATTGTAATGAAAACAAAATGGCTAATGTTATTATTTTAAATTTAACATTATTTGTTTGTCATATAGGTATGCAGGAATGTTATGCTAATTTTTTATACTTTAGCCTATAGACCAGCTTCCCCCCGGCTGTGTAACTCTCAGTACCAGCCTCCCCCACCAGCACTGAGAACTGAGCCAGCTGCTTTTGGTGATACTTTCTTAGACCCTTTGATGAATATTTAGATGGACAGCTACAAAAATAGTTGGAGCTAAGGAAAGCAGGTAATGTGTCATAATAGGGCCTCCTTAAGCATGTAGATTTATTGTCACCAAAAACTCTCCCAGAGCTTTGCGGTTCTGAAAGGTTCAAGCCTGAACTTACTCTTGACCAGCTGATACCCGTTTGTTCTGGTTTCAGCAGCCTTTTTTGCCTGAAGTGGTTTATTTCCCTTCCTCATGGTTATCTCTACTGTCTTACAAGGAGCAATTGCATCCCTATCCTCTGGCTCCAGTCTTCATGGCCATGGTGCCTGTGGTGTTAACACCTCAATGCACCTTCATGTTCAGATTGCTTCCCAGCTTTGTCATCAGCTGCCGTAATTACTCTTTTTTTTTGTATGTAAGCCATTAATCAGTTAAAAATGAACCAGAAGACTGATTTTTGGGGTTTGTGTTTTCCTCAGTAACTTCCAAGGAGACTGCAGCTTTTTCTTTCTGTGCTGTCAGGCACCATCTCTTTTGGGCAGAATCTTTACTGCTGTCAGAATTCCTCTGTCTCCAAGTTTACACTTTTAATATGGAAAAGTATGTTTGTTGAATATTCAGATAGCTGAGACTTACTTGTATTTATTTTGAGCAAACTCTCTGTAACCAACCTGTTCTATTATGATCTCTTTGTAGCTTCATGTTCTGATTCTTCTTGGTCAGTGTTTGCTGAAATCTTGTGCTGTGGATGAGCTCTGTAGCCTTTCTTATATGTGGCAAGTCAGACTGGTTCATAGAAGTACTGGCACTGAAGTCCTGAAATGAATCTAACTCTTCTGCATTTTTAGAGGTTTGAATACAGTTGACTTCTAATTGAGTGTGGAGCAGTTGCATGTGTTGGTCTTGTTGGATGACTTAGAAGACAAAATGTTGCCTAAAAAACAGTGTATATTTTTCAAATGTTTGCCTGGTCATCTGTTTTCCCTCTGTTTAGTGGCAGCAGTGGAAGATACCCTTTGTTCCAAAAGCCAGGAAATGTGTTTTGACATAAAACTGGCCTTGGAAAATGTCTCTGTCTGGATGGACTGGCATTAACTGTCTGCAGAACTAAAGCTGAGCTGGGTGGGTAGGAGCTACCAGGGTAACTGGTGTTTCCTAGTACAGTTTGGTTTCTACAACACAATTTTGGCTGAAGTAGGTTGGAATTGAGCAGTTTTCCAATGGCATCATGTCCAGGGTCAGTATGTACAGTATGAAACTACCTGCCTGGTCCCTATTTCTGTTCCTCTGATAACATTATCCACAGAAGTCTTTAAGTGTCTGAAGGTTTTATCACTGGTTACATCCCTTGGCAGGTACCTGCTGGGCTCTAAATAAAACATTTGTATTTGCAGACTTTGCATCTTGGTTAAAATAAGTTGTAAATGAAGTGATTTGTGTGAGAGGAGCACTCTTTGTTCTAACAACTTGCTAATGGAGTGGTGGGTTGTAGAAATGCTTTATGTTAGCTTTTGTGATACATTAATTTTCTGGGCACATGTTTGAAGAATATTTTTTTCATCTATTGTTTTAAGGAAAAACAGATAAATCTGAGTGTCTTTGGGGGTTTACTCATTTTTGAAGTTTGGGTTGTAGATTTCTGCATGAAACTTTCATGGTGTGAGGCTTGTGAAATTAGACAACATGCTTTTAAACAAGCCACCTCTGGGTAAAGTACATCTCTAATTACTGAGACTAAATTATGTGGCAAGTGAGCTTGTGTCTGAAGTAAATCTCCAGTTCAGTAATCTAAAATTAAATAATGATTAGCTTAATTGCTTCAGGATCATAAAAAACACTCTTAATAAAATATAGGGATTAAGTGTGTGTTCTGAGAGCAGATAATTGCTTCTGCTTCATTTTCAGTAACTTCTCTCAAGACAGGGTTTGGAGGTAAGAGAAGTAAAATAACCTTTTGTTATGCTGATTAGTAAAGCTAGGAAAAGTAGGCTAGTTGTTGTGTATGCAAGCCCTTTCTCCTTTCTGAATAGAAGCTGCAATTTCTCTATTAATGGTAAATTTAGAACACTTGCTTTTAATTTCATAGGTATGTGCCAGTTAGTTCCTCTGAAAGCAATAGCAGTTGGTACCTGTGGAGCTGAGTGTAGTAGTATATGTGTGAAGAGGGATCAAGTAGGTTTTTTTTTTTCTCCAGGGAAAGGAAAAAGGCTCATAATTTTACTAAGAAGTGTTTGAGTTATTCATTACCTGGGTTGTTAGCTGCTTGTTTGCATTGCATTTTGCTTCTAAACAAAGTATTTTTACCTTCATTCATTGGAGAATGTCTTTTTTGCTTATAGGCAAATGAGAAAGCAAATCTCTTGAGACATAAGCAGTGGTACTTCCCTGGAGGGAGGAGATGGGGATTCTCCTGTTGCTCTGAGTGTTGCCAGGTGCCAGAAGTGGTCCCCAGTGGTGGTGGTAAGAAAGAAATCTTCCCCCACGTTTCTGTATTTGCGTTTTGTCTGTAGCAATATCCTTTGGGGAAAAAACGGGCATGCAAATCCTGTTCTTTTCACAGAGCTGCATGAACTGCTGGGAGAGGCGTCAGAAGTCTCCCACTCCGAGAATTTTAGTTTAGGAATGAAATCAGCACTTGAGGTTCTTGCTTCTGCTGTCTCATGTATGCTGTATCTGTTGGTAATCATTGCAGCAGAGATTTAACCATAAATAGACCTCCGTGGGACTCTAGAAATATTAATGTCTCCTCCTTCCTGTAATGTAGAAGAAGGGGAAATATGTGCTTAGAGTGCTTGAAGAACCTCCTTTATGGGGTTCATAGAAATCTCATCAGTGCTGACTGGGGTCATCTTGGGCTGCCCTTAATCTGAACATCTTTAAATTTTATCCAATAACAGGGTATGAAAATGTTAAGTATATCAGCAAACTTCCTACTTTTTGCCCTTTTTTTGTAGTCTGTCCTACAAGCAAAGTGGAAAGCTGCTGAGACCCCACTGACACAGCAGCAGAACAGTTTTTTTCAGGACAGGATCTTAAAACCTGTAGTTAGTGTCAGATGTTGACATTTTAATTATGATCTCTGATACCGTGCCCCTTCATGGGCTATTAGTAGATCTTTTGGTAAGAAAATAATTTAATCTTGGTGATTTTGCAAAGGCCTGGATTATTGCTTTATTATTCTATGACTTCTCAAGGACTATTGTAGGACAAGAAGTCTCCCTAAAAATCTTGATTTCTCAAAGCTGTGATTCATAAAGCAGCATGTACAGGATCAGCCACAATCTGTGTTCAGGGCATGTATTGACCCTGTGCAAAGTTACATCCGTTTAAGATGTACATTTTCCTGCTGTAGAAGTGAAAGCATTGATCCCAGCTCATTCGGTGGGCAAATAGACACTTCCTGCAAGCCCAAAATATGCCTGGGTCAAAAATTTTGCCCCCAAAAATTAGCTATTGCAGCTGAACCTGGCTGACTGCCTGCAGCTTTGGTGTGTGGAGGGAGACCCAGTAGGTTGATTCATTAATGTAGCCTTGTCCCAGTGTCATGGTGACCAGCTGCTTTCAAAACTGGTTGTGTAAAATGTTTTTGCCTGGGCTCATTGACACTGGTGTAGGAGCAATGCCCCAGAAACACAAGAAAGCCTTTTTTAATGCATTTGCTGTTTTGTAGGATACTTTTCAACTTACATGGCTGCAATTTTTGCTTTTCTTGTTTGTGTACAAGGCTTGAAAATGCCATTGATGAGTTACTGAGAAGCTAAAATATGTGGGGGGGGAAGCAAGATTTTGAATTGTGGCAGCTCTTGAATTCTCAAGCTCTGCTGTTCAGAGAAGAGAAAATCTGAGTTTCTCATACCCTGCAGGGCTGCCAGGCCTGTTACCTGTGCCCTCGTGTGGTGCTGCCTGAGTGTCTTATCTTGGGTCACTAGAACCTGCAGCAAGGAATAATCTGGAAATTAAATGTTCTGAGTGAAGTGAATGGTCATGCTGGAAGCTGCATGTATTGAATAACCCCCTGAATAATTCCTTCAGCCTTTGCCTTCTTGATTGTCCAGGAGAGGCCACCAAGGTGGTGAGAGGGCTGGAGCACCTCCCCTGTGAGGAAAGGTTGAGAGAATTGGGATTATTCAGTCTGGAAGAGAGAAGATGGCCTTACTGTGGCCTTCCAGTGCCTAAAGGAAGGCTGCAAGAAAGTTGGAGAGAGATTATTTACAAGGGTCTGGAGTGACAGGACAAGGGGGAATGGCTTCAAACTGAAAGAAAGTAGGGTTAGATCAGATATTGGGAAGAAATTCTTCCCTGTGAGGGTGGTGAGACCCTGGCACAGGCTGTGCAGAGGAGTTGTTAATGTCCCATTCCTGGAAGTGTTTAAGGCCAGGTTGGATGGGGCTCTGAGCAACCTGGGATAGAAGCAGGTGTCCCTGCCCATGGCAGGGGGTTGGAACTGGATGATCTTCCAGCCCAAACCATCTTGTGATTCTGTGATCTGTCATCTGCTGCTGCTGTCCTTATTGTGTGTCTTCCTGGGGGGATTAATCTTTCTCAGACTTGTCAATGTTATAATTTGTAGAAATTTTTGGAAAAGTCAATTTTTGTATAAACTTAGTTGTGACCACAAAGAGGAAAACAAAATAATCTTTGGATTCATCAGGCTAGACCTGAAAGCAGCTCACAAAAGCAGGCATGGCAGTCACAGTTTCAAGAGTTTCTATAGTTCAGGCAATGAGAAATGTGAAGTATATTGGAAAACTAGTTACAGTCCCTCTTTTCATACTTAATTTACCAGTGTGGAGGCTGTGGTTAGGGTTCAAAGCCTTAAGACAGAGGCCTCTTCACTGGCAGAGTGATGTTCTGAGAAGCTGCTCCCAGAGATACGATCCCTGCTGTTAGTCTGCTGTGGTCTGGTTTTTAGGCAGAGTCAGTTTTGCACAACTTGCAGAAGTAATGCTCTCCCCTATCTGTTTTTAATAGATAGGGCACTGAGTCGTTGTACCTTCTATTTGGAGGAAGGGAGCATGACAGTGGTTTTTTTCTGTAGCCCTCAGTTCTCCTGCTCTTCAAAAACTGCACCCCATTAAGCTTTGTGCCTCTTTCCCAGGGAAAGAGCAGCCTTTCCAAACAATGCTGGGTACATTTATGGCTGGAACCCCACACTGTTCAGCCCTGCCAGGGTGGTCACTGCTCTGGGCCAGCACAGGATCCACTTCCAGCTGGGGGTATCTGCTGGAGGAACTCAAGGACCAGACTTCATGTCCTGGGGATGTTTTTTTTGAGAAGAAAAAAATAATCCAAACTGAAAGTGCTTTCTTAGAAGCCATAATGGCATTTACTCTTTCATAATTGTTTTGAAAATGTCGATGTTGCTGTGGGAGCAATTGTTTTCGCATGTGTAAGTTGTGAAGGCCACACATTCAGGACCTTTGACAGTACTTTCCAAAGCAGCAGAAAACACAGATTTAAATACAAATACTGTCACAGGATGTGTTTCAGGACAATATTGTTGTGCTTCAGCAGCAAGGCCACTTTTGATTCAAGGCTTCATTTGCCCAACCTCTGCACCTGTGCCTCCCTCTCCTGCTTGGTTGTGGTGTTCAAGTTTAATGGGATAAGCAATGCCCAAGAGTGAATCAGCCTGAGACTGAGGAGTTAAAGATTGCACAGCCAAATATACTTGTGATTGAAAATGGCTGATAAAGGACACCCCTCTAAAAAGCAGAACAAGCCCTATTCCTGTGGGATGTAAGGATAAGGATGGAGGAAGAGGCTCAGTGCACTGTGAGCTGGTGATGGGGCTGCTGGGCCCCTGTGGCACTGCAGGACCTGGCTGTGCTGGAGCATTTTTCAGGTCACTTCTGGATACTCTTTGCTGTGGCTTTGTGAGCTTTCAACTTGTCTGGTACAAAGGTATCTGGGTACTTTGGATCTGTGTTGCAAGATGAGAGCAAAAGGCCTAAGCATCTCCTTGTGCAGTTCTTTTTCCTGTGCTGAAGGTAATAACAATGCCATTTATTACTGTCCTGTGTGGCCTGGGTTCCCCAGTGTCTACAGAAATTATCTGCTTGATAAAGAGTTCTAAACCAAAATTGAAAAAAGAAACCCTCAAAACCCAACATAAACCTAAACAAAACCCCCAAACGCAACAGTTTAGCTTAAGATATATCCCGTTGGTACAGGTGTGGGATGGGTAATAACTGTGAAAGCAGTTATACAAGCAAACCTTGAGGACAAGCTGACCTTAAGCATGAGTTTAGAGCGAGCCCCTAGTAGTGCCTGGGAGCAGAGACTTGGGAGCAGTCAGACAAACCAGGCATAGAAAAAGCTCCCAGTTGCCTGGAAGTAATGAACTTACTTACATAAAAATACTTCTGATTAATGCAGTGAAGTTTCAATTATTCCAGTTATTCTGAAATCTGGTTTATTACAGTAAAAGTAAAAAGAATTTAAATAGAATTAATAAAAAGCAGTTCATGTTTAATGGGCTTAAAAGTGAACAAAATCTGCAGACTCAAGAGGCAATTATACATTGCTGAGTACATAGCATGAAGGTTCATGTTACATGTCTTGATTGGAGAAATATTGATTCTTTTAGATTAATTCTGGTAATTAGACTAGGCTGCTTGTTTGTTTATTTTAAGTGAAGCTAGCCTGGTTTGCTAGAGTCATTGTCTATAAATGTGTCCTATATTAACACATTGCCCTGAACTGCAGGCAATTTGTAATACCCTTTAATACCTGATTTTTTTTTTGGCATATAATTGCAGATGAGATGAGGGTTATTCTGGCAGATAAAAATGAATCATAAGAGCATAAATGCTGCTTCTCAAACCACTACTCAGCCTGACTGAGGAGCTTTTGAAGAGCAGTGCTAAGCCAGCAGTGGTGACATCCATAATTTGAGTTTGGCACATAGGGGTCTTTTGAATACGAAGCTTTGGTGCAGTGAACTCCTCTTTTTACTAATTAGCTTCTAATTTTTAAAGTGACGTGGAGCAGTTTTTGAGTTGGCAGTCAAACTATTCTGAAGTGCTACAAGCTCCATGAGAAATGGGTGCTCACTTCTATACCACTAATTTCACATTCTGCATTTCTTCCAGTGCTTTATAACTGTGCCAGCAGGAAACAATCTCTGCTTCGGTGACTTTTTGTGTCTCTGACAGAAGTGGAAGCAATACAGAGGAATGTATGGAGATGCAGAAATTTCCACTCAGGCAGCTGCCCACCTGGCTGGGGTTGTGATCACTAAGAGATCTCCTGGTCAGATTATTATCACTATTTGTGGCACTTGTAGGACTGAAAAAGTACTCACAGTGGCAGAATATTTTAATGTCTTTCTGTCTGGGTCTGGCAAAGCCAGTTTACATGAGACCACGACAAAGAGAGCAGAGAGCATCTGTGACAATTCCCAAAGTTTCAGTGTCAGCTGTGGAACAGCCAGCCCACGTGCAATGTTGCTGTCTGAATGTTGCTCGTGGAAGGCAAGCGTGTGTTTCTAGTGGGCCAGTCATTCCCAGGATTCCTGCAGCCCTCAGTAAAAGGGTATTTAGGTCATGTCTCTCTCAAACATTGCATTAAAAGGCCACTGTTCAGCAGAGGCTGAACAAGGGAAACTGAATCGTGACAGGGCTGACCAGTCCTGGATTTGTGATCTTTGTTGGCAGCATCTTTCAAAGACTCTGCGTGTTACCACAGAAGGATCCCCTGCTCTGCAGAATCCAGAATGGCTTAAATTAACTATATATGCTGCTAGAGGCCTACTTAGCAATAGAATGCCAAAGCCACCCAGGAGATGGGAGATCTTAAGAAAAGGTGAGAGCTGTAGATGTTTCTTTCAGGTTTTTGTCCAACGTGGATTTTAAAGACAGATGGGATGTTTATAGACTGGCTGCTGTTTAGTTTCCCAGCTGAGTGGCCAACAAAAGCCTTAACTTTAACAATGTACAGCCTTCCCACTTCTAAGTTAATTTTTTTTAATTGTGGGAAATTTCATTTGTAAAGAGTTCTGGTTGTAATTTATAAAGATTTCACCACGTGCAGAAGTGCACACTTATGTGCATGCAGTTCAGCTTTGTATTCAAAATGTGATCTTTAAATTTGCACGGGAGAAGGGTTTTTTCTTTTTATGGTGACTTGTTTTGGGGGTTTGAGTGTTTTTTATTGTTGGGTGGGGAGGTCACTGTAAGGTTGTATGGTGTGTGGCTGCTGCCAGTATTGGTATTGAGACCAGAAGGGGCTGGTGTGATCTTGACAGAAAACACAGAACAAAACTTTGTTCAGCATGTATTTGTTTTTGCTATCAGTCTGCTTGATAAGTCTGGTCTGTCTTCTTAGGAAGATAGCTGCTTTTGTGTATATGCAAAAAGAGATCTGACCACAGGGGTAATTATGGATTCAGGCTGGTAACAGCCTTGTGAAATATTTGTCAGTGAAATAACCCAAAAGAAGAATAGATGTCTTGTTCAGGAATGAACAAGCTGCTGATGGCAGTCAGAGGGACATCAAAGAGAGTAGAAGTTGGATCCCATACAAGGAGGAAGAGGGCGATTTGGGTCTCTGCCCTCCTGTACAGCTCTTCCTTTCTTGCTTTTTTCCTCTTTGGGCCATAAACAGCTGCTGCACAGCCATGTGTGAGCAGTGTGAATGCACTGAGCAGGATCCAGCTCCCTACCCACTGTAATTCAGGCTGCCAGTTCAGCTCACTGAACTTACTGAGAAACCGTTTGCTTGTGTACCTGCTGCGTTTTCAGGTCTAATTTTTCACCTCTTATTTGTTCTTGACTGCAAATCAGTGGGTTTTATCTGAAGCTGCCCTGGTGACACTGACTCAGCAGAACACCTGCTTTTGGTGTTAGTATTTTTGCTTCTCTGTCTCCCCTGTGATGAAGATCTGAAACAATTAGGTTTGGAAGAATGGTGGCTTTTGTCTTCAGTCCCTCTTCACATGGCCTCTGTCTCCTTCCAGGCTCAAACCATAGAAAGTTTGATGCTTAAAGCATAGTCTTCCTATACAGAAATGTATTGATGAGATATATTTGTCCATGTGACAAATGTCAGCCTGGTGACAGAAGGCTAGTTGGTCTTTCTCACTTGTCACAGATGTGTCAGAAAGACCGGGGACTGTAAAGTCAAAATTACATGGCATTATATTCTGCTTCTCAGTTTTAGGGCTGCCTTTCTCCATTGCTGGTAAGTTGTGAACAGTTCCCACTTTGGAGGTACATTTGTAGGTGAGATCATGCAAATGCTCTTCTGGAGATTTTTTTAGGCTTAGTATAGCAGGGCACTGGCAGGGGAAAACTTTCCTGATGTCTCTCTTGGGTCTTGCAGCTGTGATTCCCACAGCATGTGGATAGCTCTGGTGTCACCTGAGGCCTTTGCTTTACCCTGTTCATCTTATTTTTTTAATAATCATAAAAATAATAAATAGTCCTATTTAATCTTTTCCATCTTGGCAGTACAGCTCGTGGTAGCAAACTCTGGAGCAGAGGCACGAGGTATAAATGAATGAAGGGGATGTGCCGAGCCCTGTGTTTGTGCCCAAGCTGGCTCTTAGGAGCTGGTGGCTTTGCCTCTGGTCACACTGGCTCAGGAGGTTGTGTGTTTGCCTCTGGTCACACTGATTCAGGAGATGGTGGCTTTGCCT
>NW_024580667.1:2360053-2529470 GCF_017639235.1 Corvus kubaryi
GTCACACTGATGCAGGAGGTTGTGTGTTTGTCTCTGGTCACACTGATTCAGGAGATGGTGGCTGTGCCTCTGGTCACACTGATGCAGGAGGTTGTGTGTTTGTCTCTGGTCACACTGGCTCAGGAGGTGGTGGCTTTGTCTGTGGTCACACTGATTCAGGAGGTGGTGGCTTTGCCACCAGACAGCCCCAGGAGCTTTCCTGCCCCTGCCTGTTCACTTGCATCAGGGATCCTGCATTACTATGGATCAGAGAGCAAATCACACTGCTCCTCTTCTGCAGAAGATAGTGTTTTATACCTGAAATTTGAAGCAGCTCAGCACTTCTTGAAAGACAGAGTTTGCATTTCTTCCCAATTAGTGCTCAGTACTTCAAAGGAAAGCTTTGAACCTGGGCAGGGCCTCGCAGGCATGAATACAGTGCTTGCTGAGACTCTGGGTAGCAGCAGTCAGAGGCTTCTCCTTGTTCAGCCACAGCACATTTGCATGCAGACAGATGTCTCCTGGCTGGCTCTTTCTGTCATATGTTTGAGGCTTAATTTTTTTTTCCTGCATAATTTTCCATCCAGAAAGCAAAGTATATCATTCTCCCTATAACGCTTATCTGCAGATGAGACTCTTTTGTTTATCCTTTATTTTGCATCCCTGTTTTAACAAGTGATGGGCCTGTGCCACAAAGCATTTTCCAGATTCACCCAATCTGTCTAGCAGGTGGCTCCCTAGGTTTCACAGCTTGGTGTGTAAATGCATTTAACACTCCTGAAGTTTCTTTTGTAGTTTATTTTTATCTGAATACAAAGGATGAATTCCCATTTGTCTTGAAAATTCAACCACTTGGAGTGAAGAGGAGCATTTTATGTCGTCTTAGAGATGAGTAGACAATACTGAGGTTTTTTCTTAATCATCAGAGACTAAGATTGGCAGCATTTTGTAATTATATAACATTGATCTATTTTATACGTTGCAAGAGGCCTATTACTCAAATAATTTTGTACTAATAGGGCTTCTGTTAGATAACTCCTTTTCTGTTTGTTATGTAAGGGCTGGTATTACAGAATTGCTGTTTGAATACCAGCACTATAATTTTAGGGTAGCTTTTATAATAGAAATACCAAGTAAGCCTTGTTCCAAATATAGGCAATTATTCTAATATCGTAATTATTTTTTTTTCCAAATGAGGCCTCTTGATAATTGCTACTTTGGGTTTTGTTTTCATTTAAAAAATCACGATGCTGTCCTGTGCCCAGTCATAATCCATTATGTGCATTTTCTGTAATGAATGTTGTGCATTGGGAAAGTATTGATCCGCAGTCCTGGAAACGGGTAATTGAGCTTCACCTACAAAAACATTGCAAGTGCCAGTTTAGTGACTCTGCATGTCCGAAACCCTCCTGTCTTCTTTGAATTGTGTGTATGTTTGTCTCTTGGGCTTTGGGATTTCTTTTGATGTAATTTGATATAACCTTATTTCTCCAGTTGAGAACAGAAGCAGTGTGAGCAGTCTCAAAATGAGATTGGGGAACACAATCAGTAAAAATTCCTTTGGAGCCCACAGAAACTGATTCTTCCTAAGCAAGGAATTTAGTTGCAAGCTATCTCCTTCATTGACAAAGATGTAGATAGTAGTAAGACTTTTATCTGTGTACTCACTTAAGAAATGCTGTTGAGCTATGGGTGAGGTTGCAAAAGGTTTTACAGCAGACCTGGACGGTGTGCAGGGTATAAGGGGGCAGGAGGACCTATTGACTTGGTGCATGGAGAGCACCTGAAATTTTCCTTTATTTCATGAATGCTGTGGTGCTTCTGTCCTGGTTTTCCACTGGACCCTTACTCACCGCACTTTCTGGAGTATGTTGTATTTAATTTGTGTGTGCTTTAAACTCAGAGGCGGTTTTCACATTGTTTTTCCACCCAGCTCTGCTAAACCAGATATAAGCTCCTATTTGTCTGTGACATTTAAATTCACAGCCTCCATTTTTTTTTTCCTTTTTGGCCAAATTATTCTAAGCATTGTCTGTTTCTTTGAATGTAAAAACTTTCTATCTGTTGCATCTTAAGTGGTTTTGTGCTGCCTCTTTCAACTTCTTTGATGTCTTCTTCTAATGTGACTCTACTTCCAGGGCAGCCAGGGGTTTAAGAGGCATTTATACCATGCCTTAACTCTCTGTAGTGCTAAGTTTGGTCAAAAAATGGGAGTGTCAGGGGCCTGTGACTACCACTTGAGTATTATCTTTGGCATTTAAGCTAGATTTTGTTAGGATTTTATTTCTTTAGAGGCCTAACTCTGACCAGGTGAGTTATGCCAGTTAAAGCTGCGTCTTCACAGAGGGCTATGTTGATGAATGCGAATCACTCTTCAGTCTGACTGTTGTGTCCCTGTACAGATGTGCCCTCAAGTCTCTTTATCTGAACTGTCCAGTTTATGGTGCACAGCATCTGGATGGGCCCCTGAGCCTTACCCACCCCATCAGTACTGTGTTCCTGCACAGGTTGTAGATGCTGTCACCTCATTTCCTCCTCTCCAGGCTCCGATATCTCCTTTTTCACCAAACTCCTGGACTGTGCCTGCTCAGTGCCCTCCCAAAGCCCTGATTTTGGAGCAGGGAGAAGGGAGAGGAAATGCCATTGTCATCTGTTGGGTGCTGTGGTGGGAGGCTCCTTGGTGCTAAAATCTAGGTTTTGTTAAAACAAAAAGTGTCAAGTGGCAGCGCTGAGCACACGCACAACCACACGAGCGAATCTGGTCGATTGTAGCCTGGTAATTTCCTGTAAGGAGCTTACTGGATTAGAGCAAAAGCTTGGTTTGTCAGCAACACCACCTGACTGTAATATTTATTGAGCAGTATTATCTGTTTTAAATATTAGTCCACTTCTGCCCCATTCATGCCTTCATTCTCGAGGTAAGAGGGGCTTTTTTAGTTCAGTGTTTTACAAAGCCGTGTAATGGAGAGGACACTCAGCTGTTTTTTTGGGCCTCTGAGCAGGCAGTTTTAGTAGCTGAAGCACTTCCAGATTTACCTCGATGTGCTTTTGTCACCATAATCCCTTCTCCATGTCAAGACTGATTTGCTTTCCTAGCCAAGGCTCACATCGTGCGTTTTTGCCGTTCCATTCCTCCTCCTCTTTTTTTGTTTGTTTGTTTATTAATAACAAATTGGGAAGATGTTGGTAAACCAGTCAGGTGCCTGCTTATTGGCTGGAGTCTGCGCTACGCTCGTTGCCCTGGCTTTAGCCTATTACTTGTATTGGTAAGTTGGAGTTTCGTGCTGCGACTGTGCTGGTGGTGGCTTGTCCTTTGAAATGCTTCCTTGGGGCGAGCTGGAGAGTGGGGATCCTTTTTGAGGTGCTCTGGAAGGCTGATGTGTACTTACTAACGTGTGGCTGGGGTAGATACCTTCCCTGAATTGCTCTGGTGCCCTTGTTACTTGTTTGGGACTCGATTTTGTTGCTGTTTGAACTTTTGCATGTTTTTATTCAGCTGAGAGCAGTGGCTAAGGATGCCACTTGGGCCAAGATGGTGATTGTGTATTTCCATTTTTTTCTGCAAGCCCTTATAGATTTCTTTCACTCTGACTTTGTGCTCTTAGTCTTCTCATAGGTGTCTCTCAGCACATAACATGGAAATTAGGCTGACAGGCTCACCATGTATTAGGGTGTTTGTGAGACACTCATGTCTTCAGCGTGGAAAAGGGATGTTTCAGGCAGGTGAAAATTACGATTCTACCCCTTGGGGGTGAGCTGGGCCTGGGAGGGTGGTGACTGGCAGCAGCAGAGCCAGGAGACCCCACGTGCCTGGGTGTTTTGACTGGGTTTGGGAAGGGTAGAAGCAGGGCAGGGCTGCCCTATGTTTCTGGGCTGGCCTTGTTTCTCTGTGTCTCCACATATGTCCAAGACTTTCAGCCGAAAGAAATCTTGAAACTTTTTAGAGCCGTGTCTGAAGCAAACAGCGACTTTTAGAAACCGAAGTGCGATCTGTTGACTGGTTTTAGTGAAAAAATACACATCACTTCAACTGTAAAAGGAAAAGCTTGGAGTTGGAATTAATATGGCTGTGGCTGGAAAACTTTCCAAGGGGTGTGACATTGCTGTGAACAAGTTTCCAGCCTGACACATGAATTTGTTTGTTTGTTTGTTTTATAAGTTGTTTAAAAAACGAAAGAAATAAAAATCTGTGTTGGATCATCATGGTTTTGTTTTGCCAAGTATTTCCTCCAGGCAGTTATGCCTGTACTATTTACAAACCTACGATCCTCTCTGCATATGTGTATGCACACACTTGTAATATTAATGAGTTTATTTACATTTAAGCTTTATAGTGTATCTCTGCAGAGACGTAAACTCTCAGCTATACAGTGTGGCAGCTCAAATTAAAATGTGTGTGATTAATAGCCTCTGTAGTCATCAAAGTGTTCCAAGAAAACAGGCATATGTGACTTCACAGTTTTAATGTTAAAAATCAGGAAATCTAGAGCTTAAAGACATTTACAGCTGTCCTGCTAAATATTCTTTTTGACAGAAGAAAGTACATGTAGTAGATATATACATGAACACGGTGTAGTTTTAAATTCATTCTTCATGTCCTAGCTCAATATTGGGGTGTGATGTGTGCATCTGGTATCAGTTAGATTTTGTACTGATGCAAATACAAATTTGTGTGCATTATGCATAGAGCATAACATGCACACATCTCTTGTAATTCTTTTTTTCCCCTTGTTCTGTTCACTCTTAAAATTCTTGACTTGAATCCAGGTCAAATCTGGTTTGCAGGAGAGCTTACAATTCTGCACACAGCGGGAATTAGCTGGTATTAGGTCAGATCCTCTTCTTCGACAACCTCAAGGTTTAGGAGAAAATTAATTATGTCACCTGCTTGTTTGTGAAACGAGAGCTCATTCAAACCTCTTTGATTAGATATAGATGAGACTTAATGTGAGTACCTCAGAGTGCTTTTTTGGCTTTGTTGGTTTGGGTATTTTTAACTCTTTAGTTTGTTGTTGCTTGAAGAAAGCTGACTTTGATAAATATTTTAGTTTATTAATTTTTTAGCACAAGCCTGCCCTGTAGGAAGTAACTAGAAAGACTAATTATTTCCTTTTTCATCTTAAATATGTTAGTTTGGCTGCTGCAATTCCCTTAGAATATTCTCAGACAGAGCTGGGGTGATTAAGATCAGAGATCACCAGTTCAGCAGGGAATCAACTTTGCATATTGAGAGATTAACTCGGGGTTGGTTATTTTTCTGTAATTCCATCTGATCTTTTGCTTCTCCTGGGTTGGAGCACCCTCATTATCTTGCTGGACCTGACGTATTTTCTTCACTTTCTGGGCCAAATTTAGTTTGTACTCTCTAAGGAATTAATCTAAGGAAGTGAAGATTCTTTGTTCCTCTGGGACTTGTGGCATCCTCCAGGCCTGATGCTTGCTGTGTTTCTGATGCAATATCACCCCAAGCCTTGGAAATCAGCATGTCCCTTCCACTTCCCCGTGCCCCCCCCCCCCCCCCCCCCCAAAAAAAAAAAACCCACAACCAAAAAACCAGAAAGAGAAATAGGCATTTCTTAGATATGTGAAGGTTGGTGCTCAGGCAGCAGTGAAGGGGTGAGGGACCACCACAGTCTTAAAGTTACAGGCAGCTGTATAGAGAATAACCCAGAGGGTTCCCCCATTACCCAGCCACATCTCCTCACGTAGGCTCGTTCTGATAGCAGGTGTGAATCCTCCCAGGTACACTCAGCAATCCAGTAGTGCAAAGCCAAAGTACACAGAAATTGTAAGAGCACGAGACATCAAATTTTCTTCTTTGCGCAGTCGTTGCTGCTCCGTAGAGTTTGTTTGGTTAAATTCTCATCACAACATGAGACTCTAAAAGAATTGTCCATTTTCACCAATCAACAAATCTCTTAGCCCATAAATAATGGATTTATCACTCTGTGTAGGGTTGTCATCACTTAATACATAGGATAAACTCATAAGAATTCTCTGCACTTTTTTTGGTGGGTTTTAATTGACCATTTCCAAGCTACAAAATATTTGAAACAAATGCTTTTCCTTTCTTTTTCCCCTGCTGCCGAATCTGCCTTCTGTTTCAGCTTCTGGCCATCAAAGGAGCCTGGAATACTAACATGTATTTAGTGTGATTAATTGGTGTACTTTGTATTAGAAGTGAAGGTAATTTGACACTGATTTTACCTCTTCTTAGAGCTGCCTTGTGGCTTGAGTGATGTGCCCAAATGCCTGAACTGGCCGTAAATGCTTTGATTTCATTAATGTGCCTTAAGAGCACAATAGTTCAGATCATGTTTTGGCTACTGTTGTATTTTGTGCTGCAATAGTTTAGCATTTTTTGAGGGGGGAGACCTGTGCTAGACTTAGAGTTTTAATGAACTACATAATTTCACTGCCCCATGTATTTTATTTGCTTATTGACTGTAACGGTGCTTTGCTCTCTCTGTTTCAAGTGTTTGAAGCAGTAGTTCAGCACATGATCTCTAATGATGTCTATCTTCACTTGGATTTTATTAGCAATTCCCATAGTTGTGGTTTTGGACTGAATGTATTGTCTGTTATTTCACTCACAATAACCTGGAGGTTCCTAATTTGTACGTGCTGGGGGATGATTCACAATGGGGCCAGGCTGTTTCCATGGGAAGGCCCTGGGAATGGTTTGGTGCTTTGGGAAGTGCGGTGTAAACTCTAAACTGGTGAAACATGAGCACTGAGCCCTGTTCCTGTCACGTGAGGACTTGGTTTGTGTTATCTGTGGATAATGTGCCCATAATCTAGTGGGCTGTGCTTGAAATACCACCATGCTTGTGTAAAAGCCACTGTGTGCTCTGCTGCTTTATTCAGGCAGCTTAAAGCAAAGCACTGAGATGATAGGTGTCCTACATTGACTGAGTAGTTGTCTCTGAGATAAGTGCCTGGAGATTAAAACAGCCTGTGTCTTCCTAGCACACCCGTAGCACCAAACCACGCAATTTGAGGAGCATAGAGTATTCATCTAAATCAGGAGTTTGCAGAGAAGTTGGAGCTTTGATCAGTGTTCTCAGTGTGGGTTTCAGGGGGGTTGTTTCTGTGCTGTGGCTGCTGCTTGTGGAAAATACGGAAACCTTGACTATCTAAAAGCTCATTACCCAAAGAATTTTGTGACCGTGCCCACGTGCCTAAACCATGAATTTGTCTGGGCTAGCATAGCATTGCTGTGTCTTTAAATGTGATGAGCTGAAGAGGTTGAGCTTGGCAGATTTTTCAGCCTGCTTTGCTATGGGTATAAAACTTAGTGTTGTCCTGCTCAAATACATTTATCTGTCTCTCTCGCCTCACTGGTCTGTTTTGAACCCATTGAGGAATTTCCAGACACACTTGGCTGGCGAATGTCTATGAGGGTGTCTCCAAAATAACTGGAATACCCCATGTTTCATGGAAGTAGCCAGGGAGAGGAGAAAGAGGGATGCTAAGAGCCTGTTATGACAAAGTTGGATGTTCTTTGCTACCCGTGTCTCTTCATGGATGTGAGCATTGTCAACACTAAAATCCAAGTTCATAAGGAACCAGGCTTTTGGAACTACACGCTAAATTCCTTTCTTTGGCAGGCAGCTGTCTAAGCTGCTTAAGCTCCTCTCTGCAACCAGAGCAATTGTTATCCAGGAAGTAAACAGAGATTCCTGTATGTGGGTCCAAGTTGGAGCTTAGATAAAACATGAGTATTAGAGGCTGGAGGAAAGACTGGAAGAGCAGCTGTCAATACTGCACAGGCTGTTTTTTACTTTTGAACACAAACCGTGTTGACCTCAGGGACTTGGCTGATCCTGCTCCATGCAGTGGTTGCTCTGCCACAGACCTCTGGTCTGGAGAGGCAGCAGTTCCTATTCCCCTGAAGATGTGCAACAGCACAGTTCCCCAGGCACTTGGTCCCCCATGGCTGATTTGGTTGCCCTTTGCAAACAAATGATGTCAGACTTTGATGTGAGAGAGATGTGATTTAGCACTCTGAAATTTGGAAGACACTGCGAGAGAGACCCATCATTTCAATGCTAGCAAAGAGATTAAGAGGAGCAAAACAAATGTTGTAAGTAATACTTAAACTTAGATCTCTCTTAAGAAGGATGAAGGTGTTTCAAGTCACATCTTAGATTTAGCTGGTAGAGTTAAAAATGAATCTGTGGCTGAGTTACCTGGTAGAGTGTGTCTGTAGTGCAGCTGTGATGTGATTAGTTTTAAAGGAGGGGTGAAATGCTTCTTGTAAGAGTAGCCATGACAGCATAAAGCTCACTGCAGGCTGCAAAAAACACCTGGGAAGTGGAGTGAAAACTCAGTTTGGACTTAATCATTATTGTTTCATGTGCAATGTCTGCCTTCCACTGAAATGGCATTTCAAGGAGAGAGGTCTCAGGATAGCTTCACGTGGTCAAATAAGTGATCAGCATCTTTCTATCTATGGAGATTGTCATTTTGGGCTTGTCATTAAAAAAAAATACATAGAATATAGTTGGGTGTGTGTATCATTTGAGTGTGAGGCAGCTTTCAGCCGGGCTCATTTCAGAAACAGGTTGGTTTGCTCAGGGCTTTTTCCAGTTGGGTTTTGAAAATGTGGAAGGATGGCATTTCCTCAGCCTCTTTGCAGCTGCACTCAACTTCCTGCAGTGCTGAACCACTGCTCCTGTGTTGTTAATATAGCTGGCAATAATATAAATTGGTGTCATCTTTTAATAAGATGCTAATTAGTCTGTGTCCAAAAGCGAGCAATGGGTCACTTTTTCCAGAGGTGGCTGCTTGGGAGAGGCCAGTTGACAGGGCAAAGCAAACATCGGAAGTTTGGTCGACTTTGAAACTGAAATAAACCTGGAAGAAGCCTGTGGGTTTTCTTTTTTGGTGGCCTTTTTTGCCTGGAAAGGAGAGACTCAAGCTAATGCAGGTGTCTGTGTTTTGGCCTCATCTGTGTGAAGTGCTGGTTTCTCATCCTGCAGTAGGAGTCTGCCAGGGAAACAGATGCTATCAGCAGCTGGAGTCACTCCCCTTCTCCTGTTTGTCCTATAGTCTGAAATATATATTCATCTGTAATTGTTTGAAGATGCTTTCCCTCACATCCCTGCCCTACATGTATTCTGTTTGCTTTCACACAGTCCAATATATTTATAAAACCAGAAACAGAAAGCAAAACTTTTGAGATGTGTAGCAAAGATCATAAAGTGCTCTTAGGAACTGTCATCCAGGCAAGGACTGAGGAGAAAAACTGTATACATGAGAGCAGGTAGGATGACAAAAATGCCATCAGAATGCTGCTACCAAGAATACATTAACACAGAGGAGAGAGAGAAGCTTTGCAGAGAAAACTAACTAGAAATGATGGTATGAAATGAAAAAGTGGCTTGTAATGTCAGAAAAATTAATGGGTACTTGAGTTCTTGTGAAATTACTGTAAAAATAAAGCTTGCAAAGCATTAGGATACTGTTTTGTATCTTAAGTTCCGAAATAGCATCAAATGCACTTTGCTAAATAGACCATATTTCTGCTTGGTGCGTGTATTGCCATGGTGAGGGGAGAATTAAAAACAAATCATTTGTTCTCAAGAGATCACTAATAGAAGCTACACTTCTGAAAATAGATGTTTACGTGGAGAAGGAGACGAAGCAAGGATATTTTAGGTTTACTACCCTCTTGATACATCTGGGAAGTTTTTGGATTAGCTCGTGATTGCTTTGCTCGTCCAGTGGGAGCGGGTCTGGTGGAAGGAAGCTGATGAGCAGGGCAGAGCTGCACCAGGGTGATGTGTGTGTGGATGGATGCAGCTTCCTTCTGTGCCCAGTGGGTTGGAAAACAAAAAGCCCAGTTCAGAGGGTTTTTTCTGGCAATTAGTAAGCTCCTCTTGCCTGACTAAATCCAAGTGTTGTAGTGGTTATGGTTATTAATGTAATACCATGTGTCTGTGGCATGGTAGTACCTAGCATCAGACTGATGTCAGGACACCAGATTGTCACTTTACTCCATGGATTCACCAAGTAGGGGAGAAAAAAGATGAGGGTTTCTTCTGACATGTAAATAACTCCTGTAGTTGAATGTAGTGAGGGGAGGGAAATAACAAGCTAAATATTCTGGCATGGAGGTGCAGAGTGATGGATGGAAGACTGGTTCATGTTGTGGATTCAGGGGGGAGCATGGTCTGTACTCCTCCTCAGTTTCTCAGCTCTTAAGCTATCTTCATTTATCTACCTGAGCAATTATGAATCAGGTTTGGGTCCCTTGCTCCACAGGGGTGTGGGCAAAAGCTGCTGTTTTGCAGGAGGTTTGGCTCTCCCTGTGCACTCCTTGGATTTAACTTCCTGTTGAAGTCAGTAGTGGCAGCCCCTTAGGTCAGGATTTCTGTTCAGCAGTTGTGAGGCTCACTTTGGAAATTGTTCCTCCATCCAGGGGAGTGACTCTCGGGCACACCTGGAGCTGTGCGCTCTCATCTTTGGGGAAGCCATCTGGAGACAGGCAACATTTTCTAAAAGATTCTTTTTTACACAATATTTAACTTCTTTAAAGGCATTTTTATGGCTTTCTGGTGTTACAAAGTTTATTGGGGCAATCTAGAAAAAAAGTCCAGTATAATTTACTGTGTCTAATTTATTACATTCCAGTTCATCTGGTTGCTGCATGGCTTTGCTCTGGCCACTTGCTGTCAGTGAAACTCTGTCCTCAGTGAGAGTGGAGGAACTCTGAAATTTTTTACAGCTTGGGAGCTGTACAAAGCAGAGCAGGTGACTCAGGAAAGGGCACTTCAGAAAATCTACTGTAACATTATAAATCCCTGCCTAGAAATACAGAAACGCTAAAGCTAGAAATGCTAAAGTTTCTCCCAGAAATATATTTTAACCTGTTAGGGGTTGGTTGATTGGTTTGTTTGGGTTTTTTTGACAAAACAAACTTTTTTCACCTAATCAAACTTCAGAATTTGGGACCTAATGAGAGGTTTGATTACAAGATACAAAGCAGGTATTTATCTCAAGTTAGAAATTAGGAGTCAGGGGGATGACATATTATCTAAGCATGTTATGCTTGAACTATTCATTAGTATTTTCCCCACAGTGTTCAATTCATACTTAAAAAGTGTCACTATCAGTGTCTAGACATAAATCTGACTAAATCCTGTTTTGTGGTGCCAGTTGTAATTGTGGTAGCTTCAGGTTTTTGTATTCATAAAAATGCATTTTCACCTGTGCAGTCAAACTATCTGTCTTAATAACTTCAGAAAGAATGAAAGGCTTTGGAAAGGTATTGAATTACTATGAAAATCCGCTCTGGATAGTATTCTTCTCACTAAAGAGTAACCACAGCCAGAATGTAAGGGAGAAAACAAGACCTAAGTGCCAAGGGAAGTCTGGCTCCTTTAAAATTCAGAGACCTCATTTTCTCCCACCTGCTTTTTATTCAGATTGCAAGAGGCTCTTTCCTTTTTCAGCTCCCAATTGGGTTTTCAACTTTGAATGAACTAGTTGAAATGAAGAAAATACTCACTACACCTGCTAGCTCTATCAAAAGCAGAAGTAATTAAGGCAAAAAGTCTTTCATTGCAAGAGAAATGGAAAATGCTTACATTTGAGAGGAAAAATGTCAGTATCAGCATTTGCTCCATGGGAAAGGCTGAAAATAATAGAGCTGCTAGATGCAGAATGTGATTTCCTGGTGGTTAAATCTTGGCATGATTTCCAGTCAGGTGGTGCAGAAGTCCTGAGTTCTTCAAAATAATAAAAGTGCCCGGTTTTCAGCTACACGAGAAGAACTTGCAGAGGTAACTTACAGCTCCAACTATTTCTGTGAAATAATGTGTTTGTAAGTTTTGGTCTCAGTCCTCTTTCATCATTTTAAGCAGATAGTTTGTTTCACTTTTTTAATGTCTGGTGTGTTGTGTTGTTTTGTTTTTTAAGGACACTAAAATACTGGGTTGTGCTTTTTGACTGACAGTACTGTTGGTTTTGCCCACCTTCATGTCAAGTGAAGGGGGAGGTTACAGCTCTTCCTAGCCTGTCTCAGACCTGGGAATTGTCAGCACCCAGCCTGGTCAGGGTTTCACAATATTCAAGGTGTTAGAGTAGAAATAACAGTAACCTGCATGGGGAGCAAAAGTGGAGGAACCAAATATGTGTCACGGTTTTAGTGTTTGGGAAGTTAAGCTCAGGGCAGGAGTCTGTTCCGAGCCAGTTAAGAACTAGGAAGAGCTACTTCCTTTTTTTTTTTTTTTTTTTTTTGTCTGTCCTTTTTGAAAAGAGTATAAAATGTTCATCTTAACTTTCTTACTACTCTCAATCAATTCATCTATGCGTTGACTTAACAGCAAAAATTCAACTGGCAGCAATCACTTTGGTGGGGAGAAAAGAAATTTGATGCTCTTGCCACATTGCCCGTAAAAAAGAAACATTAATGCTTCTGTCCAAATGCAACTTTTATCGCAGTTTTGGGGGGTTGCTGATACAGTGTAGCACTTACCTAGGTGTTCAAACTGCGGTGGGATGGAATAAATAATGAGCTGATGTGAGAAGTGCATTGGTTGTGGCCAGCCCAGCCTCGTGGCATTACTTTTCAATCATGAGATCCATGCTCTCCTGGTTTCTGCTTCCCACCCTGTCTCTGATTACAATGCAGGTTTTCTACAGACCATTTCTTACTAAATACCAGCATAACTACTGGGTTAAAATGAAGCTCCTTCAGGCCTACAACTACTGTCCTAGAAATTGCTGCACCTCTGCATGTTTTTGTATCTGTGTGTATATTTATATATAAGCAAAGGGATTTTCAAATCTGGGGAATCCTGCCCAAATAGTGAGACCTGCCTTTGGCTGAGGGTCATTTTTTGGTGTGTCAGTACAGTGCTGCCTACTGGATGTATAAGACCCCCAGAGCACCCACACTGTGAGCACTAAACCTGGCTAAAATTGGTCATCCCCCTCCATCCTTCTGCTTCCAGGGAGAAACATTGCTTCCTGCTCCCTCACCCACAGTTCCATGAACCCTAAAGCCACATCTGTGTGGTGCTGAGCACAAACTGGTCAGTCATGGCTTAGCTGCAGAGAACACGAGCACCATGAGCAAGTGGACAATCAGCAGGTTCCTCTGGGGATGTGTTTTACATCTGCAACATCCTAAAGCTGTGTGTTGTCATTAGGGAAAGGATTTCCCATGCCTTGGGTATAACCTTGGGAGTAGGAAGCATGCAAAACTGTGGTTATTGGAGATTTGTTGGCTTATTTTCAGGATGAGCATTCAGAACTGCTTAAATGTCTTGTGGTGCTGGTGGCGATTTTGTTCACTACAAGTGCAGCGTTAAATTATGTGTGAGCTGCTGCTGGGCTGTGCATGGAGCTCCAGCTGGGTCCTGGCTCTCCCAAGTATCCCTCCCTTTGTGTACAGGGTTAAAGGGGTGCACTGTGTTTACCAAAGGTGCTCTGCTTGCTTCTCCAGCCAAGATTTTTCACCTGGAATACTGTGTACATTTCTTGTGCCCCCAGCATAAGGAGGATCTGGAGCACCTCCCCTATGGAGACTGGGTGATAGAGTTGGGGCTGTTCAGCCTGGAGAAGAGAAGGTTGTGTGGAGACTTCAGAGCAGCTTCCAGAATCTGAAGGGGCCTGCAAGGAAGCCACACAGGAGCTGGAGTGACAGGACATGGGGGAATGACTTCAAACTGGAGGAGAGTAGGGTTAGATTAGATGTTAGGAAGAAATGCTTCCGTTTGAGGATGGTGAGACCCTCTGGTTGCCCAGAGAAGCTGTGGCTGCTCCTTCTTAGGAAATGTCCAATGCCAGGGTTGGATGGGGCTTGGAGCAACCTGCTCTGGTGGAAGGTGTCCCTGCCTATGGCAGGGGGTGGAATGAGATGAGCTTCAAGGTCCCTGCTAGCCCAAACCATCCTGTGATTCTGTGAAATCCTTTCTGAGATGTTGCTGATGAGTAAACCTGTGTGGGAAAAGCAAGGGAGTGTTTAACAGCAGGAGCATCCCAGTGCTGCTTGGCAGATACTGCATCCCAGTACTGCCCATAATTGGCCTGACTTGAACTCAGGCAGGACACCCTGCAGTGAGATTCCAGGGAGCAGTCAGCAGGACAGAAAATACTTGCCTGTCCTTTAAAGGACTGGAGTGGACCTGCTGGAGTGTGCTGAGTTCTCCAAGAGCTTCTCCCAGCCTGCTTTTGCTCTCAAAGCAAGCTGGAAACTTGACAGTGTTTTTCAGAACTTGGGGTTGACACACAAACTGAACACCAGGTGGGCAGGCAGTGCCTGCAGTGCTGTGCACTGTGATGGAATGGCATTAAATCCACTGTGGCACAAAGCAGGGCTCGTGCACAGGCCTGGGAAGCTGTTGGTTCCAAGCCAGTTAAGAAGAAAAAGGAGAGTATGCTGTGAGGGAAGGATTAGCATCCTGCTTCTCCCTCGAGGGAGTTTTAGCCAAAGTGGTGAAGTGGGGAGGATAGCTGCCACCAAGCAAACAAAAAAGGCCAGGGAGAAGTTTAAAAGTTCCCAAGAGAAGGAACAAGACTGGCAGAAGGTGTTTGACAACCATTTCTGAGTGAGTCATGCTTAGCTGTCTGTCTGGAGCCAGGAAGAATTTGCAAAGCTGAATAATTGTTCCTATTTATTTCTTAAAATATACAGAATATGACAGTGTTCTAGCTCGCGTGTTTCAGTGTAAATGTCTTGCAGTGGGCTGGTATTTTCCCCTGGTTTTAATCCTTTTTTTCTTTGAAATTGCAGTCTTGCTCATCTTCTGCTGCTCCATCCTGCTATGTCTTGCTGTGCTGGTGGGAGCATGGATCCCCCTTGCCCTGGGTCAATGGCTCATGTCTCTGTGCCTTCCGCTAAAGATGAAGCCAAAAGTAATGTGTGTCTGCCTGATTTTGGCTTTCAAAATTAGGCTAATTGTATGATTGCATGCTTTGCAGAACAGCATAAGTTACGGGGTGTTTATTTTTCCTCTTGATAGCAAGCAGGTAAAAAACTTGAGCTCAAGGGCTTGCAGTCAGGTAAACCTTGATGATCAGTAATATTCAAGTTTGGGACAAGGTTTGTTAAGGTTGAGTTCTACAAGAGCTCTCACAAGTATCTGTAAATATGCATACACCCACAAAACCCATTGGAACCTGTGAGAGAAGAGGCAAACTTGCCAAATTTGCAATTATTATCTAATCTGAATTTAAGATGCAATTAAGGTTTTGTAATTATAGTTCTAAGAAAACTTAATTTTGTGTTGCTCATACTGAAACAAAAGCGTGAGACTGCAGACTGAGGGATGGCAAATGTGTGTATCCAGGGGAGAAGCAGTACACAAACACCTACAAGCAGTTGTAAGTGACATACTCTAATAGAAGCTATTGTAAGTTTATTAAAACATAAGGCAGTGATTGTCTTCCTGAAAGAAAAAAAGGTTGGGTGCACAACCAAGTGCTGAAGTTGTGGGGTGCCTTCCCTGGAAAGCTCAGTGCAGAACCCTGTGATGTCTTGAGAGTATGGGAGGCTGTTCTGTGGGAGAAGTCATGTCAGCCTGGTTTGGTGAGACTCAGCCTTGACATTGAAGTTGTCTGGGCTGGTTTTTCCCAGGGAACTCGTGACAGAATCTCTCCAGTTTCCCTGTTGTGAACAGAAAATCCTTATGAAGATACCATTATTTTCTTTGTCAATAAAGAGGTGCTCACTGTGAGAGAAATTCTGCAAGGAGTTCTGCTTCCTCGTGGGGGTTGTCTTGTAGCCAGCAGATTTCTGAGCAAGTCAGGGTTCATTTTGGTTATCCAATCCATTTGTTCAAATAGAAGCAATGTTAACTGAGTGTGTATGCTGAGGAGAAATTGAATTTGTGTGCACTTGCTCTCTCTTTTTTCTGTGCCAAGTGTGATAAAAGGAATTGATTGAAATTAAATCCGGAGAACAGCCATTTTAATATTGCTGGTGTTTTCAGCTGTAATATTGCAGCAACAAGTTAGAGAAAATACAATTTCATCCCTAGTGGTGGCATAAGCACAGTGCTCTCTGCAGCTGTTGAGGAGGCTGTCATGTCAGTAACATTGCATTTAGGGCAGGGAAGAGGGAAAGCTGCCCCTCAAGTGCAGTGATGTGTAGTATTGAGGGCTGGTTTATTTTCCCTTCTGGTTGCACTGAGTTGTTTGAATGCTTTTCTTTGCTTTGTTATTATATTCTGTGGTCTTCTCTCTACCAAATACAAGTTAAACAACTGGTTATCTTGGTATTTTTTTCTTAGAGCAACTTGGATCTTGAAGATAAGAAGAAAATGTAATAACTTCTCACTACCTCTCATTCTGTATGCTTGTGAAATGATCATGAATGTCAGAGCCATGTGCACAGCTTTTTTTCTCTTTTTTTTTGTTTACCTCCAAAGTATTGGCATCTCATTAGGATGATGAGTTAAATCAAAGGCTTTTTATTTGGTGGAAATAGTCTTACCAAAAATCTCTACAGATACTGAGCCAAACCTATTGACACGAGTGGAAATTTTTGTGGTTTGATCAAGCCCAAAGTAAGGAATATACTTCAGACAGATAGAGGTGATAATCTTTCACTCTTGACCTTTTCTGGAAACTGGCTGTGGTACTGTTTCAAGGCCAAGATGGACAAAATTTTGAGGAATGAGTTTTCATCTGATTTCATGATGGTGACTCAGTAACATTTTTTTCTTTTTGAGCTCTTATTCCTAGTTCTTACAACTCAGAAACAAATTTTTATCTGTGACCTCAGTTTAGCTTAAGGTTCTTTTCCATACTCTTCAGTTTTAAAAATTCATGACAAGCAGGATTTTTAATGAACTCTGAACCAGCCTTGCATCTCACTGAGGCACGTTCAAGGAAATTAGACCTATTTTGTGTGAGAAAGATTATCTGCCTTTCTGTCGTGCTTAGGTTTAAAAGGCTGGGTCTGTAGTAGACAGTTTGTAATGCTGTGTGGGATGCAATTGAGTGGCTGTCTATTTTTACAGCTTATCTGGAGAATCCCTAGTACAGACTGTTCAAATGGATACCAAAACTGTTGTTATGCCTTACTTGCTTATTCTCTCTACTGACTCACTGTTGTTGATCTAAGCTCTGTTTTCCAGCCTACTTAGACACCTGTGGTTGCCAATGGTGGCTCTAAAATAAGTGAGGCCTGAGTGGAGATTGCTTTTAGGGGTGCTGTGGCAGAGTGGGCAGGAGTCTTGGGATGCTTTTCTAAAGTCTGGGGCAAAGCCCTGGGTAAAGCCTCTCTCCATTGGTTTTGTGTGGTTTCTGCATGATGGGGGACAGGCTCCCAAATTCCTCATCCCAGAAAGAGATGTAGTACAGTGCAGGAGTGGGAGTCCATCAATGACCTGCTGTCTTCCTGAACATTTTCCTGTTGTCGGGGTTGTTTGCTATGAATATATCATTTCGCTTTTAAAAGCTGGATAGCCACTGCACTTTTGTCTTTCAGCTAGAAGAGCATGTGCATTCTGCAAGGGAAAATTATTTCTTGGCAGTAACTGATTACTTCTAAGCATTGGTCATAAGGTGATCAACATATTTTTGTGTGGTATGGCCCAGAAATGTCCAGGAGAGTAACCTGCTACCCCTGTGGCAATGTGGTATTTCTGAAGGATGCTAAAATAACAAGACTGGGAGCTGTACTTTTATTTATCTGCCAAAGAAGTATAGGTAGGGCTATTGGAAGCTTTCCTTCATACCTCTGCCTTGACTTTTGGGTAGCTGCTTAGTAATCTTGGGATTTCTGATCTCAGAAGGAGAGGTGAGGGAACAGACACTTATGCTAGTGATTTTCATGCTTTTGAAAGAGAAATAGCCTGGGTTGGGTCATCAGAGAGGTTTGGAGGGTAGAAAGTACACTGAGAAAAGAGCCATTTTCTTCAGCTCCTGGTTTCTGCTGCTTTTATCTGTCCCCGTACTCATGAAGCAGCTCATGGAACAGGTCAATCTCACTTTTGAATAAAAAAGGTTTTATTTTCCTTGTGTATTTTTGATGAGCAGAGTTTGTAAAATTCTGAAAAATTATCAGGAAACTCTTGATGGGCAGCAAAATGCATTTTATGTACTGCTGCTGACTTGCAACATCATTAACCCTTCTTCACAGACAGGGTTTGCCAAGTTTATATGGACATCAAGGAGGCTTAAAAAGCTTCCTCTGAAAAATACAATATTTTAGAATGTTGTGGTGAAAGGTAAAATTCAGTGATCTAAAAGTTTTGCTCATTTCTCAAATAGCAAAAGTAGGTAAAATACCAGGTTTCAGGGTGGGGACAAGATGTTCAAGGCAAAAGATGTCTGTAATTAGTTTCATAGGTGGAGGTGAATATGGCACAGTAGAGATGGCAAAAGCACGTTCAGAAAAACTGAAGGCAAAGGTCTAGAGAGGTAAGTACTGCCTGCCACAGTTTTTGTTGTTCTTAAGCTCATTAATTCTGACTGGGTTGGAATATTAGGATTAGTGGACCAATTTCTAACTTCATGCTCATATTCATGCAAACATCATGAACTTCAGAAAGATTGCACACACATGACAGCAATAAATTAATTAAAATCTGGAGTTCAAACTGAATATACTGTATTATAGAATGATTAATGGCTTAATTTTTAATGTTGAGGTCATAAATAGCTGTTTCATGAAATGCTGTAATGTGCTTGTCCATTTGGGGTTTTTTAAACCTGATTTCTTAATGAAATGGGGCTGATGCAATCACACTTCTGTCATTCTATCTTCTAATGGCCTTTGAACTTGGTGGCACATTCCAGTGACATTTGGCAGAGGTAGAAGTCTCCAGGAAATTTAATCATTAGGACTTCCATGAATGTAGAAAGCTGGGTAAAGGAGAAGGGTTGTATTCTGACTTCTACTGAGAGGCACATAGTTACCTTTTGGAAACCAGAGAATCCATGTGAGTGTGGGGCCTCATGACACGACTCTGTTCCCAAGTCCAGGACAGACCCACTGGCCAAGGCTGAGCCCATCAGAGATGGTGGTAGCACCTCTGGGATAATGCACTGAAGAAGGAAGGTGGGAAAGAACTGCACAGCAGCAATTGTAGCCAGAGAGAGGAGGGAGAATATGTGGGAGAAGCCCTGGGGACTCCAAGGTCAGTGTAGAAGAAGGGGGAGGAGGTGCTCCTGGCACTGGAGCAGAGATTCCCCTACAGACCCTGGCGAGGCCGGTGTGCTCCTGCAGCCCATGGAGGTCCATGGGGATGCAGAGATCCATCTGCAGCCTCTGGAGGAGCCCACGTGAGAGCCTGAAGAAGGCTGTGACCCTCTGGGAAGCCCAGGCTGGAGCAGGTTTGCTGGCAGGACCCTGCAAGGGACCCACTCTGGAGCAGCATGTTCCTGAAGGATTTCACCCCATGGAAGGGAACCAGGCTGGAGCAACTGGTGAAAAACTCACTTTGGAGAAGTTCATGGAGGACTGTCTCTTGTGGGAGGGACTCCCTGTGGCAGCGGGGAAGGGTGTGAGAAGTTCTCTCTGAAAAAGAAGGAGCAGAGATGAGTGATGGACTCACATCACAGCCCCATTCCCTGTCCCTCTGCACTGCTGGGCAGGAGGAAATACTGAAAATCAGGAAGTTGAGCCCAAGAAAAAAGGGAGGGGTTAGAGGGGAAGGTGATTTAAGATTTGGTTTTATTTCTCGTTCACCTGGTCTGCTTTGATTAGTAATAAATTGAGCTGATTTCTCCACATGGAGTCTGTTCTGCCGATGATGGTGATTGGTGAGTGGTCTCTCCCTGTCCTGTCCTTACCCTCACCTCACCCACAAGCCTTTTGTTGTGTTTTCTCTCCCCTGTCCAGGTGAGGAGGGGAGTGATAGAGTTGCCTTGGTAGGCACCAGTCCTCCAGCCAGGGTCAGCCTACCACACCAAGACATTTGTCTCCTTGCCCTTTTCTTGAGAGGCATAGAAATAAGGGAGGGAGCCCTGAAGGATGCAAAGAATTTAGGAACTTTTTCATCAGAGCAGATAAAGGATCAAAACCAGGCTGGATGGGGCTCTGAGCAACCTGGTCTAGTGGGAGGTGTCCCTGGCTGTGGTGTGGAGGTTGGAAGTAGGTGATACTTAAGGTTTCTTCCAACCCAGAGCATTCTATGATCCTGTGTTCAACACTGTGGGGAGAGGTCTCTGACTACAGAAGTCCAACAGCCCTGAAAGGTGAGGTTCTAAAAGGCAGTGAAAGTCCTCTTTGGTTTGAGCTGGGTTTTACCCTGGTGCTGTCTGGCAACGTGGCTGTGAAAAGCAGGCCCTTGGTGAGGATGTGAAAGCAGAGGGAGTACTAAAATTCCCTACAGTTCTCAGTGTGGCTGTATAGGAGGAAATGAAGGTTTTGTGGTGAAAGGTCAGGGCTGTGAAGTTACAAAGTGTTTTAGAAAAACGAGCAAAAACAAGAGTTTGCCAGCAGGTCTTTAAAAATGTAGATGATATGGGTAGACTTTAAAAAAAAGAAAAATGTAATAGTGCTGAGACTTGCTGTTGTAGACTAGGACAGATGTTTACTTCTTAGATACTTCACTAAGCTGATCTTAACACATATGTCAAATGCAGAAGTGGTGCTTTTCCTTGTTTTAGCAAATACTGATTTCCCTATCCTTCCCCCACCCTGACCATGGGATACAACAGAACAGCTGCTGAGCACCTTTTTTTGCCTGTTGCCCTATCCCTGGTTTGCCTGGCAGTCCTACATGGGCAGGAATGCAGAAAATTAAAGAATTCCAGGATTAAGGTTAACTTCTAATTATCTTAAAAGTCAAATACAATTAAGTGAGGAATTGTCAAAACAGAGACTGGAAGGTTCTGTATCCAGCGGTGAAACTGGAAGAATCAGACAACAGCAACAGGATGAGAGGAAGTGGTCTCAAGCTGTGCCAGGAAGGCTCAGATTGGACATCAGGAGGAATTTCTTAATGGAAGGTGTTGTTAAGCATTGAAGCTGCCTGGGGAAATGGTGCAGTTACCATTCCTAGAGGTGTTCAAGAAGTGACTGGACTGGGGGGCTTTTCCAACCTTAGTGATTCTATGGTGCCCAGCATGTGGGGCTGGATGCCAGTGCAAGAGTGATAAATCTTGTTTGCCGTGTGCAACAAAGCTGGAGAAACCATCATGCTGCAGTGTAGCGTCCTTTGGGGTCTGTAAAACAGCAATGTCCTTAATGTAAGGGAGAAATACCAGAGTGCCATGGACATCCTCAAAGCCAAGAGGCTGTGGAAGTGGAGCCAAACCACTTTATTTCAGGATAGATAATACCTGATATTCCTGTTTCTGCTTGTGGCATTTGCATGTCCTTTGTGCCCCTGTCTGAAAGGGGCCAAGCTGTGCATCAAAAGGCTTTAAGTGCTGATGTGATGACTGCGACAGACAGAATCATGATGGAAAAGCTTCCAAGATCCTCAAGTCCAGCCTTTGAATGGTTTGACACTAGACACAGTCATCAGCAAAGCTGCTTGCACGTGGCTGTGCAGAGGGCAAGCAAGAACTCAAGAAATAGCTTGGGGGAGTGGAGGCAATTGTTCTTTCCTTGTTTGTTTGAACTGGCTTTTGAAATACACCAGATGAAGAGAATGACTCTGGTCTTGAAGTGAAGAACTTGGTTGTTTAATGCTTAGTAGTGTTTATTAGAGTATGCCAGTGGAAAAGACAAACAAGCCCAGTGCTAGGGAGTCACTGGATGCCACGGCTGCCTCCCACATGGCACTGTGTGAACACTGGTGTGGTGTTCTGGCTGTGTGAGACAACTGGAGCCTTTTGGGGAGGGAAGAGGAAGGAGAGCTCCACTTGTTCCTTTTCAAACAGAAGTCTCTGCTTCCCAACAGCTGTTCTTAAAGTAATTCATTAATGGAAGAAACGTTTCTTTCATCCTTACAGGAAAACACTGAGAGAATTTAGATTATTTATCATAAGCTCCAACACTATTCATCTTGCTTTGCTTTGCTTTCTGTGGTAGGCACAATACTGGCTGTGTTCAACCAGGCTCTTTTTTTTTGCCTCTCTAATGTGAAGTGGGTAGGTTACTAATGATGCAAATGGATGTTAATTGTGCAAAAACTAGACACTCGTGCCTTGAAAAGCAGTACCTGATTGGTAGAAGAGAGGATAGAAAACAAGCTTTCACAATAAAATTGCTGTAGAGTTTTATAAATAGCAGCACACTGTAAGCAGGTGGTGAGTGAAAATGGTTTGATTCCTCACAGCTGGCAGGGACTTTATTTTTGGACAGTGGGTCCACATCACCTTGGGACACGTGACTTGTCAAAAGTATTTGTTACCATTTGCTGCTTAATCTGGTCATCTGCCACACTTATAAAAGATGGGCATAAAAACCATCAGCAAGCTGTGGCTGTGGCAGAAAATCAGGGTCAAGCTTTTAGTTTCTGGGTGTGACCTCGAGGCTGTGGTTTGACAGCCTGGCTGGCCTTGCAGGGCTTTGAGTACCCAACAGGTCAAACAGGCCAGTGCTGGATAATGTGGGTTTTGCAATAAACTCAGTTTGGTGGCTTGGTAAATACAGTTTGCTGGGTTAACTTTGTGCTGACAGGAGTTGTAGTGGGTCAGGCTTGTCTAAGCTCCTGTGGCATTCTGCTGGTTCAGACGGTGCCAGTTTTTCTGCACCTGGTATAAATATGGCACGTGCTCAGAGTTAAGTGCTCTGGCTAATTTGGTGGAATCAAGATTCTACACCAATGCCCTTTCCAGATCAAGTTTGTACTGCTACACAGCCTAAGGCTTTTTTATTACTTTACATTTTTCTTCATGTTAACTGGTGTATTTGATCATGGAACTGTGGCTTGACAAAGTGAGAAGTTATTAAACCTGCTCCAGCATGGGTTTTGAATGTGGGAACACCTGATTTCCATTTCCATGCCTCACTGTTTGCAGACTGATGCTGTGTGTGACCAGCCCTGCTCTTTCCAGGGTGAGGTTCCTGTTGCACAGAACAGCACCCCTGAAGGTACAGCCCCTGTTGGCCCGTCAGGGTTCCACTGCTCACTGTGAGTTCAGGGCTCTGTGTTCCTCCCAGCGTTAACTCCCAATTATGTGGTATTTGTTTGAAGAGAGGTGTGAGATTAGTCTCTTCAGCAAACAATAATCTTCCTGGTGGGCTGTAAATTGTAAATAATGATTCCTTCCTATTTTGGGCAGGGATTTGCACCATCACCAGTTTATTATGTGAAGACCTGCATGAGGCAGGCTTGGAGAGCAGAGTGTTTATTGGGTTGGGTTCCTCTTGATGAATGAGCCTGGACTGTTTCAAGGTTTTTGCTTTGTCTTTCCTCACAGCTTGTAAATCCACTCTCCATTTGACTCTTTGTTGTTGTTCTTCCTCTTTCAGGACAGTTATTCTGAGTGACGGCCCTTGCACACGCTTCTGAGTGGTTATCATGGGCTTCATTGCCTTCCTGAAGACCCAGTTCATAGTTCACCTCCTCATTGGGTTCGTCTTTGTTGTGAGTGGACTGATCATTAACTTCATTCAACTATGCACGCTGGTCCTCTGGCCCATCAACAAGCAGCTTTATCGCCGAGTAAACTGTCGCCTTGCCTATTCCCTTTGGAGCCGTGAGTATGCTGGGATGAGGCTGGGGAGGGGTTTTCCTTGGCTTTGCTTTTGTTAACTGAAAAAAAAACCACATTTGCACACAGAGACGGGAGAAATGGTAAGCTGGATGTAGATTCTTTCAGAGCAGGTCAAAATAGCCTCTGTTTTTTCTGGAATACTGGGAAATCATACAGAAGTCAAGGATCTGATGTATGTTGTCACTCTGGCATTCAAAAAAGTGGGGAGTAAAGCTCCTCTGCACCTCCAGCCTTATCTGGACTGAGGGGAGTTGTTAATTCTGTCTCAATGCCATCTTCATCCAGTATCAGCACCTATGCTAAGGGACAGTTCTGAGACTGGCTCAGCTACTGAGCAGATGAGCAATATTCACCCTGTAGGGGCCGAAGTTGATTGTGTGGGCTGCAGAGGGGGAGGTTGGTCTGAAAGTATCTCCTGTAGATGTCTCTGTAGCTGAACTGTGTGACAAACTTCAGAGTCCCGTTACACCCTGCAGTGCCTGTCTCTGAGGCCAGGGTCTCCTCTTGTGAGCAATTTGTCAGTGTTTTCTTCTGCCCATGGGCCAGCTGTGCACCGAGTGCAGCTTCTTTGTTCTCCTCTTTCAGACCTTTGCAAAACTTCATCCCTGTGGATGCCTTCTTTTTCTCCTCACAGACCTTAACGGGGGGCTGGATTTCTGAAAGTGTTTTTGAGTGTTTGGAAACCTCCTTAGCCCAAATGTCACCTCCTGTTTCAGCAGTGAATCATCTAATCGGTTTCCATTCTCCATCCCTTCCCAGTATGCACGGCCACTTACCTTAGTGCTCAGCTCAGCATCCAACTCCCACTTTGGCTAAATGAGTCACCAAAATGAGCACTGAAATTACAGTTCAGCTGTCCACTGACAGGCACCCACATTTTGTATATCATTGATGTGAAGTACCACCAACAAAAACCCTCTGAGGTGTCTGGTTTGGTCTCTTCTTAAGCTTGTTGTCCCTGCTTTTACTGTGCTTTTTGTCCTGCCTACTGAGAAGCACAGGAGAAAGGAAATGAAATAGAGTAGCAGGCAAATTGTCAGGAAAAAAAGGTATTGTAATAGAAGAACTTAGTAGAAATTCCAAAATTAGTTTGGTTGGATGAGAGTGGGGATATATAGGAATTTTTATTTTTAATTTGCTTGTAAGAATTTCTTTGTGCATTTAATAATCTAGAATATGATCTCATGCTGAAAACTATTGTTGCATTATAGTTTGGATTTTCTGAGGATATGAACTGCTTGCTCCTGTAAGGCTTTAGGCTCAGCTCCTAGTTAGCATTGTTTAAATGCTAACATTTTAAATGCTGTTATCTTCTAAACACTGGAAATAGCACACCATTGTTCAAAGAGATTTGGAGAAGCTGGGTAGATAATTGGGTTGTACCTAGGATAACCCCTAGTGTATAGCCTGTTATAAATTAACACATTGGGAAATTAAACTATGAAAATTATTGTAAATGTTACATGGGATTGCAGAGAGCTGATGCCCTATAATGGAAGAGCTGACAGAATATGCACTTCAATTGTGATTTATTTATAGCAATTTAGGTAAGCTGTGTAAATGCAGCAGCCCCAATGTTGTCATTCATAATGAAATATATCTCAGTATGGAGAAGCCTTTTGGCAAGGAACCTGTACATTGGTGCTCTGCTCTGGATGCTGCATTTTGCTCGCTTACTCCAAGCTGTTTGTGGTTTTAGGCTGAGGGTCTGTAAGAGAAGCTGCTCTGCCCAGCTGGCAGAGGATCAGTGTGCAGGGATGGATACACAGGTAATGGTGCTCCTGGCTCTGTACTGAAAACCAGGCTCTATTCTTACTGTATCTCCTCTCAAACACAAAAGCCCAGCTTCCAAAGGGGAGGGAGAGAGACTCTACCCAGTGTTCCTGACAGACATTTGGGGAAGAAAGTGTGTTGGGCTCTGGCCCCAACGTAGACCCGTAAATCCGTGACAGGTAGTCTGCGCTTCCAGCTCTCCCACGTCAGCTCCTTTCAGATGAATCACACCCTTGGAGAGTGCAGCGTGTTTGGGTTTGTCCGGTTGCAAAAATAACCTCTCAAATGTTGGTACTTTCAGCTGAGGGATGTGCTGTGCCCCTTGTTTGCTTTGTTCCTGGGGGGTTTATGAGGCTGTAAATGCACCTGCTTTGGAGTCTGGGAACCCCAGCCACAGGGGGTGGTTGAAGCCAGGTGTTGGTTATTCCCTACAGGAAATATCCTGGGCAGTGCAAGTGTTCCCATTCCTTCATTCAGAAGAATGTTCTTGCTGTAGCATTGGCAGGATCAGTGCCATGCAAAGCAGCTGTAACCCACACACCGAAAAAAGGAAACGAGCCCACTCCTGGTTATAATTACATCATTTGTCAGCACACTTGTAAAGGACAATCTGTTTCCTCGTGTTAATCCTTTGGCTTGTCAACCCTTCTCTCTCAGTATGGACTCTGGCAAATTCTCCACTGTTACAGGGAGAAAGGTGAGAGAAATGTTCTGCAGAAAGTCATCCACACTGGCTTCTGCAGATTTTTTCTTTTTTTTGAAAAGAAACACACCCAGTTGATTACAATTTTTCTAAGAAAATGCAGCAGTTGTAGCAGGTACTGGAGATGTTCCTCCTTGGTACATAGTCAGCAATGGAAAGGGAAAATTGCTCAGAGTACCACTCTGTGTTCAGTACTACTGCTCAATTCTCCTGGCCACCTGCTTGGAAGGTGATCTGAGGACATTCTTGCTGTCCTCTTTCTCCTTTTACTGAGCCAGGATAACCAGAGAAAGGAAGGTAAGTGATCACAAAGCATGCAAAGCTGGGAAGCAATGATAGGAACCTGTACGTGGTGTAAAGGAACAAGACAATTCTGTCCTTCCTCTGCCATATTTCCAGTTCACTGGGATTAAGCTCTGTTGGTCAGCAACGTGCATAACTTTGTTGTGCCTCCAAATGAGCAAGTGCAGAAAGTGATACAAGAGAATAACCTGGTGGGTGAGCAAGTGGTCATGAGTGAAAAAAACCAGTGCTAGGTAAGCGCTCTATCTTCAGCAGATCAGGACTGGTTTTCCCCTTTATTCACCTAGATACTGTGTTTACCTTCTCTCTGGTGTGGTGCAAGACTGGATCCTAAACTCTTGTTTAGCTGTATGGATAGGTGACCTTGTCTGATCCCACCGATCAGAAACCCTTGCGCAGGAAGGTGCTGCCCTGTTTGGCAAAACCAGGATCTCCCATTAGGAAGCTGGAAAAGCTCCTGGCAGAGCCTGACAGAGGGAACAGAGCGGGAACCCTGCAGGTGTAGTAACGTGGGAAGGGTTGGACTCTTTTTAACTGCCATATTTGTGCAACTAGATTTTTATTTCATCCATGTCTCATTGAAAAGAGAAAATACCAATGACTACACTTTGCAGGGAAGCAAATCTTCCTGCTGGGAGGATGTACTATTCTCATACTTTTTATAGTTGTCCCATGATGTAAGCAATGCCTTCCATCTGCCTTGATGTACTGAAATGAGGGAAATAAGCTAACCATAGCAACTACAGTCAGTGCGTGCTGAATTTAAGTGGAAGGGGGTTTTATGATGAAAAAAGGGGAGGTAGAAAATAAGAATGGGTAACAAATATTCAGGGTGGAATAAGAGTTGCTGTGATATTTTAAAGTTGGAGTAAGTGGAGGGAAAAGGACTCATTCTTTTGCAGTGAAAGAAAGACACAATTTACCATTCCTGTCTTTGCCCAGGTGTTTTAATAAATTAGCTCAATTCTCTGCTGTTTTAAACTCTGGGTTGATGATTATAATGCAGAACAATTAGAGCCCTGTGTTGTAATATTAAAATCTTTCATAGAAGATCTATGTCACTGCATCCCTTTTAAAGACCTTTATTGGTCTGTTTACCTCCATAAGGCTTGTTTCATGTGGAGTAAAAACATTAGGCTGCATCTATGCATAATTTGTATTCCACCTGGGAGGAACTGTACTCATTTAGTGGAGCAATCAACGGCTCCACTGTCTGTTTCCAGGCACAAAAGTCTTCAGGCTTTTTTTCCAGTGATCATGAAATTTTGCATTTGTAATGCAATGCCCAAACTTGTTGCTGTTAAAAACTTGCTAAATTATCCATAATGCATATGTCTGGTGCCTTGAATACTCCTTAGGGATGGTAATGTGGTTTGGTCTGTTCCCTTCTAAGCTTTTGTTTCATCTCTGCTGGGTGGGTTGGAGAAGGTGACAGTGTTGGGAGTTGGGAGAGACCGAGCACTGAATGGGGCTGAGGATGAAACACTAAATGCTTTCTGTAAGAGGCACCCCTAACTCCTCTCTCCACGTTCATCACATTTGCTAGAGTTGGTAATGCTGCTGGAATGGTGGTCAGGCACAGAGTGCACCCTGTTCTCAGATGAGGCCACGGTGAAAACCTTTGGGAAGGAACACGTCATCATCATCCTGAACCACAATTTTGAGATCGACTTCCTGTGTGGCTGGACGATGACAGAGCGTTTTGGAGTGCTGGGGGTACGTGGGCTGTGAGCTTTCCCTTCCTCTGCAGGGTGATAGTCTGTTTAAAACCCATGTATAAACAGTTTCCTTGCATTTAAGTTCCCAGATCCAACTCCATCATCCTAGTGTGTTTGACCACGTTGCACAAATCAGCAAATGACGTTTTTGGATTGTCGCTTTTGTTTTTTTCTCCAAGAGTTCCAAAGTTCTTGCTAAGAGAGAGCTGCTCTATGTGCCCCTAATCGGCTGGACGTGGTACTTCCTTGAGATTGTTTTCTGCAAAAGGAAATGGGAAGAGGACAGAGATACAGTTATTGAGGGATTGAAACGTTTGTCTGACTATCCTGAATATATGTGGGTAAGTGTTGAGTCCCTCCTCTGGTGTTGGCTGCGAGAAGTGAAACGGTGACAGACTGGTGACTGTAGCCTGGTCTGTCAGGAGAAGGTGTGCTCACTTCCCAGTGTTGTCAGGGAAGAGCTATACTCTGTTTCAGGAGGTCTTTTGGCATATGCTGGTAGAAAACTGCTGTTTGCCTGTTGGTAAGGGAAGTCCTTTGGGAAACAGATCAGAAGCTTGAGAATAATATATAAATCAGGCGTGTGTGATACTTAAGGATTTTATCCAAACTTATTTTTACCTATTAAAAAAAAGCCTACATTTGATTACTACATCTGTATAACATTTTCTGAGGTAGGCTGAAAAGATGCATAAACAAAAAGCTTTTTTGGAGAAGTGAGTGAATTAGACTGCACAGACCATAGATTTTGATAGAAAGTTCCTGTTAGTGTGTTCGTTGATACGTGAAATTACAGGTTTCCCAAAAAGTCTCTGTGAGAACATATGGTAAGCTTATACCTGCTTCTGCAGTTATATTTTTATTTTGACATTATTTAAAATCAAGGGTAAAACATCTCTGTTTCATTGTGTGCAATGCTGTTAGACTTCACTGCAACAGCACAGTGGTGTAATCAACCCATTAACCTTCTTAGAGCTTTGAATGCAAAGGTTTTGATAAATTCTCAGTTTTGCTTTTATAGCAGCATATGTAATGTACAATTATTTGCCTTATGAAACATAAAGAGGCTTTTTATGCATTTTAAGTGAGTTTTCAGTATTATCCAGTACAGCTTGTTAAAATGAATAGTGAAACATTAAGCCTTAACTAGAACATCGTGAATGGATTATAATTTTCTACCATTACAAAGATAAAAAAAGTAAGAATCTGGAGAATATATTTTAAGCTACTTAATTGCTTGAATATATGGATATGAATTATATTGAAGATACCTTCCTGATTAGTATGGGAGGAAAAAAGAAAAAACAGAAAAAACCCTACCAATTAGAAAATCTCAAGACTGAACTTGAGCTTCAAATCTATACATTTTAGTGATTCTACAACTGAGAACCAAGGACTAGGCTCTAGGGAAAACAACTAGAAAATGTAAGTGCAAAATGTAGTTAGCATTGATTATTTAAATCAAGACTTCCTGCTTGGTAATTGAAATAATGATTAACATTTACTCGAGCGACTCAATTTCCTAATTTCTGTGCATTCTAAAGGCCACAATTAGGGCTGTCTTTTTGTCACCTCAAATTTGGTACAAGTGCTGTTAAATGTAAAGGTAATGGTAAATGAGTTGAGTTGGTGCTTATGCCTGATACTTGGTGAAGAGATGAGACAATCGAAGTGTGTGCACATGTATGTTCATCTTGGACAAATTTTCAGTATTCTGCTGGATTTCTTTTGATATCTCAAGATATCCTTGGGTTTTTTTGCTTTTGTCTGGCACAGTTTCTCCTGTACTGTGAAGGAACTCGTTTCACAGAGACCAAGCACCGCATCAGTATGGAAGTAGCTGAATCCAAGGGGTTGCCTAAACTGAAATACCACCTGTTGCCCAGAACCAAAGGTTTCACCACTGCTGTCCAGTGTCTCAGGGGAACAGGTAACTGCCAAGCTTTGCAGCACTTGTAACGTGTTATTTAATTGCACACTCTGTGTAGCCCAGTGTAGTCTACTCTGTTGTCCATTACAATTAGTGAGCTGGCAGTAACGGGGATCCAGGCTGCCAACTGGTAATTTGTAAATTGCCACAGAACTGTCAGATACCGGTCTTTAAAAATACTAAAAACCTTTTTATGTTGCTTAGTTCACCAAGTCATCTGGTGTTTTACAGAGCTGGGAATGTTAGGGGGCTGGTGCAGATAAATGTGATGTGTAAACACAAAATAGTGAAGGGCTCTGTGACATCATTAATGCACAAGGCTCTGTTGCTGTCTCAGGCCAGGATGCCAGAAGGTGCTTGCTAGAATTTTTGCTGTTATGGTTTTTTTTATTTTTTTTTTCCCAACAGTTTCAGCAGTGTATGATGTAACACTAAATTTCAGAGGAAACAAGAACCCGTCTTTATTAGGAATTCTTTACGGAAAGAAATATGAAGCAGATATGTGTGTAAGGTGAGCATATACTGATGGAGGTGAGCCCTAAGATGCATACTTTGTCACATTGAAGTGTATTAGATTTTAGAGGGTAATTTCCCTTCTTGTAGTCCACTTTTCCTTGTCCTTCAGCTTCAGTGGTCCCTTGTAGTAGAGAGTGTAAAACTCCTTTACATGCCGGTTTCTCTCCCTCACTCACATGGTTTGATCAGCAGATTAAAAATCAAATAATGCTGAAATTCAGACATCCTATGAATGAGGTGGGACATTGCTTACATTCCTCACTGTTCCTCTGCCTCAAAGAGTAGCTGCTAACACCTAACCCCATGGAGCACATACACATATGCATGCACAAACACACACCCCTTCTCTTTCTTGCTTTCTCCTTGCTGCCTTCTGCTTCAAAGGCTTCCTTGTGATCATAAAAACAACCAATCCTGTTGATCTTCTTTTCCCTCTTATGTTTGGACCTGAGAGATGACCTGATTGTTCTTTCCACAGTTCTTTGGACAGTTTGCTTCTGCTTCTCTGCGGGAGTCACCCACACTGTGGAAAACATTGCTGTATTCTGGTGATGAGGTTGATGCTTGGTTTTTAAAAGTTAAAAACAAAAAAAAAGCCTTTCTTCTTCCCCCCACACCTTTCCCCTCTGGCCTTGAGTCTGTGTGTTGCAGGTCAGTGGCACTGGCTCTGTTCATTGTCCCATCTAATCGAAGCAGGTGTGTCTTGGCAGAGCCTCCAGGCTTTGTGATTCCCTACAGCCTTTGTAGGGAATCACAGTAATTACCCACTGTGCTGAGGTGCAGCAGCACCAATTTCGAGGAAGAAATGTGATCCAAAGGGAAGCAGAATGCAGCCTTAATGTGCATAGGGAGGGCACTTGTTCAGTTCTGCTCTCAGATGCTGCAACATCCACAACATTTTAGTCTCTCAGCTGAAGAGGCGACTGGAGCTGTCCACAGAGAAATGGGGTTGCTCATTTGCAAGGGGTTTCATTTTCACTATTTATACTTGCCAAACACATTTCTGATGAGGAAAGTGAGCAGACAATTTGCCAGCCAGCAAAACAGCTGGTCAGGCAGTTCCACACTGATGGCAGATGCATGTAGGATATCCAGCTGGATCTGGGGTGCACATGCATGGATGTACATCTGTATAGTTATTAATTATACATTGAACAGTGGCAGCCTTCAGTTAAATATCCTATGGCTTGCTAACAGAGGTGCAATTTTATTTCTTGGAGGGGTAGTGGGAGGAAAGAAGAGAAATTTAGTTTTCGATAGTGTTAGAAGAGGTTTTGGTTTGTAAAACTGTTGAGGATGATATTGGCAGGTAAAATTACTAATTGTACCCTACACATGGCTGTGCTTAGATAATTTTGATTTAAAATATGTTTGTGGACAGAATGAATATTCTCAAGGTGCTTTTCTACACGTTTTCTCTGCTTTGGGGAAGAAGCTATGAGAGTAAGGAAACTATTTTTACAGATTTATTTTGCTGAAAATAGAACACGTCCGTATTGTGCCAACAGACTTATTGTAGCTCAGAGAAGGGAAGCACATAAGCTCTTGTTCTCGGTATGTGCAGACATAGTTACCTGTGCAGAGGTAAGCAGCTTAGCTCTGCAGTGGATCCAGTCCTTATCTCGACTGCCCCCAGAGGAAATAATCAGGAAATCACCAAATGTTATTGCTGAGAGTCCCCTCTAGTGGTGACAGCAGCACCATGGCAATTTCACCAGAGAGCTTTCAGCAATTTCACTGAGCTTTTATTGAGCAGTTTCTCTTGTTAGTGCTCATGTAAGTAAATCTGCCAGATCTGGTGTTCAGTTTGTTTATGGGATGCAAAAATCATTTGAAAAATATAACATATTCATAGAATCATAGAGTGGTTTGGGTTGGAAGGGTCTCAAAAAATAAAAGAATGCAGGGAAATGGTTGGCTCTTCACAACTAAAAAGAGGCTCTTACAGGGCACCTGTTCTCAGTGAGGTCAGGTGAGGGCTGGCACTGGGCATAATTGTCACACACCCCCAGAATTGTGTGCCTCAGTGAGGCTGCAGAGGCAAAGGGACAAGTGCAGTCACTGCAAAAGATGTTTTCCTTAGAGATGGTATGAAGTGAATTTTTAGTCGCCTCTCCCATTGCTTCCAATATGGGGTTTTCACTAACAAAATGTAACAACCAATTGTCCTCGGGTTTTCCACTTGCTTGTCTTTCCTCAGCTCTGAGTGCCTCAGTCTGAGCTCACTGGGAATCAGCCAGTGGTGGATGTGGTGAAGGAGGAACAGTGTTTGAATGGGAGATGGTTAATTTAGTGATGTGCTCTGAAACTGCCTGGAGCTTGTACAGTTTCTTTTGTCTTAAAGAGTCCCCAATTCTCAACCTAAAATCTCAGATTCTTAAGTCCTAGTTCTCTGTGTTTAAGACCTCTGCCATTGGTGACAGTATTGCCTATGATTTATGCCCTTTAGTGAGTGGATGATCTTCCCTAGCAGAGGGATAAAACCAAATACTTGGATTTTCCTTTAATTCTATTTTGGTTTTTTTTTCTTTCCATTTTTTAATCTCTCTGCTAAACTAGGAGATTTCCTCTGGAAGATATCCCTCAAGATGAAAAGGAAGCTGCAAACTGGCTTCATAAGCTTTACCAGGAAAAGGTAAATAGCTTTGCTTTCTTTTCTGTCTTTTGGGACTTACACAGGGGAGTGTATTAAGGCAGTGAGTAATACACACTCTTGCACTGGATGGAGAGGATATTACGTGTAATTACACAGCCATGCCTCAAAATGCTGGAAGGAGCAGGACAGAGGAGCCCCTTGGCAGCAGAGGGCTGAGTAGTGAAGTCTCAAATTGCCGGGAAGCACAATGGAATTCAGAGATTTTCCTTAGCTGTGGAAGACTAATAGCAATCCACTGTCTTTTTACATTTTTCAGAGCTTGGATCTCTGTCATGCATTGAAAAGCTCTGTTTTCCCTGTGGGTGTTTTTAGGCACTCGAGAAGAGTGATAACTGTCTGTCAGGGACAGCCGGTCCTGGCTTTCAGCTGCAATTGTTCTTTGCTTTCATTTTTCTTCCACTGTCACTTTCCTTCTGCCTCCTGGTAATACTTCTGCAGTGGTGTATGACGTGGGACAGACAGTCTGTGGGATTTGCTGCCAGGGACTGATAGAGCACTTGCCCAGAGTGCCTTCAGATGGCTCAGAGCTTTTCCTTATGTCATTTCTTTTTGTAAGCTTACATGGTTATTTTCTCGACCACAGATTTAACACTTCTGTGGAAGTAGGAGAGAACTGTAATTAATATTGTCCAGCTCTAATTGGTGGGTTATTGAACTTGAAAAGTGTACCTTGATTTCTGTGTTGCTTATCTTTGTGGGAAGAAAGCAGAGCACAGAAAGTTTAAGTATCCTGGGCTTTCCCCAGCTGTGATGACCTGTGCTGCAGCATTGCCAGGCTTATGCTCAATCTCTAGGTAGGCAGTGAATTGTTCTGAGTTTCCTTTTATTTATTTCAACCTAATTTGTTTGAATACCTGAACTCTGATTCAGTTAAGGAGAGAGATTATCTTACAAAGAGCAGCAGCTCATCATCTTCTCCCTCCAGCTCCTCTCAGCAGGTCTATAGAACCACAGAGTCTTTGAGGTTGAAAAAGACTTCTGAGAACATCGAGTCCAACTGTAAACTCAGCACCACCACCATGTTCACCACTAAACCATGTCCTCAAGTGCCAAATCCATGTGTTTTTTTGAAAACTTCCAGGGATGATGACTCCATCAGTTCCCTGGACAGCTTGTCTTACTGCTTTACAACCTTTTCCATGAAAGTTGTTTTTTCCAATATCCAGTCTAAACCTCACCTGGTACAAGGTGACACCATTTCCCTTCATCCCTCCTGCTGTTGGCTGTACCTCTGTTCAACTTTGCTGTGAGATGTCACCAGGGAGGTGTTGCTTATAGGCATGGGTATTATACATATTGATCTTAAAATGTTAGCAATACTTTTTAACTGGAATCCTCTCATTCCATTTATTCGAATGACTCTGTAACTGGAATCCTCTTCCTGCACAGAGGATGTGTCCTCAAAAGGCTGTTACTGGCAAGGAATGCCTCGCACTTCTCAGCCATTTGTAAGGGAAATTAAAGCAAAACAAGAAATAAAGAAAAATGAGAAATAGCCAGACTTGAGCCATCCTTTGTAATGGCTTGGAAACCTTAAAAAACAATCTTACAGACTGAGGGAAGGTCGTGGGCACCTTGTTCCTCTGAGTGATGTGTTCCAGGATTACAACTCTGCAGGCTCAGCTCGGGATGCAGCAGCTCAGTTGGAGTGCTGGGATTAGGGCTGGTGTGGTGCTGTCTCTGCTCTTCAGCTCGTGCATTGCTCTCCCCTCCTGGCTCTACACACAGCATTTTTCTGCTGTGCTTTGCTGAGTCATGCTGACCTTTCTGGAAGTAAAAATGAGAAGGAAAAGCACCCAGCTAAGAGGTGGTGTCTGAACTGATCTCTGGCCTGAAGTTGCCCTAAATTCCTAAGCAATTAACAGACAAGATGAAGGTATTTGGTAGTGGAGGGGACAATATGGTTTCAGTTTGTGATGGTGCCAAAATTGCCTTCAGATGGCTTAAAGGTCACTTGGGTGGTCAGCAGAAATGCCCAAATAAATGACAGCAGTGGAATTGGATGCCGTGCACTGTTGATGAGTTTGTACCACAGATACTGTCCTTGATGTTGTCCTGGAGCTGACTGATCTTGGGCTGCTTGGTGCAAACATTATGAATCTGTTTTCTTTTCTCTTCTCTTTCCCTCAGGATGCTTTGCAAGAGATGTATAATCAGGAAGGTATATTTCCTGGCAAGCAGTTTAAACCTCCTAGGAGACCATGGACCCTCCTAAACTTTCTTTTTTGGGCCACAGTTCTCCTCTCTCCCCTCTTCACATTTGGCTTTGGAGTTTTTGCAAGTGGATCACCCCTCCTTATCCTTGCATTCCTGGGACTTGTTGGAGCAGGTAATAAAAGCAAAGATGCTAAGCCCAGTGTGACATGTAACAAGATTCTTTACCTCCAATAAGTTCTGTGTATTAATTAATAAGAATGGGGCTTGCTTGGTAGTCTCTCTATTGTACATTTTTATTGTTTCAAAAGCTTTAATCCAGGCAAATTTGCCTTCATATCTTAAGCAAAATCTGTAACAGTAGCAGGTGAGTCTTGTAGCCCATTGTTATGGTGCCTGAAGGAAAAAACACTTCTACTGGACACCTTGTCTATGAATTAAAAAAATCCAAACAAAACCACCACCAGAAACAAAAAATACATAAATACCACCAAATCCCTCCACCAACAAAAAAACCCTAACAATAAAAAAGAGCAAAGCAGGGGGAGGGCATATGCTTCAGTGTTCATGCCACATGTGCTGTTAACCAACAGAAGCAGTAATTATACTTTTAAATCTGGATTGTCCCCCTCTTTCAGTGCCATTTGACCTGTGATCCATGTGCAGCTTCGTACAGTGCACTGTTGGTCACTACTGACTTGGGGATTGGCTTAACTCATGTGGGTTCTGCTTGTGTGTTTACATGTAACTTCCTAGATGCTTGGACTGGTTTTAATGTGCCTCTCATTTCTCTGTTATATTTTAAAGCTTCCTTTGGAGTTCGTAGACTGATAGGAGTAACTGAAATAGAAAAAGGCTCCAGCTATGGCAACCAGGAATTCAAGAAAAAGGAATAACTGACAGCTGCAGTTCAGCACATATAACCAGACTATGGTATCCGATTAACTTCAGTTAAAAAAAAACAACAACAAACACTTAGAAACTATCTTTTTCTTAATAACTGATGACTAATATTAATGAATAAAACTTGAGCCAAGAATGAAGAAGTTGGAGGCATTGGCTGAAGAGAATGCACCAACCTTCTGCCTGTTCAAGGATTACTGTAGTCAAGCAGTGGGAGAAAATCTGGGGTGGGGTGGAAGAAGAAACTAATTTTTCTTGCTGTGTTGGGGGACTTGGGGTGGGGGAGAAAAGAGGGCATTGGCCATGGCCACATGTATCTTCAGATGACTGAAAACTGGTTTCTGTCAAGAGCACTACACTCACTTTTAAAACAGGAGCCATTGAATGTTTCCTCTTGCTAAAGCCAACGTAACATTTTTTGATTTCCAACTTCTCTTACTAATGAGCCAGGACAAAACACCCTCCTTAAATTAATTGACAGGTGTTCATTGGGTTAGAATCTTTTCAGCTGTGTTGTCACGGCTACAGACGAAATCCTGTTTGTATGTTAACACTGACACATTTTATTTTCAGGCAATCTTAAGACTTCTGTAATGCAGGAGAACAGATAGTGGAGTTTGGAAGCAGCGTATTATCCATCAGCACATCCCATAGAACAGATCCAATAGTATAAAATTCTCATCCTATCTCCTGCTAACTGCTCGAGGCTGTTTAATTTCAAAATACTACTTCAGTCTTGAGTTTGCCCTGTTTCACATCAAACACGTGATAATTTTGAATCTGTTTTGGTTTGAGTTTTTTTGAATTAGTGGTTGACCGTGGGATTTAGAGTTGTGCAAATAAGGAAATTTTTTCAATTCTCCTTTTATTTCTGTTTGCATCTCTCATTACCAAAGTCCAGTTCAGCCAACCTCTCTCAGTAAACTGGGAGGCAGCACTAGAAATCAGCACAATCGTTTTCAAAATGTCTTCTTTTGCAAAAAAATGTGAAAAGGAGAGGTCTGTAGCAGTCAGATTTTGAATGCTGGCATCTCTTGAGCTTCTAATGAGAGTTTCAGCATTGATTCAGATGGGGCCAGGACCTTACCCTGTGTGTGTCAGGATAGGGTGTGCTGCTCTTTCGACTTGGGTCATGCTTTTGATGTTCATGTGAAGTTTTTTTGCAAGGTGAGCTGTGCTGTTAAGCATTAGAAAGAGTATAAGGTCTCTTCAGGGATTTTAAGTATCTTTAGTTTTGCTTGTTGACATTTTGGTCTTTTTCACTGAAAATTAAGAGTTCAGAATCATGTCTGTACCTGTTTCTTTCCTTTTTTTCCTTTCTTTTTCATACTTTCTTTCCTTTTCTTTTTTTTACAAACGCATATTCAGAGATTCCTATATGTTGCTGCTGTATGCATAGCTGGAGAATTATTTGCAAACAGATGGTAACTATACCTGTATGTTCAAGTCTGAAGGTCACAATCTGCATTTGGCTGCTCTCAGAAGTGGGTGAAATGAGTTGCAGATCTACAGCAGAGGGCAGAAGCTGACCCTCAGGGTCTGTATCTTTAACCCAGCTGCCACTAGAATATTTATCTCACTTTCATAAAGAGCAGATTTTATCAAAGCACTGGTTGTTGTTTTCATCTTTGCTCCAGTAACCAAGATAAGAGAGTAATAATTTACCTTCTTTCCGTATTTACTCTTAACTGTTGGAATGTAACCTCTTCTCCTACAGGTTTTTCTGTTTTCAAACACTGGAAGAGCAATTTTGTAACTTAGAAAAATATTTTACTTGGGGTCATTAATCACTTGTTCTGTCATGCACTTGATTTTTATTTGTCGTCTTTTCAACAAGAGCATTTGAAGGATGACCTGCGTTCTGTCTGTCTCCTGTTAGACTCCACCTCGCTGAGTCCTGTACCCAGACCCCCAACGTTAGTGTGTCATCTTTGCCCCCTCAATAAATCTTCCCTAAGAGAGGGGGTGCAAAACTGTTGCAAATGTTAGTGGAATTTGGAATATGCTTTGGGAACTGAGGAGATCAGAGCCTAGCCATAACTCTGTTTTCCTTGCTGGATGTTTTTGTACTTTGTCTTCAAATACAGTCAGACATCCAAATGCTGATAAAGTTAACTCTGGCTTTTCCCCTGTTTTTAACCAGAGGACTGAGAACAGTGGGGGTTTCTTTCTTTTTCTTTATTTGTTTTTCTGAAGTAATTCAGTAATGGGTATAATTCTTGCTTCCTAGAAAGGTGTTACAAATGCTGTATACTTGCTTCCTGAAGATGATATTGAGTATGTATAAATTGTACTGGCTTAGCAGAAGAGGCTTGCAAAGCAGGCTGACCATTGACTGTTTTATACTTACATTTTTAGCAGTATATTAATGGGCATGACAAGAATTTCACAAAATAAATCCCTTCTTAATGCTGAGAAGAGGGGAGCTGCTTAGAGGAGAAAGGAATAGCCTTTCTCTTTACAAGATCCTTTTCTCCTCTTAGTGCATGTAACTCCCTATTCAGGATCATGGGATTAGTGCTGTACATCAAGGGGAGAATAATCAACATTTCATATTTTCTTATCATAACTTATTGGTCATGCTTTCTTTTTGAAAATATAATAAATACATCATCGGATACATAAATTTTGCTCTTCTAAACAGACATATCAGTAACCACTTGAAAAACTGAAACCTACAGCAGTGCACAAAACAGTACAAAACCAACACAAATATCTTCATTTTGAATTTTTTCTCCTCAAATAGGGGTTTTTATACACGCGCGCGCACATGTACACAGAGTATGTATAAATTAAAATGACTGGAAATAGCTGAAGTTAATGTCACTAATGAAGATTAGCAGGTGGATTGGTTTGGAAAAGTGAGCATAGATTTTATATCTTATTTTCTTCTGGTTTAATAGAACATAGCTTGTATATTTGACTACCAAGCCCTTTAAGAGCAATAATAAAAAAAATACATCATGTTTTTTGTCTTTTGCTTTTCAACTGTGCTAGGTTTAATAAACTTACAGCTATGGGAGTGGTTTTTTCCTCCACCTTTCAGAATTTTCATTTATTGCTTAGTTCTTTGGAGTAAAAACAGAGTTTTCCAGTATAGACTTGCAAGCTGACTGCCATGGAGTTCAGCATTGACCCCGAAGAGGAATGGTTCTCAGACTGACATGGACAGATGATAGATGTATGCTCTTGGCCTTGGCAGCACTCATCATTGTCGTGAACAGCAATGATGCTGCTCTCCAAGTGGGATTTGCAGTTCCAAAGTAGCATCACGTTGACCTGTGTCTGAGAACCTGGTGAGAGAGCTCGGGGACTGCTGGCCATGTGGCATCTCTCAGTTAGCAAGGCTCAAAGAGCTGATGCTGCAGAAGGATGTGGTATCCAGAGGCCTTGGTTCGGTAGGATTACAGTTCTCTCTTGCTCGTTGTGGGCTGAATGTGCTCTTGCAATTGACTTTGCATCACTGAGCAAAATACCTGTCTCCAGCACAAAGAGCATGGGCAACCTTCCTTTGTTCTGCTTTAACTTCTCTCGAAGGGCTCTACACCTAATTGCTGACCAATGAATCTGGCTGCTGCCTGTGTCCTAATTGCCTGATAGTCACAGGAAAAGTGAGCGTGTCTGCTCACTTCCACATGGTACCACTTGTCTCCATTGCTGATGTCTGTATATTTGCTCACCTGTATCTTCTGCAGATGGTTTGGGTACAGCCTCTTAGCAGGAACTTGGAGCTTTCCAGTTCAACCAGTCCTACAGCAATTGTCTCACCTGGCTGGGGTTTTGTCTTCCTGAATTTTGGCACTGGTTGACAGCTCTAGGTCTGAAGTGACGTGATTGTGTTTGTGTTACGTGACAATGCAACTTTGCTGCTTCAAAGCACAACTTTTATCAGGGAAGAGAAGCCCTTCCCAGGCCTGTTCACACAGGCCATCCCTACCTGGCAACAAGTCCCTCTGGCACTGGTGAAAGGGAGTTGGGACAAGGTTTTTACTAGGAGTTGGAATAATGAGAAAGCAAGGGAGTCATGGTACATCAGATATTTGCTAAAAGTACTGTTTCTGTCTTGGGACCACCCCAAAACCTGGTTTTGCTTCATGTACATTTTGAAGAAATGTGGGGTTGGAGGCTTTTAATAATGCTGACTTCATGCTTCACAAAGTGTTTCAGATTGAAGACAGACAACCTGATGTTTTTTGGCATCTTGGAGAAGTATGTGCTAAGAAGTCTAAAGCCAAGCTTGGGCAGAGCTCGCTCAAGTGTTTCATGCAGATGCTGGAGGCCAACACAGATCAAAGTGAAGAATCCATTCCTTGATCTCCTTTGAAGATAGGATGCAGCAGGACAGCTCACAGCATCTCCTGGATGCCATGTGCTTCTGTCCCCTGGTGTGAAGGTTCTGATTCCCAGCAGATGATTGCTGCAAGTTCTGCTTTGTGCCTGCACAAAGAAGCTGATCCCTGTAATGGGAATGCTGGATTTGTACTCCCACCCAGTGTGTCACAGCTGCTTGTTCACCTATTCCTGAACCTTCTGATCATAACGGGCAGCTGCAGGGCTGCTGGTGCTGGGTGAAGCTGGGATTTGAAGCAGGTGACAGCCGTGCTGGGAGCTGTGAGGGAGAAGGAACAATGCACGGTGCATCGCTGGGAAGAGCAGGAACACTGACAGGCCCAGCCAAATTCTTGCTCTGAGAAAACTGAGGGATCACCAGGAGCTTTGCAAAGCAGAGACAAGTATGTGAGAGGCAAGCTCTGACTCTGCGATATCTCCCTGTGACAACTTACAAAACAACCCTTGCTGTGTTCTTGTGATTTGGGTCAGAATTCCTCCCAAGGTCTTGTTACAGATGCGGACTCTTGTTCTGCCACACCTCCCCCTGTTTACCTTTAAGGCCTGGTTTATCCGATTGTCTCTGCAGCAAGATGCTTGCAGGCTGTTGGTTGTGTGTTATTTGCCTGCTGTGGTTTGGAGTGAGAATGTTCTGGAGGTCAGCTTTACAGAGTCTGTGCCACGTGTGTTGGCCACCAGAAAACATCATGAAAGTATTTCATATTTCAGAATTGGGAAGATGTGGGATTGACATCTAAGACAAACGTGTTTCTCTGATCCTTGGCTTCTCTAGGCTTTTAGAAAGCTGTCTGTATTTCTTAAAATGTCACACCTGTAGTTACTGGCCACTCTTCAGTTTTTGAAAATGTAAAGAAAGATGATTTGTGCACTTTCACTGTTGAGAGCATTTGAGTGCAGATGACTGTCTATTTCTAAAAACCACTAGCAGAAGCAGCGTTTTATCTTTTTAGGAGAAAAATGTATTTTAAAATTAGACACTTCAGCAGAAAACAGAATATAACAGTACTTTTGAATTTTAAATTAGAAGTATTCTGTAGTGTGGGGGCTACCACTACCAATTCTACACAACTTCTATTTCTTTTTTATTTTGACCAGTGTGCATTCTTAAGGAAAACACACTGATTTACTAATTACTAAACTACAATTTGCGAAGGAGGGAGAGTAGGTAGCAGAGCCTAATCAGGAATTAAATTCCACTCCCCAAGGCATGAGTGGGTTCTGTGTACCTCCTTTATTACGTGCTTGTGCGTCTGTGCAGAGAGCCAAGCTGTGTCCCTTTGTGTCCCTTCGCTTCAGCTGTGTCCCAGCTGTCCCTTGTGACATCTGAATGCTGAACTCGCCCGAACGCCCGGCGGCCACTGCTGGCCAGCACCTCGCTCACTCCTCAGATCACCAGCAAGTACTGTAGCTTTAATCAAAACCTTCTCTCCGAGGAAATTCATCCTCCTTAAGCTGATTGATGTGTTGCAAACCTGTCATTCGGAGGGAAGCGTAAGTCACCAGATGACCATTATTAGCCAAATCTAATGAGTAATAAAACTGTATACAGGGTATGCATTTACTGTGCATGTGTATATATTTTTGTACATTTTTACGGTTATTTCCTACACTTGATTTTATGACGTTCAGAAGAGGTGTGTCTGAATCTGGTGATAAACAAGAAGCTATTAAGAAAACCCGACCCTGTCACCTACTGTAGTTTTTACTGAGAACTGTGCCCAAACAAATACGCAGATTTACAGTGCTATGCAAATATTACTTTGTAAGTTGTCTCTTAAATTTTGCTTAAGTAGTTTACGCTGTTTTTACTGGGCTTTCAGAAAAAAAGATGAACGCAAAAGCCTCGTCTTGTAAAATAAAATAGCTTTGGCTGTGTGAAAGTACTGTATATTAGAATCTCATTCACGCTTTCAGTTCTTATTTAACTGTATTTGATTTTGTACATACTGTGATGGAATAGAGGGGTTTAATTATGCTTGAATGAAAAAGGGTGACTGCCTAGCACCTGGGGTTTTTTCCAGTGTTTATAGAGCAGCCAATAATGTAACTGGGAGATCTGCATTCTTTTCCTACTTGCTACTCTGGCTTTTGTAACTAAACATGCACTAAGGGCTATTTTCTTTTTGCTTTGATTGGTTTTATTTCCACTTATGCTTTTTGATCTCAGTCCTACAGACTGATCCATGTGAGGGCCACATGTCTGCAGCAATAACCTGGGTGGATCGCTTTGTGGGGGTGGGAGGCAAGAACAAGATTAACTCTATGGGCATTCCCTGCATGAACCAGTCCTTAAGAACTGCAGAGGGATGGTTCACTACCAAGGCATTTATAGCACCAATATTTAAAGTTATGCATGGCTCCTCCAAAATATCAGAATGTGGAGGGAGGTATCTTCCTTTCCTGAAGAATCCGCCAAAGAAACCCCAAATCTGAGAACTTGAGATTGCAGCAGGGTATAGTGGCTGTACGGATAGATGCTGTAGATTAAACCAATTTGTCAAATCTGACATCTTTGAAGTTTGTTTTTTCACTAGGAGATAAAGCACTTCCTCATCTGTCCACCATCAGCATACACTGTACTTCTGTACCCCTGGGCCATCAGCTCTTCTTTAGCCTATATGATCCTGTAGCAAATGACATTTGTGTCATAATATCACATTTCTGGGTCATCTTTTTGCTACACTGCAAGCACTGGGCTCTTGGTTTCTCCTGTAGGTTTTCTCTTCCCTGATGTGTTCCCCTTTGGATAGTCTAGGTTGGGCTGAGCTGCCTTAAAATGACAGATGAGTGGTGTCATGTGTCACTGTGTGGCAGGACCTATTTTTTGTGGAGAGGATGGGCTTCCATTCTAAGAGTATGCAGGCAGAAACTTTTGTGTTACTTTTGAGTTTTCACAAAAACAGCTTTTTTAATCTTAGTGCCTCAGTTGGATCTCCTTGGATCCATAATTCATTTTTAAAGGACGATTATTTTGATCTAGAAGCAACCAGGGTCAGACATCGCAACTATACCTCTAAAAGGCAGTCAGCAGTGGGGCTCATGGGCAAGGGTAGGTCCATGGGGCTGTCTGTCGCCACAGTGATTGACAGCCAGCACTGTGTAGGGGAGCTGTGGAAAGGGAAGAACGTTTCCTCTTTGGATGGAGGCACAGGGAATGTTGTTAGGTGGTTTGTTTCTGTACTAAGCAGTCCACAGCACAGTGACCTTTAGGCTGTGGGAGCTTCTTACACATGCTCTCTTTAAGTTGCAAACATGGTCAGAGGCTGCTTGTGGTGGTGGCATTTTCTGTACGTACTTTCATCTCACTAATTCTGCTCTTTTTCTTCCAATACTGCATTAATATATTTGGGAAAACAGCCTGGAAGTCCATAAAAGCAATGCTGTGTTCTCAATACCAGATACAATCAGCAGCTGCACTGGGAGCGAGTTCATGGTTCAGATGTGCCACCCTCTTGAGTGCTGCTATGTTGGGCAGAGGGCCTTTGGGCTGAGGAACAGGCTGATGCCCTTTCTACATGCTTCTCAAACTGGAATCTGTTCCTGAGAGGGTTGACAGAGTGCCTTTGTGAAACAAAACTTAGTATAGCAGGATTTTGTAGGTAGATAAAAGGTTAATAGCTGTGGTATGGGTTAATGAAGTACTCTCCTGGATTTCATCATATTCTATATTATATGTCAGAGTCCAGTGCTCTCTGATGAGGTTCTTTTAGCCATCCCACATGTGGAGGGGATAATGTTTAATTGCCCCTCTCCATGTCTAACTTGGGGAGGTACTTACACCACCAGTTGATCCACTCAGCTGGTGGCAGCTATTGATCTGAACCAAAGGCTGCCCTCTGGTCCCTGTTGTGCTGAGCTGAAGTCAGCTTGCTGTGCCACAGCTGTGGTCTGTCACACCCCACATCCAGGGTCCTTGGCAGGCCTGAGAGGTGGGGCCAGTGGGAACCTCATGAAGTTCAACAAAGGAAAGTACAAGGTCCTGCACCTGCGTTGGGGCAATCCCAGACACACCTATGGGTTGGGCAGAGAAGGGATTGAGAGCAGCCCTGTGGAGGAAGACTCAGAGGTGATGGTTGATGAAAAACTCTAACATGAGCCAGCAGTGAGCACTCACAGCCCAGAAACCAACCCTGTCCTGGCCTCTGAAAGGAGCACAGGCAGCAGGTCCAAGGAGGAGATTCTCTACCTCTGCTCTGGTGAGACCCCACCTGCAGTGCTGTGTCCAGTTCTGGTGTCCCCAACATAAGAAAGATGTGGAATTGTTGGAACAAGTCCAGATAAGGCCACAGTGTTGGTAAGAGGACTGGAGCACCTCCCCTAGACAGGCTGGGAAAGATGTGGCTGTTCAGCTGGAGAAGAGAAGGTTGTGTGGAGATCTCACAGCACCCTCCAGTGTCTGAAGGGGCTACAGGGAAGCTGGAGAACGACTCTTTGTCAAGAACTGTAGTGACAGGACAGGGGGGAATGGTTACAAATTGAAACAAGGAAAATTTAGGTCAGACAGTAGGAAGAAGCTCTTTACTGTAAGCACACAAACAGGAAGGTTGTGGAAGCACCATCCTTGGTGCTGTTCAAAGCCAGGGGCGATAAGGCCTTGAGCACCTGGTCTAGTGGGAGGTATCCCTGCCCACGGAGTGGAAGCTGGGACTAGATAATCTTCAAGGACCATTTCAACATCTTAAAATTCTATGATTCTATTATTCATTCCCTGAGCTTCACACATGCATCAATCGCCCTCACTGATCTCCACTGAGCCTTCTCTCCTACTAGGGGGTTACAGGTCACCCACAGAAATAACATATGATATCAATACAGTATATGAGATACATGCACATATAGGAGTCCCCTATACTGCCAACATCATTACGTTCTGCTGTGATAAAGGTTTGTGCCAAAGGCACAGGACTGCTATGATGAGGCTACTGGGGCTGGAGCTGGAATTGTGACATCTGAGCTGATGGGGCTGGAGCAGGCATTTCTGCTCCCTGCTGGAAAGGCAAAGCACGTTGCTTCCCGAGGCGTTTGCTAGAAAGCAGAGTGCCCAAAGCAGGTGCCCCCGAGCCATCTGTGGTCACTGCCTCTGTGCAGACATGGCACATGACTGATGGGATACAGAGCAGGGCACAGCTGACTCTGAAGATGGGTTGTTTTACTTTCCTGTGACTTGTGTGAACTGCCTTTGTTTTTCATCTTTCTGATGTCGGGCAACATTTGCAAAAGCCAATCAGCACTGGCCTAGTTGTGACATCCCTTTTTTTTTCACTTCTCCAATGAAGTTACAAGTAGTTAAGTGCAGCGGTTGCTCCATTTATAAGGAAAATCACTAGAAGAAAAAACTAATCAGTTTAGGAACACATAGAAATCTCCTCCCACCTTTGCTGCAATGAAATACAAATTCTACAGGTATTTTCAGGAAAATGCAATTTGTTGTATGCTTCCAATTAGCTCAGAGCTCCTTGTCAAAGGCAGGAGAATGCTACAGTGCCCTTCCCGCCCCCCCAGTCTTTTAATTCAGCTGCAGTAAAGTTATCCAGTCAAGATTAGAGCTGGAAGCTGCATGCATCATTTAGTTGTAGACCTCCACCGTGCAGATCCACTTCAGCATATTTACAGGCTGCTGCTTCCAATAGTCAGACTTTAAAGAAAAAAATTCTGTTATTTAAGAAATTGAATGTTTTCAGTACAGAGCATTTATTGGGGTTATAATGGCATAATCTGTCAGAAGGATGCATTGCTTCCTTTCCCTGCCAGCAGGTAGATTCAGAGCAAGACTCTCTAACTGAGCATGATCAAAGAGTTTACCTGGCAAATCCTGTATTTCTTTTCTGATTAGTTTGATGCTAATGGATCATTAAAGGATGGAGAAGACCTCAAGCTGCTAAGAAATGCTTTTATAAAAAGGATTTTGAATATTCTGCAGCTGTGAGGTGTGGACAAGACACAACCCTGTGCTGCAGACTGGAACTCTGTGTTTTTGGGGAGGGAAACTTGCTCACACCAGGGTTAGCTCCCTGTCAAATGGGAACAAAGAAACCACATCCCCCCAGCACCCCTGGCCCAGAACTCCAGTAAGATTAGAAAGGCAGGCAAGGGAAACCTGAAAACTTGTTATTTCCTGAGAGTGTGCACTCTCTTGCTGGCAGCCACACAAGAAAGCAGCTGGCCTATCTAAATTAAGTACTGCACATAATGGAACATAAATTATTGCTGTTAACTCCAAAGCGATAACGTGGTTAGGGAGAACAAATTGCACGGAAGCAATAGGAGGGGTTTTGCTTACTCCCAAAGGGATCTCTCGGTGGAGTAACCTCTGGAGCTAATGTTAGGTCTGGGAATTTTACAGGCACTAATGAGCATTAGGCACATGACTTCCTTTTCAGTCTGATGGGAGTCAGTATTTAATTCCCTTGGGCTTCTCAGAGATTTCAGCACAGGTTCAGAAGTGTTGCCCAAACCATCAGTACACCCAGATTTTCCTCTCTGGCTGTCCCCCAGACAAGGAGATTTGCTATTCCACCCATCCAGAAGGGTATAGGGCCTTGCACTTGGTGTGCAACCTGTGACAAAACAGTACTCACTCCCACTCAAGATACAAAACATAACCATACAGCACCTTTACAAAAATGAAATATCAGAATTTTGCTATTCCACTTGCAAGAGGAAACCTGTTCCCGTTTTTCAACAGCTCACTGAAGAGGGTTCAGGCTCAGTTTTACTCAGCTTCAGTTTGGTGCTTAGGGCAAGGCTCTCAGTGCCTTCGTGTCTTCAGGCACAGCTGAAAAAACTGACAGGGTGCTAAAAGTAGTGAAGGGCTGTTTGCAGTGCTCATACAGGACTCTGGATCTAAGCAGCATCTTCTGTTTGAAATATTTGCTGCTGTATTATTTGGGGGGCAGTGGTGGTCAGAGCAAGAATTGATGAGATTTCATTGTCCTTTCTTGCCCATCAATGATATATTTTGTTTTACAGCTGTCTCAGTGGCTTTATTGCTAAGATCTAATAGATCCTATTAGAGCCAGGGTCTAATCGGATCAAAGCCTGGAATAGAAACCTGTAGTGGAAATAGCCTGTGTGGCCTGGATGTCCTTGTGATCTCAAACTTACGGTACTGCTGAGTTGCTGGTTGTTCAGCCCTCCTCATTCTCCATGAAATCACATGTACCCTGTCAGTTTAACCCTCTGAGAGGGTCCTGCTGTCATGGCAGGACACACACACATTAAAAAAAAAAAAAAAAAAAAAAAAAAAAAAAAATTCTGAAGGGGAGGATTCTCATCAGAATATTTACTTTTATGCTTATTGTGAATGGCTTTCTGTGCCTCTTCTTCAGACTTCATTATTCTTGTAGTACTTCAATTTTGCCACCCAGGGAGGACCTGCCTAAAATAACTTTGCAAGGGAATCTAATTTCTAATTAATAAGGCATTTTAATTTAACAACTAATAATTTTACATTCTAATTTGTAATTGAGCTTTCCCTTGATGAATACAGAGAAGAGTATTTAAATAATGGTGTAACTCTCTATAAGACTCCCTTCTTCCTTATTCCCATCAGTTTTACATTATCCCTTGAACACATGTGAGCTCTTCCCCAGGGTGGTGTGACAGACAGAGATTAAACAATCATCCTTAGATGATCCTTAGAATAGATCCTTATTGTCTAGAAAATTGAATTAGAAATTTTATGGTCTCATTCTTACCAACTTCAGCACTCTTCAGAAGCTACTCCTAAGCAGAAGGATAAATGAAGTAACAACCCAAAACTACTATGATACGTTTGTAAAAAACATAATTAGTTGGTAAAGGTGTATTTTATTAATGTTTCCTGTAATGTGTTTTTTTAAGTGACCACACATCTATGTTTCTAATAGTGTAGTAAGTAAAAATGAATAGAAATGAATATATTCTGGAGGAAAGGGTTGTCAGTCCCCAGCTGAGAGAGTCCAGGTGCAGACTGCAGGGTACAGCTGATAGAAGAACAGTTAATTACCTTGTGAGCTGGGAGCAGGGAACTTTCTGGCTGTGCACAGATTAAATACATCGTGCTCTCTGCATGACCTCATGGCAGGCCTTGACAGGTTTCCTGTGTCTGGTGATGAAATCACCTTGGTGGTGGTGGTACCAAAGCCCCTGCACTTGAGTTGTGCATGGAAACATCCCATGGCGATGTCCTACCTCCCCCTTTTCCAAAGAACAGCCAGTGTTCAAATGTGTATCTTTCTGTGCTTCTAACTCCTCTCAGGACAGGGTAACTTTCCAGACAAACAACCCCTTTCTTCTAAAGTCGCCAGTCTCAAAAGGAAGTTCAGAACTACCTTGGGGTTTGACTGTCCTGGGACTCTGCCTTGGGCTCTCTGCCACTAGTAGTTGTGGCATAAATGAGAATGAACCTCCTGACACAAAGCCCTCTCCTGAGTGAGGAGAACTGATCTCCATTTGAACACAGTTTGAGCTGATGTTCTCATTAACAGCTACTACAGCTCCATGCTCGGCAGGGCTGCCTAGTAGGGAAAAGGTGGGTGCTCAGGGAGCAGAGGCAGGCGATACAGAGAAGCAGCATCCATGAAACATGGAGAAGAGTGCTGGATGCTCTCAGTTTGGATCTTGCTGTTCAAGACCTGCTAATTAGCCCATGTTCTTCCCTGCTGGCATCTGAAGTGTTTCTGTTTTGCAGCTCGGGCCTATCCTGAAAATAGTCCAGAGCTGCAGGAACTCCTGGGGTTTGAGGGCCTTCTCTGCCTGTTGGCACCTGACCTTGTTTCTGCCCACAGTGGTTGAAAAGTAGTTTGAATTTCAGGGAGCTGTGAAAGGCTCCAAGATCACTGCACTATTGCTAGTTAGTTACTCAGTATGTTTAGGGACTTGGGATATGGATCTAAATGACCTGCTAGGGAGCAAGAAAAGGAGGGAAGTACAGTGGCAGCTCAGCTGCAGATTGAATTCCTCTGGTCTTCAGAATTAGCTTGGAGTAAGGGCTGTCACATCAGCTTTTCCCTCTTCTTTCTTTTATGTGGTTCATGTGGTACAGGGGCAGCAAGAGCAGTTGCTGGCACCATTAGACACGTAACATTAACATCCTGGTAATGATGTTTATACTTTCCTACTCAAAATTTCACACTTTGAACTTGTTCGTCTTTACTGAGGTGGGTTGGTGTGCTTGTAACACACTCAGCACTTGATCTGAGTCCAAGTGTCTTTCTCATGTCTGCAAGGTAGAGCTGCCTCTGATAACTCAAACACGCTGCCTTTTTGTGCCATTCTCCCTGGATGAGTAGGATTTTAGAGAACTATTCAAAGCAAACTGTTTGGGGGAGGAAGAAAGTCTGTCGCAAGGAGTGCTAAAAGAGAGGCACTGCCAGGAAAGGAGGTTTCTTGGAGTCCCAGAAGGCACGGACTGATGTTGAAAAGATAGTGAAGATTATGCTGGACAAATAGCAAGGTACTGATTCTCCCTTCCAGGCCAGGTAGCACCTCCCCCTCCTTGCTCCAGCTGCTCTGCCCTGGCTTGCTGGCCAGTATTTCTGAAGACTCCTTTCTTAAGTATTTTCTGTGATATAATGAGGATTCAAAATAAGCATTTCTATGATTTATCTTTTTCTCTCCCCTTCTTCAGGCTGTTTGCTCTTCCTGACCCTTCTTGAAGGTCTTTGGTCCCACATTTCAACTTTGTCCCTCTGGTTTGACCTGTGGTTGTTTAGGGGTTTCAGAACAGGGACACACACAGCTCTTCCAGTTACTGTCACCTTCTCTGCATTCCCATGTTTTCCTAACTCTGCTGATGGGGGCAGTTCACACAACACAGCCGATCCTGCTGCAGAAACAGACAGAAACCTATGGATGGAATGAAAATGCTCTTGAATAGAGCTTCTGTGGAAATAGGTTTCCCACGCTGGTTTTTTGCTATTAAATACGCTTCAGTCAATGATTCATTACCAACACTATGAAATAAAAAGTCAAAATTCTGATTATTATGTACCACTAATGATTTGTGGATGACATACTAATTCAAAAAGACAAGGTGGCTTTTAAAGTACTCATTTTAAAAAAAGAATTTGCTTGACAATATTATAAAATTATTTTCCCAAATATAAAAATCTTGTCAATTTTCTGCAGGTGGCTGTGAATTCATGAAGTCATTTAATTAAAACCAGAATTCCTTCAGTTAAACTTTCTGTGCTTTTTGGTGCCAGTTTTCTGACTGCTGCCACAGATCAAATAAAAACATAAAACTATACATTTGTTTCTCACGTGACTCCTTGACTAATTCTTCTTCTGGGGTAAAGTTTCCTTCAGTACTTCTATAAAACTTAGAGTAAATAAGTAGATTTTTTAATCCCAAACACTGTATAGAGTGAAGGCCATCTCGGTGGAAGCCCATTCAATGTCCATTTCTCCCCAAATATAACTTGCCAAGTGTATAAAAGGAAAAGGTGAGCAATCCCTACAAGCAGAGATATATCTTTTAACATTATTTCTGGCCTCCAAGGTGGCTGCTGCTTGGAGAATGGCTGGTCTGTGTGTGGGAGGTGGTAAGTGATTTCCTTTGCTTCATTTCTGTCTCTCTCCTGCACCTAATAAACTGTTTTTATCTCAACCTATGTGCATTCCCACTTCTATTTTTCTTCTTTTCTCCCCCTGTCCTGCTGGTGATGGCACAGTGAGTGGTTGTGTGGCTGCTGGCCAGGGTCAACCCACTATATCCAAGAGAAATGCTATAGTGTGGTCAGATATGGAGAATATAAAGATAAGATTTTTCATGGCAAATCTTTATTTGGATTTTATGTGAATTAGAGGATACAAGAAATTAATGATTGTTATTGCTAGCAAATCCTGGGATTCTAGGATCTACCATGATACCCCTAGGCCCTGGTTATCTTACAGACAGTCAGATAAAACTGGAGAGGGGGAATCAAATTGTCCTGTAGACACTGCTGGTTTTATCGTCATCCTGACTGAAACCTAGCATAAGAATTTTACTTTCCTCCTATCAAACCCTTGCCTGGTGATCATTTTCTTTCATCAACACCATTCTTTCTGTTTATCTTTTCTCTCCCTGCCTCCCCAAGATAGGATGGTTATTATAATTTTCAAACTCAGCAAGAACATTTTCAAATGTGGATTTTCCTCTGTAATGGACATTCCATCAAAACATAAGCCAATTAGGGATACACTTTAACTGCTGTCCTTCCATTTTCATGCTGCTTAAATATTTGAAAGAAATGCAACAAGAGTTGTCCCAGTAGGGACCTGAAGACTGACATAATATTTTAGGATTTAATGTTATAACTAAGAGGATTTAATTAACCTTCTTGCTCTTTGGGAGATCTGAGACACAGGATCCAGTTCCTCAGAAAAGCACGGCTGCTTCTCTTGCAGTTACTGAGCTCATTAATCTCTGTGATATGGTTGTTAAGGGTACAGCTATGTTTTGATGAAGTTGAAGTGCTAAATATTTTACAATGCAATTCCTTGTTGCAGAGAACATAATTTAAACAAACCAGTAACAGAAGAGGAGCAAGGGGAAAAAGAAGGAAATGGAAATTCGGAGCAGAAAATGGTGTGGGATACATTGACTTCCTCTGTTTGCCTGACACCTGTGCTACTGGATTTGTGCATATGAAATATGATAGAACAGGACAATGAGAAATTTAACCCTTAGTTTACATTAACTACCACACAATATACACAAACAGCACCTCTGAAACCAGTTTCTTCCTCTGAAACAATTCCCACCTTTCAAGTTTGACTTCATTCCTCCTCTAGGAGGGAGAGTTCCCAAAAGCCACAGAAACTGCCCATGAAACTAGCCTAACCCAAACCCAGCCATGTAGTACTGATGGGACTGCCTGGTGGCAGTGGTTATTGGGTGTATAAATCTCTAAGTCATCAATAAGAAAAAACATCACAGAAGAACAATGGTGCAAAATTTTGATGGGAGAAAATTTTAAATTCTGTATGATATCTTATAAATCCTATTGCGGAGAGAAGCTGTGAACTGAGGGGGAAGTGACATGGCTGCACGATCAGAGTGCACAGACAAAGTGAAAGCTGAACAGACATCAGCTACTGCTAATGAAACAGTTAATGAAGTGCAGTTAAACAAAGTGAGTATGATGTGCAGAGTCTGGGTGTTGAAATACAGTGAGTTTATGTGCCTTGTTTTGGGGGGGAGAGAGAGTCTATTTTTCTGAGGTTGTTTGTTTTTCCTGCTAGTGTGTTGTCATCCACCAGAGCCCTGTTCCTGTAAACACCCACGCCAGGGTGTCGATGGTGTGCGCTATGGCCCTGCTCCAGCAGCACACCTCTGCTCTGTGCAGAAGCCAAGCTGTGGAGTAGGGATGAAAAGAAAGGCTGGCGTGTCCTTCTGTCCACACCAACCTGAAATCCAAGGGAAAATGAGATGCAAGGACTTGGAAACCAGGAAACACCTCCTGGTTTAGTAATATATATGCAGTGTTTCCATCCAGTCATACAGATGCCTCCTAGATTAATCTGCTCCTTTATACTGTGCCTCAAAGTCAAGATCCATCCCAGAGGTGACCTTACTTGGGCACTAAGCCTGTGGCTGGAATAGAAATGATAATGCTGGTACATAAAAGCCTGGTTTTAATGGCTCTGCCTGGCCATAAACTACCTCAAATTCAGCTCCTCCTCTCTTACTGACTACTCATTCAAAGTACAGGTATAATTGTGCCCTGCTAATGTGGCAACAGAAAAGTGTCAGGCACCTGATACTCAGCAGTCTGAAACGGTGGAGAGAATTTGCTTGGCTAAAGAGACCAATTGGTAGGCAAGAATTAAATTTTATCTTGCCAAGCATGTAAGGTTGGAAAATTGGAGTGAACTGTAGCACCATGATGGCCTGGTGTCTGTAATGATTATGTTTTGTGAATACAAAATTAATATTCACTTAAGACCTGTAACGATTTCTAGTAGATACAGAGAGTATTTCAGCTGGTGTAGAAGCAGGAGGAAAAGCAAAATTCTAGTTGCCCTTCAAGTGGTCTCTTTTTCCCTTTCCCACATTTTTGCCAGAAGGAAAATTTCATCCATTCATTTCAAAATGCAAGGTAAAACCAGAAGATTTCCAAATGCTTGGATTTTTTCTCTGTATAGTTTGCTATAAAAGATCTGCTTTTTCCATCAGAAACCAGTCAATTTCACTTCCCTGTCAAACTGAATTTCAAATATTTTTGGCAATTAAACACCTGAGACACAATGAAAAGTTGTTTTCATTAGTTTTCTTGCCTATATTAAAGAGTCTGTCTTGTTTTTTGGGGGGGAGAAGATGGTTTAGGAATAAACCACAAATGGCGATTATTTGGTTCACTTGCTATCAAAAATAGCAAGCAGGGCTAGGACAGGGCTTTTGTTTTGGTTGGTTGGTTTGGGTTGGTTTTTTTTTTAATGTTTGTTTTTAACAGAAACAGCTACACTGCAACCATAAAAATGAGAGGAAATTGAATATTTATCCAATTCTATAGCGATTAAAATGTTAATCCCAATGAACTATTGGCCTTAGCTCTAATCACTGAGAAAAGGGGATAAGGACATTTGACTTGGGTTTGCCTGTTTCCCTACCTCTGCTGCTTAGGACTGTGCAGGACCATTTAACAGATGCCCAAAATGAGTTACTTTGGAGCTTACCGGGAGGAATTTCTAATTTTTTTCTAAGTGCATACAGAGTGCTTTTTCTTTTCTGTTTCTGTAAATCCTTTTAGCCACACACTTATCACCTGTACTGTAAAACATTGTTTAAGTGTTGACATTTTAAAAATAAAATTGTACCATATGTCTTGACTCTCACAGCACTAAAAAATCTTCATGTCCAGCTGCTCACCTGAACCTGAAAATCAGATAAACATTTTATTGTGCTATATAAGATTCTTAAAGTTTGACTGTGCCAAGGGAACAAGTCTTGTTACAACCAAGGTGACAGCGAATTTCTGTGCAAATGTTTGTGAAAATATTCAAAGAATAGGAAACAACCAATAATCCCCACAGTAAAATAGCAGTGATAGAACTGGGAGTATTCAGCAGTATTAAGGGACGAAACATGTTACAAAAGGATGCTGTAATTATTTTTGAATCAACATTATAAGTCTAGAAAATAGGGTTAAGGTTTTACTGAGAGAAAATTCTAAACGAATTGACTTCTGTAAATATTTGAACACCCAAACCACCTGAGCACAATGTCACTGTACAATAAAGAGTTATGATTAATTCCCAGATTATTTATAGTCCTACCTGAGGTTACATTTGGTTTTACACACGTATGCAGTGTTTTCCATTTTTTACCACTTATGGTAGGCTACTTTCAATATGCTCTTCTAGATCTTATTCAATTGAATTGAGACAGTAAGTGCAAACCCTCTAAGTTTAGGATTCTTGATTCGGAAGAAACTGCAATGACGAAGGTGAACAGTAGATTTATTTAAAAGAAAGGAATAGCATCTCAGTCTAAAGTAAAACAAGGGTTTAATACCACTAATTAGACCCAACAGAAGTGTAATAGGGTGTTATTATCTTTATGCATTTAAAACCCTAGATTATAAACCATTAAACTTCAAGGACCATATATTTGAGGCCAGTGGAAAATATGATCCCCAATGCACTCACCCCCGCTGAACTAGCCAGGAACAGCCATGGCACTGACACATCGGGCAGCTGGCCACGAAGTCCACCAAAGCCTCACAGAAGTCCTGCAACGACTTTAAATAAGATTCATTTTAATAAAGAGCATCTCTCTTATGAGGAGAGACTGCGGGAGCAGGGCCTGTTTAGTCTAGAGAAGGCTGAGAGGGGACGTCATCCGTACATATAAATATCTCCCAGGCGGGTGTCAGAGGATGGTGCCAGACTCTTCAGTGGTGCCCAGCGACAGGACAAGGAGCAATGGCCACAAACTAAAACACAACAAGCTTCACCTCTACAAAAGGAGTAACTTCTTTCCATTGAGGGTGGCAGAGCTCTGAACAGCTGTCCGGGGACGGCGTGGAGTCTCCCTCTCTGGAGACATTCCAGACCCACCTGGACGCGTTCCTGTGTCACCTGCTCTGGGTGACCTTGCCTGGGCAGGGGGATGGACTGGGTGATCTCCAGAGGTCACTCCAGCCCCGACTATTCCGCGATTCACCCCGTTCACGCCAGCTGTCAGCGATCGGGGGGTCTGACCCTCAGGCGCCTCGGGCCCTCCCTCAGGGGCAGCCCCGCCCCGGGTCCCCGAGGCTGCCGGGGGGCGCAGGCCGGGAACCCCCCGCCCTTTCCCGGGCCGCGCTTCCCTTTCATTCCCCGCCGCATTCCCCCTTTTCCGGGTTCCCCGGCGGCGGCGCTCCCCGGAAGCGGTAATGCCTGCCCGGTGATCCAGGAAGCGGATGAGCCTCTCCCGCCCGCCTTCCCCTCCGGAGCGGCGCTGCGGGGACGCGGGGAAGGGGGTGGGGGGAGGCGGGGGGGGGGGGCGGCAGCGGCAGCACCATCCCCGGCCCGGCCCGGCCCGGCCCGTCCCAGCCCCCCGGCGTTGTTTCCATGGCGCCGGGCGGGCGGGGGAGCCGGGGCTGACGACCCCGCCCGCTCATGGACCCCGCCGATGAGGAGGAGGGCAGGGAGAAGCCCCCCGTGATCTACACCATGGAGAACAAGCCCATCGTGACCTGTGAGTGCCGCCGCCGCCGCTGTCGGGGCCGGGGGTCCGGCCGGTGCCCCCTGCGGGCCCGGCGGGAGGCAGGAGGGGGTGGCTGGTTTTGGGGGGCTCCCGCAGCTCTGGGTGGGGACACGGCGCCTGCAAAAGGGATCTGATGGTGGGGTTTGCCTCTTCACTGCGTCCCCCCTCCCCCCCCCCCCCTTTCTAATGGTAGTGGGCAAACTTGCGGTTATTTCTGTAGTAAATAACAAGCCGAATGTCGTGCTCGGGGGTGTTTAGGGGAAGAGGGTAAAATATGATAATAAATCGTGAACCCCAAACTTCTTGCCAGCGAGCTTTGTGTGGCTTTGCTGGTGCTAAGAGAAGTTGAGAGTAGACATCCTCTGCGGCGATCCCACTGATGCATTCCCACTGACATTATAATTTAATCTTTAGCTGTTGTGCTTTGGTTCCATCTCTGAGACAGTTTAATTAACAAACAGCATCTCGTGGTTCCAGCGATGAATTAGTTTTTTCAGGTGTCAGAGACAGGCAACTGGTCCTGATGTAAAATGTGAGCCCCCCTGCTCCTACAGGTATAGAGGGGAGCACTCAAAGTTCTTTTAAAAACAAGCACGTGGACTAGGCTGGGCATTAGGGAGCATTTCTTTTACCAGAGGGGATCAAACACTGGAAGAGGCTCCCTAGAGAGGTGTCTAAGTCTGTCCCTAGTCTGTCAGTGTCTAAGAGAAATTTGGACAGTGCCCTTAACGTGCTGTAACTTTTGCTCAGCCCTGAAGTAGTCAGGCAGCTGTACCAGATGATCCTGGTAGGTTCCTTCCACATGGAAACGTCTTTGCTCTTCTACCTACATCCGTAATGCTTTTTTTATTAGAAGGTGGATGAGATGAGCATAAAGAATTTTTCTTTTTCTTTTTTAACAAAAGGTAGCCAGTGACTGTTCTTAGTCAGAAGTATCTCTACTGATGATGTAACAAAATACATATTTGCACTTCATCACCAGAACAATGGGAATGTTTTATGTGCCTGTGAAATAGAAACTTGTTTCACAGTTGTGTGTTGTCTTATTAAGGAGTAAGCATTTATTGGTGCTTAAAGTCTTAGACTTTACTTAGAAAAAGTATCCAACTGTAACCTTGTAGCTGTATAATTGTGGAACTCTGTGTGTGTATATTTTCTCCAGACTATTTTATAAATGTGCTTTTTTCTGTCTTAAACTTTTTTCCTTTTTTTGAATGCAGTTCATAAGCTGAAGTTAACAGGATCTGTACTGAATCTTCTCTACTCACCTATTTCAAGAATTTTGCAATCCATTTCACTTCAGATTTAAAATCAGAAAAATGTACATATCAGAAGCATCTGGAGGATATAGTTTGCTGTTGTTATTCTACTGTTCAGGCTGTGGGGGCTTGTTTTTTAGTTTTTTTGGCTTTATGTGTATTCAGAGTTGGAGAGTCTCCATGTGTATGGTGGGGGGACTTGGTGGTGCAGGTCAGTCTTCACTGTTCCTTTATGATTTGAATAAGCAACATTTTACTCTGTTGAAGTACACACAGTTTTACCTCAGGCTTGGGATTTTTGTTAATAGGTGCTGAAAAGAACTCTGGTCTCTTTGTACAAGGAAATTTTCAAAATTCCAGACATGAAATTTAACCAGATTTCAATCAAGCCCAGTTGTCTGATATTGAAAATAATATTAATTTTATGTGGTGGGTGAGCATACATACTGAGCATACCCCCATCCAGTATGGCAGCAGCAGACTTACAAATGAGATAAGAGGTGAGCGTTATGTATCATTTGTATGCCTCGCTCCTGGACTGAGGGAATCATTTCTAGTGCTCTGGACAAGCACAACAGTAGGATCTTCACTGGTATGGACTAGAGTGGTTTGGTCTGAGACAGCCTAATTCAGGAATTAAGGTTAATTCAGCAGAAGTGCCCAGACATTACCTCTCTAGTGAATGTGGTAATGCTGACTTGCTACATTTTAAACCCAAAACATTTGATTTCAGTGGGGAATGCATTTTACTGTAACTGCTTTAGTTTCCTTTTTTCTCTGTTCAGAGGAGTGGAGTACTTCGAGACTAGTATTGGAAAAAAGTGCATTCAACAATGATGACTTACTTGAAGGAAAGCTCCTCTAAGCATTATGTTGCCAGAGATTTATGGAGAGGTGAGGCTTGTCTTTCCAGGGAAAGGATTGACTTGGTATGGGTTTGTTGCAAGACATGTTAAAAGCCATGGTATTAGAAACTGCCCAACAAACACATTTTATCTTTTGTCTGTGGCTCCAGTTTCAGGCAGTTGGAGTTTCCTGAGATAAGTGTCCCAGTCAGGAGGTGCATGTGGGGGAAAAACAGACCTTTGAGGGGATGGCTGGGTTCTGATTATATGAAGGAAGAGTGCAGGCTAACTGAGGGTGCTTTTCAGAACATAAGTATTCCCTTTTGATACAAGATTTAGATTAAACTCCCTCAGGTAAACTTTTGCATCATGAAATACTCCTGTTAACTCTTAGGGTTTGTTCTTAAAAACAGAACTGAAGAGGGAGTTTTGTTCATAGTGAAACTTCTTTTGAACACTGGGCATACCACAGTTGTTTTGTAAATAAATGTTTTTACCTACTTGAAATAAATTTGACAGAACTCTGAAAGGAATGCTTCTTTGGTAAAGAGGGTTACGCTTTCAAATCTATGAGTTAGTCTGTATTAGCAGTAGTTATTTGCTATATTGGCACAACCCTGAATTCAGCACCCTATGTACAGGCTTTGGCCTATGGAATAAAAAAGTGTCTTGGACATGTGAGGCCAATTGCAAATGCAGTTTTTGTCAGTACTTTTTTCATGTTAGTGCTGTAACTTGGTCATTTTGCCCTCAGAAGCTGTGCATAGGTGAATTAGCCTTGTTTTTACTGTGTTTGTATTACTGGATACATCCCATCGTTTTCATAAAGAGTTTTTAGATTCATAGAATTCAGCAAGGCATGACAAACTTCTGGAGACTTTCTCTAGGCATACAGACAACCGTATTTTCTAAATGTGGAAAAAGTAGTTTATTCGCAGAGAGTTGCTGTTCCTTTATGCTTTTTCCCTTTTCTCAGTATTGCAGCATCCCTGAGTATTAAATCATTCTTGTCAGGTGGGACTGAGTGCCATGATGACTCAATTCCCAATTAATTTGAGCCATATTTTTTACCCTATCAGTCTTACTAGATTGCAAAGCCACTGGGGAGTTTCACTGTCCAGGTGTGGTTCTGCTCGCTTTGGCACATTACTTTGCAAACTCTCAGCTCAAGTTTGTAGCAATTTATCTGCATTGCCAGACCTGGTAAGCTTACAAAGTGTTTTGAGTCATCTTCTAGCTTTCTCACTGCTGTAGAGGTATTATTTTTAGCATCATTAATTTTTTTGTTTTATTTGCAGAGGCAAGTCGAGTGTTTGCATCGAACATCTTGAACTTGGGTGGTTTCTGTACAATGTTGACTTGACAAAATCTCTAAACCAGTGCAGATTGCTTTCGTAGGAAACCCAAACAATGTTGTTTCCTTCTCAGGAATCCTATTTGAAACTTTGAGAGTCTTTGGAGCTTCAATATAATGTTGTTGCACATATATATCAGCCAAAGAACTCATCCTTATGTAGCTGATTTGCACTGAAATTATTAGCTCTGTCTATCCATATGAAGAGGAGGCTGAAGACTGAAGGCAATTCTGCTAAATGAAGTAATTAATAGGTTTTTCAGAGCTTTCCTAACAAGCTGTTCTTTTGTAATTATCTTCATGCAGTTGTGGAATATTCCATTATCAGCTTGTAGTATCTGTTTATGTTGTCTGCTGTCTGTATTGTGTGTTTGCATGTTTGCTCTCGCTGTCAATATCTCTCTTAGCACAATGGACTTTATATATAATCTTTGGAGAGAATGGGGTGCATCACTTTTATCTGGTCCATGTTCAGAATGTGCTGTGATACAGCAAGAGGAAAACCGTGAGCAAAAGCTTTGTAGGCCCAAGAATAGAAAATGTTTATTACAGCAGGAACAGAAAGGTTAATAAAATAAAGGGTATGGAGAGAAAGGGAAGAATTTTACATCTTTTTGTGGTGAAAATAAATACTTGCAGTTGAGAATATTGTTCTGGGACTAGAGGAGCTTCATTCGAAAGTTCTTCTGTTGCTAGTAGATATATGTAATAAAAAATGTGCCAGCAAGAAGTGGGATGTAGCCCAAGTGATTAGAATGATTTGCTGCTAGTGAGACTGTTTAACAACTATATCCTATAAAGGCATTTTCCCTGTTCTCAACCAGAACTCCTCCCTGCATTGTAAGTCATCACTATTGTGTAGCTGATATTTTATTCTGTGCTTTAATATTTGACTACATATGTCATGAGAAGAAGTGGCATATTCTTGTTAGTGTTAACCTGTTTTATAGGTTTAGAAGTGCAGCAGTAAAGTTTTGCTAAAAAGATTTTCTTGTAGTGAATCAGCTAAGGTTTTTACATAGCAATTTAGCTGTGTTGTGTTTTGGTTTTTAGACCTCTTTTGAATATGAATTTGGGTTGGGACAGAGGAGAACCTTTAAAACATGTAAATATAAGAACCTCCCCAGCCTTCCAAAACTTCAGGTAGATCCACTTCTAACAGGCTAGTGATTTAAGAAAAAAGATTCATAGTAGAACTTTGTACTAGTGGAAGAATAAGTGGGGTCAGAAGGGTTAGCTGTGAGTGATACTTGGGGATAAAAACCAAACAAAACTAGCCGAAGTGTAGTCTTGGCCCTGCATTCTATTAAAGGTATTCAAAGCCTTTTATCTCAGTTGACTAGGCTTGTCACTGGTATCAAAAGAAAATATTTGTCTTTAGTCATCTGGCCTCAGGAGTTTTTGTTTTACGCTGCTTGTGTAGTTAGTGGGTTAGGATAATTTCCTCTAGAGGAAAAAAAAATCACAGTGGTATATTTAGATACTATAGTGACAAAGCCTCTAAGCATCTAAGAAGTTTGGAAACTGTTAGGAAAAAAATAGATTATTGGGGATTTTGGTGGTTTTAAGCAGGCAGGAACCTAAAAAATGTCAATATTTTATGGTTCTTTGGTATTAGACAGCTGCTACAAAGAGTACATGTTCCCCTTGGAAGTCCTGCTTAGGTGGTCATTTTGGTTTTCATTGTTCCTGTACAAATTTAGAGTAGAAAAAGTGTCCTGGATAGGGAAGGGAGGAAGGCTGCACTGGTTTGATGTACCAAAATGTCAGGAAGAAAGACAAGGAGGAAAGAATCACAGAATTGTTTGGATTGGAAAAGATTTTAAAGATCATCCAGTTCCAACCCCCTGCCATGGGCAGGGACACCTTCCACTATCCCAGGTTGCTCTGAGCCCCATCCAACCTGACCTTGAACACTTTCAGGGATGGGGCAGCCACAGCTTCTCTGGGCACCCTGTGCCAGGGCCTCCCCACCCTCGCAGTAAAGAATTTCTTCCTGATCTCTAAATCTGCCCTCTTTCAGCTTAAAGCCGTTGCCCCTTGTCCTACAGGCCCTTGTACAAAGTCCCTCTCCAGCTCTCTTGGAGCCCCTTTAGGTACTGGAAGGGGCTCTAAGGTCTCTCTCCTCCAGACTGAACAATCCCCTCTCTCAGCCTCTCTCCATAGCAGAGGTGCCCCAGCACCCTGAGCATCTTCGTGTCCATCTTCTGGTCCCACTCCAGCTGGTTGATCTCATCCTCGTGTTGGGGATCCCAGGGCTGCATGCAGCTCTGCAGGTGGGGTCTCACCTGAGTGGGGCAGAGGGGCAGAATCCCCCTCCCCTGCTGCCCATGCTGCTTTGGATGCAGCCCAGGACACATTTGGCTTTCTGGGCTACCAGTGCACGTGGCCTGGCCATGTTGAGCTTCTCCTCACCCAATACCCCCAATTCCTTCTCCTTGGGGCTGCTCTCGATCCATTCTCCACCCACAGCAGGTGAAGTGTTTCGATAAGTGGCAAAGGCCCTACCTTTTGAACTTTGTAATGTGGAAAGAAAGGAAACAGGTGCTTTGTTCGTCTCTTTCTCCTGGGGTATTTCTTTTTAACATGTATCACTTGAACATTACTGCTTTTAGTTGTTGTGTGTTACCACTTCATGTACGGAAGCACCCCGTACTTGGTGTGGTATCACTGAAAGAATTGCTGTGTTCTTTCTGTATTTGACATCCAGATGGGGAGTAGATCACTTCCGACATACACTATTTAAAAGCTGAGGTAGGTGCTCCAGTGGTTATCAGAGTCTAATATTACTCCCTAGTTATCATCTCTGTGGGATATTTAGGTCTTACTTCCCTGATGGTTCTGAAAGATGAAAACCCTTCTCTAGAAGGGTTCTTGGTTTTAGTTTTGATAGGATTCCAGAATTACTTTTTTTTCCCATATATGCACATCCTTCCTTGTCCGTTTCAGGTGTGTTTGATAATCATTCACACTCTGACCCCACTACTGACAGCCACAGAATGGTACTGACAGCCATAGAATGGTTTGGGTTGGGTCTTAGTGTTGAGACCAATCCACTGAAATGAATTTGCTGTGATACAGTTGAGTCATCATCTTTTTTTTTTTTTTTTTCTTTTTCCAAAACACCTCAAACAAAACAACCTCCTCACCAACTCGCAAAAAATGGCAAAAAATCCTACAACAAAATCTTTGAAGCAATTCTCAATTTGTGTAGACTTTTTGGGCTTGCTCTGTGTTTCAGTTCCAGGGTTACTTGGGGTTTTGGAATGTTTCCTTCTAAATTCATAGAATTCAGTCAGATTCAAGCAAGAACTCCTGTAGTGGTGTGGTTTCTATTTTCCTTAATTTCTTCTTTATTTTGGAAAGTAGATTGTGGCTACACCAACTCTTAAGGCATCAGAGGTATATATAGAGAAGAGAATGAGACTTCTGCCATGCTTGAGGTCTCTTGAGTCATAGGAATCTTACTCAACAGCACTCCAGAAATAGTGATCTTTTGGGACTTTCAGTTCTGTTATTTGTGCAGGTTGCGCTCTTGTCTATTTGCTGTGAGGTGCTCCCCTCCCTCCCTGCAGCCCAGTAGCACCCAGTTCACAATTTATTGTGCATCTTGCCAGTCTGACAGCCCTTACAATTCCTTGCTACTTACTGGTCTCACTGTTGGTTCTGTGTCAGTGCTGTGCTGTTGTTGCCTGCTGATAACTTCACTTTTAGTGCTCTTGGCTTGATCAGCTCAAACATGCTGATTACAGTAGAGTACAGTAGATGAGCAGAACATGAAATGTTGGAGCCCGTTGGGTGTTGGAAATACGTGGTAGCAGCTTTGGTCTGTGTTCAAAGACAGCCAATGTATTTTACATTGAAGGTCTGTTCTCACTTTTCTTCTAATCCTAGAGGGCTGTGTTGCCTTGATCATAAAACACATTCTTAATGTGTATTTGATATGCCCTCAAAACCAATGCAGGAGGAAAAGCTGACTGGTTTTAAAATGAATATACCTGTTTTAAGCTGATAATGTGATGTGGCTGTCTGGAATAACAGGGTGCTTACACATTATCCTTTAGTTCCTCTGTATTCAGTAGTAGTCCTTTTTACTTAAGATGTTGAATTCTGGAATTTTTTTGTGGCATACATTGAATTTTTAGGTGCAGTACAGAAAAAGTACTTTGTTATGCTCCAGAGATAAAATATGTGGCTTGTTCTTTCCAGCAGACTTCAAGCTCACACACTCTCATTTTGATGTGGTCATCGTGCTGCTGCTAAGTCACTGAGCCATGTTTCACTCTCTGTTGGCAGTAATGAGTTGCAAATCAATAGACTGTACTCTGCTCTGCCCACAGAGGTGTAACTTGGTATAAAACAGCATTAACAATATGACTAACACTTGTTTCAGTACTCATTCTGGACATCTGTTTGTAGTCTTAAATAGCATTTAGTAAGGTACACTTAATTCAGACAGGATGAAGGTGAAGGATCAAGCATAAAGATCACAATTTCTGGAGAAATAGGGCTAAAGCACTAACTGGTTTTGTTTTGTTTTTTAGCTATTCTATGAAATTGCATTGTTACATAATAGCTAATGTGGTCAGACATCAGAAGAGCTGTTTTTGCTTGTTCTTGCACTTACTCAGACTTTTAAACTTTAATTTTTTAATATATTTTATTGTATGGTGATAGTATTGTGCTAGTGCTGGTAATAAAAATACTATATGTGAGAAAATTGATGTATAATAATATATGTAGGAATAATAATATATATGAGAAAATTGGGGAAAGGTGAGTGGACTAGAAAAGGATTTCTAAGATAAACTAAAGAATGCTAAAGTAATGTGGAGGCAGTTGTGTATGCTGTGTGCCTGGACCTGAGATTGGGGGGTGGGAGGGAGAAGAAAGGATGTCAGGTACTTCAGCTGCAGCTTCCAGTTCCACAGGAAGGTGAAAAGAAGATCTTCCTGTTCTGGTGTGCTGTACAGAGGCAGATGATTGTGGAAAGGAAAACTACCAGGAAATAGCAGAATTGCCTGTATGGCTGTTAAAATCTTAATTAATGTCTTGTCTTCATCGTATCCTCCTTGTACCTAAAGGAAAACAACAGAATTTAAAAATTGTTGCTGAAAGGCTACTAATAATACTTTTTTTTTCCATGTGGTGGATACTACATTTTGTTCTGACTTGTATAGAAGTAGTTACTCCAGTGGTGTTATATTTAATGTAGTTTGGGACCTGCACTGTGTTAACAGACCTCATGTTTCTGAAGTCCTCAAGAACAGCGTGGAGGTCAGGGAAGTGTTTCATATTGGCAACAGCCCCAGCATAATGAGGAGGGAGGGATCATATCTAGTAAAGGACAGAACATGTGCTAAACCCAATTTTCTCAGCATAGGCCCAGCTACAGAAGGATAGGAACCACTCTCTACCCAGTCTTCTGGTTTGGGAAGTCTAAATTCTGGACTATTTTTAAATATACTTTTTGTTTTTTAACCAATGACTCCAGCTAAGGAGCTGCTTGTTTAGTTTTTGAAGTTGGACCAGCGTTATGATACTCTCTTTGATATATGGATTATGTAGCTCTGTGGAAAATCATAATAGGAAGTTTGTAACAGTGTATGCATTATGTGCCTGGTTAAAAGTGTTGTATTAGGTCTCAAGAGTGATTAAAAAAAATCTAGTTCAGTGCTGGACTCCAGTTTCCACATAGCAGACAAAATTAAGTGCTCTTAATAACAGCAAACCAGTAGTAGAATAGCATATTAATATATATTCTATAATTTACACATGCTAATATATTAATGCCTTTTGCTTTTAGGTGCTGGAGATCAGAATTTATTTACTTCCTTGTATCCTACACTTTCTCAGCAGCTTCCTAGAGAACCCATGGAATGGAGGAGGTAAACTTATATTTTATTCTGTGATACTGTTTCAATGTCTGGTTTTTTGACTTGGGTAAATATGTATTTGTTGTGTTCTGAGAAGCTCTTACCATAAATTGAGTTGAACAGAGCAACTGACTCGAAGAAATTGGAGAAATTATATAATCAAAGTGAGTGTTGTGCACTTCAGGATGATCTTTTCTACCCTTCAACTTTGCCTAAAGAAAAAATGATAGTAATGCTGTGTTTCTCTACTTGATTTTGTGGTTTGTGGGTCTGTCCTGGTGTGCTTTGATGTACTTTGGCAGCTGTGCTCTGAAAGTGATATGCTTTCTTCTCAATGAGAATATAGGTAGAACTCACAGGGAATTAGATGTACTTCCCTTCAGAAAGTTTGGTATGGCACTGTTTTGTGATTGGAAAAAATATTTGGGGAATTCTCTTATTTGGTATTTTCTACTTGTCCTAGAGATACAGAAAATCTTTTACTGAAACCTGAAGAGCTTCTAGCTTCTGTTCTTCAAAAAGGAGCCTGTATCTCATTTCAAACAATACCAGACTTTAGTTAACCTTACACAAACTGCAGTAGGTGTAGTTTGTGAGTTTCCAGAGCCAGAGTATTTCAGTTTATTCCTCTTCCCCACAACATATGTTCATTTTTCTATTCTGTCCACTAATTTAACTTTTTAAACTTTGTAGGTCTTACGGCCGTGCTCCGAAGATGATTCACCTGGAATCCAACTTTGTTCAGTTTAAAGAGGAGCTACTACCCAAAGAGGGGAATAAGGCCCTTTTGACTTTTCCCTTTCTTCATATTTATTGGACAGAATGTTGTGTAAGTACTAGGAAAAACTCAAAAATTAAATTGTTCCCATAAGCATGAAAAAGAAATGAAAGTAACGGCACAATCAGAAAGTCAAACCAATTAAGTCTGGGTTGCATAAGCATGCATACCTGATATATTGCAGGAAACAAAACTTAGCTTGAGCACTTCTTGCCATAAGCAGTATCTGTTTGCAATGTTACTTGATACTAAGAGGACAGGTGTTTGAATAACCTGTTTTCAGTACTTTGTCACAAAACCCCCCAGGATCTTACAGTGTTACTGCACGGGCACAGTGCACTTTCTTCGTAGCACAGAAATGTGACCAGGGTAGTTCAGTTATGATCTGTTGGTGCACTGAAATCTAAAGATACGTATTTTTTCTTTAGTTCCATCTTCTGTGTGTGTCAGGTACCAGTGGATGTCAGCAATTTAACTGGGCAAGATTTGGAATGTCTTAATCCTGTTTATCTCCAGTTCACTGCCTTTTGGTTTGCCTCTGTTGTGAATTAATTATCCCCTTGAAGGACACAGGCGACATCTGATCTGCGACCAGTCAAAAAGAATCCAGAACAGCCTTAAGAATTACCTGAATTTATCTGTATAACCCCAACCCAGAAGCAAAAAAATGGCAAACAATGCTTCTGCTTTTTTTGGAAATTATTTTTATGAGAAAGCTTTTAAACAGGTTGGGATTTGAGCAGTGCAGAAGCTACAAATATCACACTTCTGTTACTGTTTGAGAATAAAACAGTTCAGCTTTGTACTTTCAAACATGTTTTTGTTGTAAAGCTTCAGAATGTTTAAAATAAAGAGTTTAAATTATGTTTAATAATCTTAATTTCAGTCATTTAAAGAATAATAATGTACCAACTACTATATTGACTGTTAACTAAAATACTGGAAATTAATTAAATTCAAAGACCAGAACTTTACTATGCTTTACCTCATTTGATTTCTTTCACTGACTGAACTTACTGTTACTAATTTTATTTGATAGGCTTTTCTGTTTGCCTTCTTTTGGAACAAAACTTGCCTTTTGAAATTGTTCAGAATGTCTGTTGTCTGTTTGATTTGATGATTCACCACTTCTCATCCCAGGACACGGAAGTGTACAAAACCACAGTCAAGGATGACATCACCAAGTGGCAGAATGTTCTCAAAGCTCACAGCTCAATGGACTGGCTGATTGTGGTGGTTGAGAGTGATGCCAAGAAAAAGAACAAAACCAATATCCTTCCCCGAACCTCTATAGTAGATAAAATAAGGAATGACTTCTGTAACAAGCAAAGTGACAGGTGAGCAATCCTGGGCTTGCAAACATTTTAATCTTTTGACCAGTGTGCTGATTTATAAACTCAGCTCCATATGCAAGATATTCCTTGCTCATTTAAAGACTTCCCTTGATGTCCAGCATTCAGACTGATGGCACTGTAAGATCTGTGCTTTGAAGGAGGCTGGCACAAAGAATAAAGGGAGAAGTTTATTTTCAGTTCTTCTTGGGTTCATGGTGGCTTTGAAATGTGTTTCAAATAGATTTCAAGTATCTCCTCCTGGCCAAGAGAGGTTTAAGGGGAACAGTGTGATGATAATTAGTTTTTATACCTTCAGAGTTTTTTATTTGCTTAGGTGCTTGCAGAAATGTTACCAGAGTTACAGGTGGTAGGAGTGAGGTGAGTAGGGAATGTGAAGCCACTAGGCTTATTTTTTGCCATTGTACTTTCTGCTGTTCACTCAATCACCTTTCCACTCTGAGAAAATTGACATAAGGCCAGTTTCTTCAGATATTTTTATTCTAAGGAAATAGTAATGAATATATGAAACTGTTTTTGCTTTCATGACAACCAACAAAATAGGGTTTTCTAACCAGAAATAATGTTTTACTTGGATGAGAGATTTTCCTGTCTTTAGAGATATCATTAGTTTTTTGGATGTTAATAAATTGTGATAGAAAAACTGAGGAGAGAAGATGCTCTGAAAAAGTTGATTTATTTGTGAATTAATGGGATTTATTTTCTGAGAAAAGCAGAGGAAGTTTTAGCACACAGGATGTGTGAAAGCAAATTGAGATACTGCAAGAATCTATTATGGATGATTATTCCAAGTGAATTAGGAAGGGCTGACTCTATGTGATCTAGTAGCTCCTGATTTGTATTTTGTATAATCCTTACCAGGAGTAGCTATATTTGCTGTTCTGCTGATTTGTATTGCTAGGCAGACTTTTCTAAGATAGCTACAGCATTACTTATATTTAAGTAGTTAGAATAATATATGCTTTATTTGCTTAAAAAGAAAAATAAAAGCTTTGGCATACTCATTCTGGGTAAAACACTTAACTCTTCTTGTAAACTGTATCACATGAAAAAGTTTTAAAAAAGCTACCAAGCCCCAGTCAAAAAAAAAAAAACCAACCCAAAGCCCCAACATAGCTGCCTCCAAACAAACAAACAAACATAACCCTCAACCTTATTTTTTTTTCCTCTGATTAATGTGGAATGAAAAACTAAATGCTGTTCACTCTGAATTTGTCAGGTATGCACAGTATTCAACTGGGCATTTATATGTGAGTTATGTGTTTTCCTCCTCAAATATGATTTTATCAATCTCTTTACAGATGTGTGGTACTTTCTGACCCTTTGAAAGACTCTTCCCGTTCTCAGGAATCTTGGAATGCCTTCCTGACTAAACTCAGGACATTGCTTCTCATGTCCTTTACCAAAAACTTAGGCAAGTTTGAAGATGACATGAGAACTCTGAGAGAGAAAAGGACAGAGCCAGGGTGGAGCTTCTGCGAGTATTTCATGGTCCAGGTAAGAGTCTCTTGATACTGAAGAAAATACTTGAGTCCTTGTTTTAAAAATGGTGCTTTTTTTTTTGTTGTGGTTGAGTTTCTGATACTTTTAATGTTCTGATCATTCTTTGAGGGCTGGGGCAGGAATTATGTAGACTGGTTTAAAAGCAGCATTTTTGGATCCTGTTTGCAGCAGGTTTGGGTTACCTAGTAATTCAGTTAATGCAATAATACAGTTTGCTGCTGTTAAAAAAGCAGAATCTCTTCAGGCTTGTCTAAGTTTTATGAACCTCAATTGAAGCAAATGAATTGCATCTAAAAAGTTTTAGTAGTTGATCTTGAATTTGGGGTAATGTCCCATTACTGTGCCTGTTCAAACACACTCAAACTCAAAATTGGTACTTAATGTGAATGCTGCTGTTTCCTTTTTCAGATTATTATGAGTATTTATGGAGATGATGTTTAGAAAAATGTCTGTTTTGAAGTAATTCATATAGAGAGTGCCTTGAATTCTATTTTTTAAATAGTTATCATTTTGTTTTAGCTGGTTTAGAGAAAAGCGAGAACCTTGTATCCTTGTTGGATAAAATTAAAGGTCTTCATTCCTTTGGAATTTTCTGGTCCCTGTACAGTGCTGATCTCCACTCCACCACATCCTCATGTCTCCTTTGACTGCATGTGCTACCTTTTGCATAGGATAGGTCTAATTTTGAGACTATTTCTACTTACCAGTTTGGCTTTGTGTACAAAAACCCCTTTTATGATACACTGCAATTGATGCCTTCATGGTGTAAACTGAGGGGAAAACATTAGTACTATTATGGGAGATGAGTCTTCAGCATTTATTTATTTATTTATTTGAATTAAAACTTTTAATAGATCTATGAGCAATATCTTGTAGTGAATCAGGATCTGGATACACATCAGAATTTACTGGCAGAGCTATATGACTTAATCTCCTTTCGTGAACCTCCCTGAGTTAGGAAGAAATCTGCTCCAATGGCAGGTTTTTCCATATGTGTGAAATGAACATTAGAAAAAGTAGTTCCTGGAGCTCTGTGGATGGATGGGGACACGTTATAATACCAGTGTGAATAATGTCAGTAACATACTCCCTGTATTGCTTGTGTGCCAAAAGGAAGAGCTGGCCTTTGTCTTTGAGATGCTGCAGCAGTTTGAGGATGCACTGGTGCAGTATGATGAACTGGATGCCTTGTTCTCTCAGTACGTTGTCAACTTCGGGGCTGGTGGTAAGTGTCTGAAAATGTGAAATTAATGTTGAGTGTATGAACTCCTTCACTGTGCTGAGCAGCCCTGTGCTTTGGGCAGTCACAGTGAGGCTGCACTATGCAGTTTGTGCTCGTTTTATGCTGTGTGCAACCTCAAGTGTTGTTTCTGCTCTCTGAGTCTTAGAAGCAATTTTTAATGAAAACCTGTGTTTTGCTCTAATGGGATGATTGTTACAACCAGAGCCCTGAACTACGAAATTACACAAGTGTTGATCTGACTGAGATGCAGCTGCTGTTTTTACAGCTCACTGCTAGGTTTTTCACTAAAGAGCTTCCTGGAAAAGTGCATTCAGTGTTGCCTCAAATTACACGAGATGTTTGGTAATCACTGCAAAACTTAATAGAAGTAGGTGCTTAATCTGCACTACAGAAGATTTAACTTCATTTTTGAGAAAAACTACTGTGCTAGAAGTATCAAATAGCTTTAAACTGTTTGAATGAGCTAAAGCACATGATGTTATATAACAGCTTCAATCAGGTAGGTTTTATGAATCTGGTGAAAATGTAGTGCAGGAGTAATTGCAGTGAATAGATTTGTGCTGACTGAACCCAATGCAATACCTGAAGTGGGGGCACATCCATTCGTGATGGCTGAGTAAGAAATACTTAAGCAGATAAAGTTTGGTTTTTTTTGAACTTCAGGTAGGCTTAATAGCTAAGAAATAAAGAACAAACTGATTGCCAAACAATTGCACATACAATTAAGACAAAATGCCCATGGTAATACAGTGTTGTGGAATTCAGTTATCTTACCTCACTGTGGAAGTTCTGGTGGTGTTTTGTTTTGCTTTTTGAAGTTAAGACATGAAGTCATTTATCCATGTGATAAACTTGGGAAGGACTAAGGCAGCTCACAGCCTCTGGAGGGAGGATGAAGATGCTTTCCTAGAAAGCAGTGGTTGATTCTTGGATATTAACTTCGTTTACTTAGATGGTGCAAACTGGCTGACGTTTTTTTGCCAGCCAGTGAGGAGCTGGAATGGTTTAATTCTGCGGAAACCAATAGACATGGAGAAGAGAGAGCTCATTCAGAACCAAGAGGCAACACTGCTGGACCTGCGCAGTTACCTGTTCTCTCGTCAGTGCACCTTGTTAATCTTCCTGCAGAGGCCATGGGAGGTTTCCCAGAGAGCACTGGAGCTTCTTCACAACTGTGTGCAAGAACTCAAGCTACTGGAAGTGAGTCAGTGTCATCTATTCCATTATGTGAATGATTTTATCCAGTGATGATCTAACAAGATGTTTCAAGTTTAGCTGTCGGTGACCAGCGTTCAGTAAGCAGTGGCTGGGAGTTACCAAAATGATGCTGTAATAACAATTGGGCTGCAGTTGATTGTGTCATCATGAGGATGTCTTTGGCAAGAAATTTGGAGCCATCACATCTGAGAACCAAATCTGTTTAGTTAAAGTATTTTAGTCTTCACCTGAAAAGTTAACTTTTCTAAATTGGTAGTCATTTGTCTGTTTCTTTCATGGATTTATTACCAATCTGTTGAACTGTAGTTCCCATAATTTATAGCAGTGTTGTATCAAAGGAAATAAGGGAGAGTGGTTATTATGCTGTTATGCAGGCTAATCCTCTGTAACAAAAAGAAGAGATTATTTCTGAATATAATTTTGTGACTTGCTCATGTCCTGACCCCATGGGTGCTCTGCTGGTTTTATCTGTGCCATTATAACAGCAGCTGCTACCTTTTGCCTGTCTGACATCGTGGTACTAAGTTCCATCTGCATTTAAAAACTGCAGATCTGCTTCAGATGCTTTGCTGACACCTTCATGTGTTCTAAAACTAATGTGTAATTCCCACAGATAGTATGACTTGTGTGTGCATTTTGTGGTGTGTTGCCTTTTTTTTTTTTTTTGATTTCCAAAATGCAGACTTCTAGATCTCTGGAGGTACTTCCTACAGTTCCCCTTTTGCTGCACTCCAGGTCTGCCCTGTGCCCCCAATGTTTGGAGCTTTCCTCTGCACTGTCTCTTATTTCTGCTGTTCCTGTCTTGCTGTGGTGATCCAAACTGAATGCAGTGTTCTGAGAGACAGTGACACTTCATTGTGCACAGCATGTACTTATCCCTGTTGTGATCCTTTTCCTAATGCAGGCAAACCTCTTAACGTGGCTTGACACCACTGAACACACAGCAGAAATCCCAACTACTCTGTTCTTAGGGTCTTTGTATTCCTGAAAATTCTTTCAGAATTCAGATCTTTATTATTTCTTCAAGTGCATTGTGCTCATACTTTGAACTTTCATATCCCATTAGTCACCTAGTTTATTATGGGGTTTAGAACTTTGATAGTCTTTCTAAAAAGAATATTTTTTTCATTGGTAATTAACAGGATTTTGAGATGCCATTATTGTGTCTATATTCCATATCTTTAGTTACGTTCATCTTTATCTTAATTCTTGAAAATATTCTCGTATCAGACTCTCTTGTCTTTATCTTTCTCTTTTTCTATGTGTTTCTTTGTTTATTTGTTTTTCATCTCCATTTTTTAATTAGTTGTCCATGACAGATGTCTTATCCTTTGATGAATAAGCTTATTTTTGTGAAGGAATCTTAGAGACTAATCTGTTTTATCCAGGTTTTTAACACTTACTGTATTTTTAATTTCAGTCTCAGTTAGAACCGATGTCTCCTTTGGAAAGTAGTAGTCTACTTACAGAAATTTTTCCTAACTCTGTTTTCCTTAAGCTGAGTTTTCAGACTTGGAATTTTTCCAAGACCTATTAGTCTTCCTTTCCTTCTCTTGCATCTTGATGAATGTATCAAATCTAGTTAATATGTTTCATGAACTAATATATATAAATTATTCAGGAGGCAGCAAGAGTCGGGCTGTGCTTTGTGTACTCATAGAGTAAGCTCTTCCAAGAGGTTCTGCTGTGTTGTATCAAGAAAAGTACTTTTGCTGAAGTATTTTCTCATCTGACTATGCTTTATTTCCCAGTTAATTTTATCTGTTCACCTCCAGGTCTCAGTTCCTCTTGGAGCTTTGGATTGCTGGGTGTTTTTGAGTTGCTTGGAAGTCTTACAGAGAATAGAAGGCTGCTGTGATAGGGCTCAAATAGATGCAAATGTTTCCCACACAGTTGGCCTGTGGAGCTATGCCACTGAGAAGGTGAGTGAATGATGTGTTGGGGTGGTGGTATTACAGTGTTGAAGTAGAAAATTTGTTTCCCTGGAACAGATTTTGTCCTTTTTGTTGTGGAATTTAATACTGGGTTCTGTACATTGTCTTGAGTCTAGTCTAGGTGAGACATCCATGTTTATAGCCACTTTTTCCTCTGTCATTTGAGGCCCGGGAATAACAAGGGTTTGTCCTCCTCTTTTTCTAGCCCCCCCCTTCCTCACCACTAATTTGATAATTAATCACTGGTTTGCTTAAACTCCAGAATGAGCTCAGTCCATGTTGACTGAGAGGAAGAGCATGTGAATTTCAGATACAGCAGAAAAAATGCCCGGATTTGGATGCATTTACCATAAAAATAGAGATTACAGCGGTGCGTTTACACAGTTCACTATTTCTCCAGTATGTTATTACAGCAGTAATAGACCCCTACCTTCATTGAAGGTGTTACCCTTGGTGGCTTGTGAAAGAGGCAAGTAATTTCTGTATTTTCAGTCACCAGCCTTTACCATAAATGTTCTAAAGTGACCTTTTCAGTTTGGTTAAACTGCTTCCCTAACTTGTCGAGTTCCACTTGTTTCTGTAAAAGAGATAATGTTTGAGGTTGCTGCTGCTTTCCACTGTTGAAGAACATTTTAGAAAGAAGGTAAACTCCAGGAACTACTGGAATAACCTGCTGAGGTCTTTGTGGATGTTTTTGAAGACCAGCATACATTCATCCTCTTGTGGGCATAGCCTGTAGTATATTTGCTATTTATTTTAATCATAGTTTGGTCATATTTCAGTAGACTTAAGAATCCTCTAACTGACCCTTGTTTTATTACAAAAGCAGAGAAATACAATTTCACCTTGAATAATTATTTCTAAAAAAAAGGAGGGGGGTGGAGATCAGAATAAAGGAGGTAAAGAATTGTTTAAAATGGCAATTGGTGCATCAGATTCTTCCCATGCTCCTTAGATGTTTTTATGGAAGATAATTTCCAGCCTGAGTTGGAAATGTTTCTCCCATCCATCATTTTTCTAACACAAAGGGTAAAGGGAAGAATTTTAGGATAATGAGTAGCAGTAAGGTGGAACTGACTGAATGAAGAAATTTAGCAACTAGTGACAAAATTAAGTGGAGTTAAAAATAAATTACAAAAAAAAAGTTAATGTCCATCCCCATTTTTTATGGTGTGGAGTAATGTGACAGGCTGAGACCTTTATTCTTTTGTGGGCTTAACCTTTATGGCTGATTGAGTTTTCTAAGTAAATTAACCAAACGGCCAGTAGACAAGAGCTTCTTTAATTCTGGGTGTTGAGCCACCAGCTGCTGTCTAGAAGGGGTTTTATGGTAGTTAACTCTATTAACACTGTTAGATGTGCTGATCTCTTTTTCAGGAAGGTTTTCACCTGAATACAATACTTCAGGTGAATTTGCAAGCTGCCTAATCACTCTACTGGAGACTGCCTGCTTTTCTTGATTATACATTTTTCAAAAATATAGACACAGCTATTAGAAATAATCCTTGGTCATAGCTGCTGAACATCTTGAGCTTTGTTTGTGTTTGTATTGAAAACCAGAAGGATTTACTCAGATTAGGTGTTGTGTATGGAGGGATCTGTGTGTACAGGCACATGTTCCAATATTTGAGTCAATAACTTATATGCAATTTAATTCTTTATTAAATTAATTTATACTCTGAGAATAACAGTTAATTTTGAGGTCCTGTAAGCAGCATAATATGAAAGCAATGAAAATGGAACCATGTAATAGAATAAGAGGGGTTTTATATTGATTTTATAGCCTATTGTAAGCAAGCATCTTGTTTCTCTTCTAGTTAAAATCTCTGGGTTACCTGTGTGGACTTGTATCAGAGAAGGGACCCAATTCAGAAGACCTTAACAGGACTGTGGATCTGTTGGCAGGGCTGGGAGCAGAACGCCCTGAAACAGGTACTACCAGGAATGTAGGATAGCTGACATTGTCTTAAATACAGAGCATATAAATGCATCAGTAATAAGAATTTTCAAGTATTCCTGTAGATTTATATATACACATGCTGATAGAACTTTATCTCTTAGAGGTTTCTTTAATACGTGTTTAGCATTTTAAATTACCAATGCATCTCCTTACTGTTGCAAGTGTAAGTTTTCCACTGATGCTCCACTTATCAGCATTTAGGTAAATGGTCTTGAACAGCACTGGATTTAAATTAAGTTCTTAATGCTTTCAGACAAGTATTTAAAATAAAATTATTTGAAAAACAAATAGAGCGTGCTTGTTCAGGTGCAAATAGATAACCTGCACCTGGAGCTACAAAGTGATACTAGTTTTTAGTTTTCTCCCCACTTGCTACTGGAGAAGAAGCAGGGATGGGGTGGTATGAGGTGCATACAGACTCTTCTAAGAATGCATTTATAAGTGACACCTCTTGTTCTGCTTTTTTCTAAAGCCAGTGCATCACAGAGCCCTTACAAGAAACTCAAAGAGGCCTTATCATCTGTAGAAGCTTTTGAAAAACACTACTTAGTAAGTATGAGTTTTGCTTATTTATAGTGGTTTTGCATGTTTCCATTGTGCATTGAATAGGACCAGAGTTTTCAAGCCTGAGAAGATGAATTGAGAACATAAATCTGTATTTCCATATTTTGGTATCAAAGGTTATTTCTTGCATACTGAACACAGCAAGGCTGATTTGTTTCACAGCTAGAACCCTGTAGAGGCCCCAAGTTTCAAATATTTGCATTAACTTTAATATTTACAGTTATGAGCTGGAACTTATTATCTGTAGGTATATATATACTGAGATATTAAAAAAGCCAATGTCATGCCTATCATGTTCTGCTATCCCAAATTCAGAATTAACTGAATTTTTCCCAGAAGAATATTGATGTGTGAATTCAGCTTCCTTTTAAATGGTTTGGGCTTGCATTTTGCAACGAGTATTACATGATTAAAGTTCTACTCTTGATATATTTTTTTATATAAACTGTGGGACATCTGTGGATAATAGGGTTGTACCTGGCATAGATTGAGGCACAATGTGTATTCTAATGTTGTGCGTCTTTATTTCCTGACAGCTCCCCTGCTGAGGAGCCACTGTAATGATTTCAGGTTTTTTTTGTTTTGCTGGTTCTGTTTTTCAAATAGAAGATTGTTAAATGAAGCAAAAAAACCTTGACTGTCACAAGAATGTGTTTGATTTTTGGGGGTGCTTGGTCTGACAGATTTTGTTGGGTTGTTTTGTTTTGGTTTTTTTTCCTTAAATAATTTTCTGTTAAAATTTCTCAGATTTGCAGTACTGCCAATAAGGTTTTCTGGGGAAAACTGGAAGGAAATTTTTTTTTTTTTTTTTTTAACAAGAAAACTATTTGATAGTTAATTTTGCAAAGTTTTATCAAAAGAAAAAAATCTCAAAACATTTTGTCTGAAGATACTGGGTTTCACTTTTGTTCTTCATTTATTTAGGACTAGTTGTGTAGCTGGATCAAAATTAAAATCTTCAGAGTTGCTAGTTGCTCTTACAAATTCAGTTCCAGTATACACCTGAAGTCTCTGCTAAGCCCAGCAGTAACTTCTTAAATATAAGGAACTAAGTGGGATCTGTAGTGTTTGCCAGAGGAATTGCCATTTCTCTTTGTATTTATGACTGCACTTCTATGCAATGGAAATTCAGATGGCAGATGCGCTATAAAAAATTGTTTTCTCTGTAGTTGTCACGTAAATATGTACATTTTATGCATACCCATATTTAATCCAATCTTGTCCTGTATTCAGTGGAGAAGAACATAGAATTAGTTAAAAATTCCAGACACAGCTAAGATAATTTATTTGCATTTAAAAAAAAAAATCTCAGTTTGAAGCCATTCCCCTTTGTGCTGTCATGATGTGATGTATTTTTTATATTTTTATTTATCTGGCCAGAGGTTATTTTGGACTTTGGAAAGAAGTTGGGTGGTTGAATACAGTCAATGTGTGTTGTAACTGCTAATTTTGTGAGAAAGGTTTGCTGCTGTTATTAAAGCTTAGGGCAAGGGGAGGAAGGTGAGCAGGGGGAAGAAGGTGACACTTGGACACTGTGGCTGCATAGGAAATTACTCCTAAAGATGAGGGACACACTTCAATTTGGGAATGCAAGCAAAATTCCTTTAAGGCACTCTTGTGAAAATAATTATTCTGATTATAAATTAGCATTTACAGATATGGGGTAATGACCAAGTGCAGGAGGAGTGAAGGTGACCTGTTACAAACTGCTGTGTGTTGTGTGCTCAGGGCAAATGGGACTCATTCTGGGCATTTTGTTGCAGTAACAGAGTCACTGGCTATGAGTTTGTGTGAAATATCATATAGCTGCTAAAAATGCATAAAGCTTGTAATGGTTTCTTTTCTTTTAAACAGGATCTGTCCCATGCCACCATTGAAATGTACACAAATATTGGAAGAATTCGCTCAGCTAAGCTTGTGGGAAAGGACTTGGCAGAGTTTTATATGTAAATGACTCTTTAAAATGTCTTAAATGCACTGCCTTTGAAAAGTTTGAATATTATCCCTGAGGAAGATATGCTGTACTTAAAAAGGAATTCTAAAAAGTATTTTTTAAAATGTAAACAAACCCTATTTCAGGTTGTATTTCAGGAGAAAAGAAAAACAAACAAAAAACTAGCAATCTTTAACAAATTTTAATTCTCATCTTGTGATTTTGTACTCTTACCTTTAACTATCCTATGTTCTTTAGCTTGATCCTTTCTTATTCTCGGGAAAAAAGGGTGGGAAAGATAAATATAAACTTCAAAACAAGTCAGAAGCCTCCTTAGGGAGCAGGCTATAGTAAATGCAGAGTTATCTTAACTACATATATGGACTGCATCTATCTAAAAAAAAGCCAGAAAAAACATGTCTTTGGAGAGTAATCTGTTTCATATTTGAGGGTATCATTGCAAAGTGGTTGTTTCCCCTCCTGTGAAACAGTGATTTTATTCCTGATTTCCAAATACGGTTTTTTGTGTTTATCTCTCTTGTTAAAATCCACTGAGGAAACCTCTTGCATTTTGTTTTTATATAAATGCTGTAGGATTTTATAATTGTTTTTATGAATTAGCCAAATAAGCACAGGTATTGTTTAGGTACTTAATAATGTTTTTTGTTTTTCTTAAAAAAACTTTGGGGGTTTTTTTGGAAAATATGTTAGGGCATGCTTCCCACCAATGTTTGCTTAAGCAGTCTGATCTCCAAGTTGCAACAGATTCTCCTAAATGAACTTAAATTTTCAGCTGAGGGAATAATGTTAAGTTTAAATACTGCCATGGAACTTCTGTGTGGTGATAAAATTTTCATTGAAGTTTTTTTCTGCTTTAGAATTTTTGAGTAAGCAAATTTTTAGTTAACTGTCGGAAGCTTTAGATGGCTTTTGTTTCATTTGTGGGAGGTATTTTCACCTCATTTCCTCTAACTTGGTATACATCTGGATATAAAGCCTTTCATTGACTTGGAATATTGACATTAATTGCAGTTCTACTTGCTTAAGGGAATTGCAGTAATGGAAGGCCCATATGTTTATCTGTTACCAGAAAATTAAAGATCATAGTGGTTCACTGCAGTTTGTCCTGCATTTACTTGGTCTTCCTCCCCCATCACCACTTTGAGAAAAGATGTAGACAGTTTTCACGGCTGAAAAGTTTCTTACATTGCTCTGTGCTCATTTCTTTATTTTCCAAGGAGGAAGAAAGGTCCCCAGAAGGCAGAGGTGTATCTTCAAGGAGCACTGAAAACCTACCTTGCTGAGGGCTGGGCACTGCTGGTCACACACACGAGGAAGCAGCTGGCTGAATGTCAGAAACAGCTTGGGCAGATAGAAAAGTATCCTCTAAAATGCAGATCCAGAACAATCAAAACTGGAGAAAATGAGGCTTGGGATTATTTTTCTGACATATCTCTAACTTTTATTTAACAGCAGAGACTGCTCTGAGTCTGAGCTGAGACAGCTGAGTTATTTGATACCGTAGAGTGTATTTTGGGGGTTGTTCTGTTGTGCTGATTTTTTGTTGGTTTGTGTGCTTTTAGAACAAGGCACACATTATACGTGTCAGCCTCCTTTGCAAATTCTCACATCACTTTTAAACATGCTTAAATTTTTCTGCTTCAGTGCAAATGCTCATAAAGAATCTGAGCCAGTTCTGTTGCATTCTTAGCTAAATATTCAAGTGATCATTTATATCCCCAGCACTTAAAATTGTAAAGAATGTCTTATGACTTGGTTATGGAAGTGATGCTGTAACAGCTGGCAGATTCTCAGTTAGGTACATTGGAATAAAATAGAATACTCAAGATTATTTAGTGCTAAATGTTGGGCAGTGTAATGCAAGACATTGTGTCTTGAACTTGCGCACTGCATTTATTATTGTCAAATAATGACTTTTCTATGCTCGTGAATCTTTTTAGATGAGGCAAGATTGCACTGGTTAATAATGGATCATATTTTTAGTACGTATGCAAAAGAAGTACTGGGATTCTGCAGTACTCTCAGAAAATGGTAAATCTTCAATTGTTTCTTGTCTAGTGGAAAAGTGTGATGATAACAGCAGGTCTTGTCTCTAAAGATCAGAAAAGCAGTACTTGAATGTCTTGTTTTTGGGTTTCTACCTCGTGATTCCTTAACTTCATTAGTTATCTCCAAACAAGCAGCCTTTTAGCTGGTGATAATCACCTAACAGAAGAGGAACGCAAAAGATTTTGCCAAGAAATACTAGATTTTGCCAATCAGCAAGCAGAGAACCAAGGTAAGTCTGGGTCTTAAAATTTAAGCATCTGGTTGTTCCCTAAAGGTAGACAGGGAGGCCTTTTTTTTTTGGGTTCATTATTTTGTTATTATTTCTATTTTTTGTTATTTGTATTTCTATTATTTTATTATTCTTTCTAAACTTGTGATCTCCAATTATAAATCTACAGTAGTTAAGAATAGTCAAAGATGAAAGGGTAATTAACATGTTCATCCTGAATACTGCAAAGTCTTTGTTTTCATTCAGCTATATTTCTCTGCTTTAACAGCCCATAATTTATTGTGTGTTGGGTTTTTTCAATTCCTAACCTATCTTTGTCTCTCATTGCTGGCATGCAAGTGGCAGCTCTGTGATGGTACTTCCTGGATTTTGATGTTAGATTTGTTCCCAGCCACTTGCAGCTTATTATTTTGTCCATCCTATTTCCTGTCTTTATTCTTCATGCTGCTTCTGTACTACCTTCTTGACAGATATTAATCATAATTCAAATTCTTAGGGAGTACTTCCTGTAGATCTGAAGACTGCTTATTTTTATGCAGACATTTTTTCTTAATGAATAGATGTACCATAAGTAATATGTTACTTCAGACTTGATTCTTAATTAATTTTTGGTATTGTCTCAGGGTTATTTTTGGAATGTAGAAAAGAGAATGAAAACCCCTTTCATAGTAAAGCTGCTGGCTCAAGGTGCCAGCCTGATTATTAGTTTCTGAAACTTGTACAAGCTCTGGGAAGTTTGTCACTTAATGCTGCTGTGTTCTGTACTAGTGAAATGTTCAACTTCTGCTTGGACAATCTCTCTTAATTCAGTTGGTTTTAATAGCCTGTATGTAGAAATTGCAGTCGAAGTAACTGTTGGAAAACAAATCTCAGCATCTTTAAGTCTCATGCAAGATAAAAAATTGGAAAGCATTGATTTGTTGTGAAATGATTCATTGTGAAAAGTTGTTGATCCATTTAATTCCAGGGTTTCAATTTTTAAGAGAAAAGATTTGCTCATCTCCAGCAGCACTGGAGAATAATAAAACTGGAGAATAATAAAATCCCTGTTTTTATCTTTCCAGGTCAAAAGGTTATTTTGCCTATGCACTCCTTTGCCCAGCTGAAAACTCTGCATTTTGACCCTCCAAATGCTGTTGTCCACGTGGGTGGAAAGTTGTGCATTGAGTTGACTTTGCTGAGCCAAATGCCCATCCCTGTCCGGGTGGACCAGGTTGCCATCCATGTTCACTTCAGCATTGAGAAGAACAGCTACAGGAAAACAGCCGAGTGGCTCACCAAGCACAAAACTTCCAACGGTGTCATCAGCTTCCCAAATGAAATTGCAGGCCTGCCTTTGTCAAGAAACAACCTGCCAGCCCTGGAGCTGTGTGAGATGTACGAGCGGAGCCCCTCAGACAACTCCTTGAACACAGCAGGAATCATCTGCAAAAACACGCACATGCTGCTGCGGAGGCAGGAGAGCAGCACTTCCCTGGACGTGCCCTCTGGGCTCACTTTGGAAGATGGGGCTCATGTGTTGAAGTGCAACAACTTGACACTGGAACCAGGGGACAATAAAATAACCTTCAATATTCAGGTATGTTTTCATAGCTGGGTGATTGTAGCACTCGTGAAGGAAAAATTAAAAATAGTGGCTGAGGAAGAGCGTTGTGCTGGTGAGTGGTGCCTGTATTGCTTCCTGTTATACTTGGATTATCCATTCCCCTTAACAGCTTTTTGTTGTTCTGCACCATCATTTCCCTTGCAAGGTTGCTGTTGTATTTATGCTAAAACCTACAGATGATTCTTCTACTTGAAATCATTTGAGTCAGCCTTCCTAAACTTATTTTAAATATCTTGACTATTGCTGCCAAAAATTACACGGATAAATTTATATGTAATATAATGTACTGCTCATGAAGTCTGCATACACTGTTGAGCTCATTCAGAATAATGTCTAAAAGCTTTGGTGTGGATTCTTTTTCTAGCCCTTTAGTAAGTGATTGTGTGGTTAAATTTGGTTGACAGCCTGTTCTTCTCTGCAGAGGGTGGTAGAATAATTTTTCACTTGGTGGATGTAGTAAACCTTCCTGTAAGAAGTTGAGATCAGCTACAAGTATTTGAATTTAGAAGATGTTAGAATTAAAATTGTCCCCATTAGTCATCTTATCGTCTAAGTTAACTAACTAATTAGTTATTAGTTATCATCTGTGGAATGGCAATAATGTCATTTGAACTACTTACTAACCTAATTTCTGAGGTTTCTCATCCTTTCAAAGTATTGGGACAAGTTAATGGGATTTTGACATGTCAGAGGCCTTGGTGGCTGGAAATGCTGTTTTCTGTAAAATTAATTAAGATGTATGTAAAACTGGATTTCAGATAAAGGAGCATTACTAGAGGAAAGCTGTTAGGGACTGCACTGAGCAGGCATTTGGACTTAGTGGGATCAGGAAGCAATTGGAAACACCAGAAGAGATCTGAATGAAAAGCCAGATACAGCTCTGCTTTGAATTTGCCTGGTTCTGCTGTGCATCTGATGGCCAGTGGAGGATGGACAGCCTTGCATTTATGATTTTCCTATTTTCCCAACCTTTCCTTCCAGAAAAGAATTTTGCTTGGGAAGACTACTCAGTGTGAATCCCACAATATAGTTGTTTAAGGCATGATTTACCTGTCCTTAAAGGGAAAATCTGAGCATGTTGTAATTTTAACCGTGTATTATTAGATAAAACAATGAAAGTGTCTCTAGATTTGAGCTGCAGTATTTACAAAATATTTACTAAAAATCCATTATCATTGTAGTCATACACTGTGTCACTTCTACTGGGTTACACAGCTGGCCAGAGCATAGAAACTGCTGACAACTTGTTTTCTGAATTTTCTTAAAGTAATGCTTAATTGCACCACTTCTGCAAGAAGAGGAATGACTGTGCTTCTGTGATCCAGAGGGAGTTTGATCCTCTCTGTAGCCCTTACATTTAAGATTAGCATTATTTATGCTGACAGCAATCTTCCAGTATTTTTTTCCAAGCCTTAAAAGAGATCAGAAAGCATTGTCTAAATTCTTTAGACCAGTATGTATATATTATGAATTACTTTACTCATGCTTTTCTGGTTTTTTAGGGCTAAAATGTAGTGACTTTAATGTCAAAATGCATAATACTGAATTTCAGTCTGGATTTGCTATGTAAATACCTGCATGAGGTTTGAATGTAGATTGGTACAGCTTTTCTCCATAACTTGTAGACTTATTTAATTACACCCAGCATTGGTATTTATGTATTATACTTGGTAAAGTGACACATAAAGAAAACACTTCCCATTCCCTAGCAGTCCCTAAGAGCAAAGAATAAATATACTAGCAGGTGTTACAGATTTCCTTTTGTTTTTAATCTTATTGAGAAACATCCAGAATCCCATTACTCAAGGTATGGGAAGAGTTGAAAATGAAAAATGTATGTTTTATTTTCTTGTACACATTGGCTCAGGGTGTGTGGTGGGGAATGTGTGAAATCAGTAGCTGGAGCTGAAAGCTGTGCCTTACATAAATGCTGTAAGATTTTATAATTGTTTTTATGAATTAGCCAAATAAGCACAGGTATTGTTTAGGTACTTAATAATGTTTTTTCATGTATGTTGCACTTTGGGGGGAACTAACCAACAAACAAGGCAAAACACATCCCAAAGTAACAAATATGCAGCATAGTTACTACATGAATTGTTCTGATTATTAGTACTTGTTAATTATGATGTTTTCTCTTGAATCAGACAGCACTCTAGAGCTTCTATCTCAGTGGGGCAAAAGGTGCTCCTTTGTGCAAATCTTGTCATTTACTCAGAAAACATATCTGCAGTTTTAATTTGCAAATCCAAAGTACCTTATAGAAATGAGATGGAAACATGCTGGTCTTTAGTAAAGGGTTTGTTCTAGAAGTATTTAAAAAAAAAAAACCATTCAAATGTTTTCTTCCAAGGCCAAAGAACCTGGGACATACACACTCAGGCAGCTGTGCACTTCAGTGGGAAAGCTGCAGTTTGTCCTTCTTCACATCTACCCGATCGTGCAGTACGATGTGTACTCCCAGGAGCCCCAGCTCAAAGTGGAGCCCATGACTGGTAGGTACAGTGGCTGTGCTGAAGCTGCTTTGATGATTCCTCTCGTGCTCCTGTGGCATTAGAGAAAGTGTTTCATGGCTTCAGTATTACTCAGTTCGCCTTACTCTGCATTTTGAGTCTAAAATATAACCTTGCTTTTCCAATTTTCCATCATATTGTCCTGCCAGTGATGGCTGGTTTTGAACAACTGATTCCAGTGCTTGGCTCTGGACACACAGTGTCACTTTTGAACATTGACTTGAACATGTAATGTCACTGAAATACCAGATGTGATTTGAGCTGCCTCACTGCTTAACAGGGAATATTTACATTTGTAATTCACTGAACTCCTTACTGGTTAGGTTTGTGATCACAGGATCAATTAGGTTGAAAAAGATCTCTGGGATCGAGTCCAACCTGTGGCCAAACACCATCTTGTCACCCAGACCATGGCACTGAGTGCCACATCCAGTCTTTCCTTAAACACTTCCAGGGACAATGACTCCACTGTCTCCCTGGGCAGCCTGTTCCAATGCCTATTCTCCCTTTCTGTGAAGAAATTCCTCCCAACTTAATGCTACAGTCCCTTTGATATTTATAAGAAGTAAGTAAGAAATGGGATTCTCTACTAGAGATAATAATATAAACTTATTAAAAATGAATACTGAATACATGCATTGGTTTCAGGGACAGCTGAACACTACTTGTTGTAGTGTTTAAGTGTTTATTAAAGTGTATAAATGGAAGTTAATAGTGGTTTATTTTCAGGCTATTGAGTGTTGCAGCTGAGGAGTTAATATGAATTCTGTGCTGTCTTTTCAGTCACAGGGGTTGCAGTGTGTGGCGAAGGAAGGACAGGCCTATTGGGAATTAATGAAATTTGGGACCCCTGTGAAACTGATAGCCATGATTCTGTGTGCACACTGGCATTCCTGTTAGGCTGATCATGTAAATAACAGCATGTGGGTATGACTGGCATCACAGGTGCGAAAATACAGAGCTGTCTGCAACCTGGAGGACTTCAAAAGCTTAGTAAATTCTTTGGGGTATTGTATTTCACTAAATTCTGTGCTGCAGAGCCAGCTCATCTAAGCCATCCAAGATGCATTGGGTTTGGGCTCTGAGGTTGAAACCTCAAGTTTTCCCCACAAGTTGTATCTGAGCTGTGTTTAATGTGTCACATAACACCAAAACCTCACACTTTTAAGTTACCCCAGTGTGTGACCAGCTGCTTGCTAACAAGCCTTAGTGCATTGTAACCGTGTACTGGAATCTGTTAACAATTCCTGCTCTGTCCTTCAGAAAGCCTTTTGGCTGGCATTCCCCAGAAGGTGAAGTTCACAGTGACCACTGGTCACTACACCATGAAGAGCGGGGACACTCTGCAGCTCAGCAATGCGGATGCCATGCCCATTCTGTACCACCCTGAGAGCAAGGCAGTGATCTACTCCAACACCAGGGGTAAGCCAGGTAGTAAAAATGAATCATCTTTGAAAGGCTGACGAGTTCAGTCATTCTGAAGCAGCCTGTACTTGCAATATTAAGAACACTGACACTGTTTGTCAGTAGTCATTATTAAGAACAATTATAGGGATTTGCAACTGAGTACTTCAGTCCAAGAAATGTCTTAAATTTTCACCCTCAAAATGGTAGTATGAATTTTTACAAACATAGCTGGACAATTTTAGTTTTGTTGATGAAATTCAGAAGGCATGTGAAGCTGCTGCATGTGTGTGTGTCCAAGGTTGCTTGAAGTGAAATTATGAGAATTAACAAGGTGCTTTCACTTTGTAAAAACTTAAATAAGTGTCATATGATGGGCTAAAGTAGCTCTTTAGCTGGTTTGAAGTTTGTTGTTAAATTCCCCTCTTAGTTCCTTCCTGAAGATTAGAAGGAGAATTATTATGTGGAATGTAGTGGTTACCTTCCTGCAGTTTCAGAAGGATAGAGCATTACTCCTGAGAAGTTAAATATTTAACATGTGCAGATTATAGCTAGTTTGAAGAGGTTACTGTGAAGTTTTATAACAAGGTTTCACACTGCTGTTTTTGCAAATGTAGCTAGGAAGTGGTTATGGCACCACATATTTTTCTATGAATTTCTTTTTTTCCCTTTGTACACAACTGTAGAAAAGATCTCAGAGTCATCGTTAAGGATTCAGTCTTCAGAAAAGATCACAAGCATCAGCTTGCCAGTGGCTCCTGCATATCATGTGATTGAATTTGAACTAGAAGTCATGTATTTGCCATCAGCCACGGAATCTGCAGTGGAGAAGGAAAATACTACAAATAAAGAAAGTCACAGAAGAAAGAAAGAGAAGCAGAAACAGGACAACTGCATGGCTACTGTTGATCAAAAAGTAAGATGTAGCTTGTAGTTTTCATTATGAAATGTATTTGATCACAGGGGTAAGCACTTCACAAAATACAAGTGGTGGTGAGGGGGAACTTGCTTGTTTGGAACTTACTTTCCTTCAAAAGATATATGTGCAAAAACCATAGCAGATGTTACAAATGTAAAGAAATTGTAAATATAACCAGAAATATACACTGCAGTTAATAAATTGTCCACTGTTCCCTTGGCTAGTAATCTGAGTTTCAGTGTTTTAACACAGTTTGCAAAGCATGGAGGGTACCTGTGTCTCTGTAAAAGGTGGCATGGTGGTCTTTCAATTCCAGCTTCTGATTTATGGGAAAGATAAAGTCAAGTATGCTGCTTCAAATTAAAACAATTATACATTAAATTCATTTTTTAAAATATTTTGAGCTTGTATTTAATATATTAAATTATTATAAAGACATTTGACTAATAGATCTTATAGCAGTTTATTTGATACTGACCCTTACCAAGTTTTTGTGCTAAGATGCCATTGGTGTCTTTTATCTTTTCTTTCTTCTATTCCCCTTCCTTTATTTATAGTCTTCAGAACTGGGTATGTCAGTTCTTAGAGGAAACACTGCTTTGAGATTTCATATCCCACTCACAGGCTAACAAAACCCTGTATTTTTTCAGATTAGTTTTTACATACTGATTATTTTTATTTCTTCCCCTCCTGGATGCATTAGATATAAACACTTGATGAGAAAAGCCTTGCTTAGAAAGGAGAAGAAAACCAGAATCATTGTGCCAAAGACCATTGCAAATAAGAACTGTGTTCCCTTTTTTCTTTAGGTGACCATTGATTGTCCTTGGTCGATTTACTCCACAATTATTGCATTAACATTCTGCATACCCTTTAATGCCAAGCATTCCTTGTTGTCAGCTGGCAAACGGTAATGTACTCATTATTTATTTATTGTTTCTTTCTTCTTGCAAAGTATGGAGCTTGGCTTTCATAACTCGTATTTATAGCAGCCTTTTTTTTTTTTAAATATTTAAGTTGGGCTTTTACTGTATCCCCCCCTGGAAGCATGTGCATCTCCTCTCGTGTTCTTTCATGACAATAAAACAAATTTGTGGGTTTGGACGTAAGACCACGGGATAAACCCAGTTAGGCTGTTTCTGTGTAGTTCTTTGGTTTTGTTTAATATGAAAGAGGATGTTTTACAGCCTTGTTTCATGGACATGGACTCTTCCAATGTAACTCTTCAGCTTTCACTGAGCAAACTGTGTCGTATTTTCCAGGAAATATGTGCAAGTCTGTGTACAGAATTTGTCAGAACTCTGTTTCCAGCTTTCAGACTACAGCCTAAAAAATTCTGCTGAGTGTACAGATTTGCAGCTGGTACCTCTCAACCCTGCATCTCAACAGGTAAAAATTCACTTGGTGGTTTATTGAATTTTTTCATCTTACGGTTGCAGTTTGTTATTGGGTTTTAGGAAAAAAAAAATCAGGTAGAGACAGTTTTTCAGTTAAATACTGGAATAGCTGTAAGCCAGTTCAGTTGCAGAACAGTTTCTTACCATAGAATCATTGAATGGTTTGGGTTGGAAGTGGATTTGAAGATGATCCAGTTCCAATCCCCTGCCCTGGGCAGGGACATCTTCCACTTGACCAGGATGCTCAGAACCCCATCCAACCAGGCCTTGAACACTTCCAGGGATGTGGGACATACGCAGGTTCCCTGGGCAACCCTGAAGTTTCTTTCAGCCTTGCGTGAACATATTAAATTGTTCATTCTTGGTGGCTAGAAAAAGTATATAAGAACATACTATAATTTTATTAAATTTGACTTTAGATGAAAATATTTTCAGGCACATTTGAATGTGAAGTGTTTCCTTTTAAAACATTTGATTCTGACAGTGAAATGGATCCTTCCTTTTTAAAAAGATGTGCGTTGTGAAAAAGATTCACTGTTAGTCATTTTGGTTGCATGTTTCCCTAATGCTTTATTGAGTTTGTTTCTATAAACTGTCCCAATGTCAGAACAGACAAACATATGCATGTGTGCATTTCCCCTTCTTTGTGAGAGGAAGGAAGGAGCTAACACTCTAAACATTCTCTTCCAGGTCGTGTACAGTAAGCAATCAATATTCTTTGTATGGGAATTGAAGTGGACAAAAGAGCTTCCTCTCTCCTTGCAGTGCCTGTTTTCAGTCAGCTTTTGTCCAGCTACCTCTGAAGAACAGTCTCTTACCCTGAAGCCGTTCACTTACGAATTCCAAGTGGAAAATTTTTTTGTAAGTACTCCTAAGTATAGGGTAGCATATCTCAACTGAATATGGTTTCCTAATAAATGGAAAGGGAAAATCAAGAAATACATTAGAATTCTGTTTATATAATGAGGTTGATACCTACTTAGAATCATTGGAAAGTCAGTTTGTGAGTGACAGAACTGCAGCCTGATATGATACAGTGGAAACATATCCTTGCCATAGGAATGTGGTGGGGGCCATAACACTTGAGCTTAATCTTGTTCCATTTTTTTACTGTTTTCACCTTCTTGGGTTGGTGCCATGGAGATTGTCTGCAGATTACTGAGCTGCTTTTTTCCTGCTGGCTTAAGATTGTGCTCTCCAAAGCAAATTGCAATTTCCAAAATATCTTTGCTATTGAAAGCATCTGAGTTGTTTTTTGTAGTGCTTGAGATGAGCTTCTCTGATGAAATATTTAGGGTTTTCTAGGCCATTATCTGAAATGTTTCTTCTTCCCCTTTATGGATAAACTTTTAATTCCTTTGATCAACTAGGAAGCTTATAGGCTAGGTAGAATTCATTTAATAGGAAGTTATATCAACATTATTTAATCTCATCTCTAAATTCAGTGTTACCCTTTGTGATGCTTGGGTAAACAGCAGCATCATGAGAAGACTTTTGTTTTGTTAAGTCCTTTTGTCTGTTTTCAGTGTTTTCTTCCTGCTTATTGCAAACTGGCTCTGAGCAATATTTCAGGTGTTTGCCTACTGGCATGTAACAACCATTTTTGGCACCTCTATCAGTATCTTCATGGGGTTTTTAAAGACAACTACCTATGTTAAACAGTGGGGGTTTTCTGACAGAAGTTTAATTGTGGAGGAATTAAAAATCAGCTCGATAATGTGGGCACTGATATTCCAGGGACTATGACAGGAAGAGGGATAAACTAGTTCTGTAGTGTAAAGAGAGGAGCTAAGAAACTGATAAAAATTGTTTAAATAGTAAGATTAGTGTCAATTTAGGAGCATTGAAAGGCTGTGTTAAAGCACAGAAGTGAAGGAAAAATTGGTATTCTCACTGCTGGTATCAAAAATAGATTGAATCAAATTTGATTTGATCTAGTGGAAGGTGTTCCTGCCCATGGCAGGTGGGTTGGAACCAGATGATCTTTAAGGTCCTTTCTATTGCACAGCATTCCAGGATTCCATGTTCTATGATTTTCCTAAGCTGAGCAAGATAATGAAGTGAACGTTATTTACAAGTGATTCTCACATTAAGAAGATTTAACAGGAGGTGTCTGTTACATGTAAAGTTAAGTTGATACTGTACCCACTGTCCAGTTCAATTTAAACACAACTAGAATTCCCCCTTTTTCCTGATAACAGCACTGTTTTCTTCCTGACAGACATTATACCATGTGAAGACTGAAATCTTCCCACCCTTGGATGCAGAGTACTGTAAAACAGGCTCGCTCTGCTCCTTAGAGGTGTCCATCACCCGGCTTGTTGAGCTCTCCGAGGTTGACAGAGATGAAGCATTAACAGAATCAGATGGATATTGCACAACAAAACTCATGTATGAAGGTAAGAGTATTTTTCTTAAGCATTTTGATAAATTTCCTCCTAATTTTTTCTTGACAATGACATCTGCCAGGCTTGCTATATATTCCAGTATTGTGGGTACAGCTGCTCAGTAAAGCAGTTTGCATTTTGCTAGACAGGGAATATTTTATTTTCTCCTTATTAATCTACCTTCCACTGGAATAGAAATGTTTTTCAGATTGGATGGATACATGCATGAGGCCCAACTATGGTCCCTTCTTTGTAGGGCTGTTTTCTTACCTTGCAAGCTCTTCACACATAAAAGCTGGTGGGCTTTTAGATACTGCTAAAATGCAGATTTTCAAAGTGCTCTAAAACTATCCTGAGGGTTCTCCATTTTTCACAGAAGATCTTTATAGTGTTCTCCCTTTATTCTTGCAGTTGTCGACAACAGTAGTAACTGGGCAGTCTGTGGAAAAAGCTCTGGAGTGATTTCTATGCCTGTAGCACCTCGAGCAACTCACAAAGTCCACATGGAAGTGATGCCACTGTTTGCTGGGTATCTGCCTTTCCCTGATGTCAGATTGTTTAAATACCTCCCTCACCATTCTGCTCACTCCATGCAGCTTGATGCTGGTAAGGCCATTTTGACTGCATGGCTACTTACAGAAATTACTCTGCTTTCTCTGTGTTCTTGTGTAAAGAGAAAAGCAGGCAAGAAATATATTGACAATAGATGGACTTGGTCATATATGGACCAGATGCTCATAGGTGTCTTTGTTACCTTCACTCACAGTCCTGATTTGAAACTTGCTCTAATGGGAACTTTGAATTTGGGTTGCCACCTAAATCGCTGAGGAGGAATAATAAATGCATTGTTCCCTTATATTTCCTTTCAAGATTAGTGTGCAAATTAGTTGTCACTGGATTTATAATCAAGTGAAAGCTGTTTGATAACCCCCTAATCCTGCAGTTTCCCTTTCTGTAAATTGTGTGCCTTCACTAGCTTTGAAATTTTTTCCCAGTTTTCAAGGGATTGAGTACAAAATAAAAGAACTGCTGAAAATTTGTGGCATATAAACCAGATCAGATGAAGAGTTTAAATTACCACAGCCATGTAGAGTATTTATCTGTACTGTTGAGGAGTCCCAGAGCTGTAGTGTGAATTCCCTTGTAGAAGCAACATAGCTTTTGTCAGTGGAGCTGCCAGTGTCCATCCCTGTAGCTTGTGACAGATGTGAGGTCATGCTGCTGAAATTCTACTTTGAAAGCAATTCACTCTGTTACCTCTGGTGCTGGCCAAAAGCATGCAGACTGTTGCCTCAGCAGAGATGACCAGTAACTGTGAACATGTGTTAAGCTGACTGACTGGGCTCTGAAATGCCCTGTTAAAGTTAATCGGTAGAATAAAAGTGTGGGGTTTTTTTTGTTTCCAACAGATAGCTGGATTGAAAATGACAACCTGTCTGTGGACAAGAATGTGGATGAGCAGGCTGACAGCAGCAGCATCAGGAGCAGGGGAAGCCTGCATTCCACAGCCAGTGGGGAGCACAAGGGTCTGCCCATGCCCCGGCTCCAGCCCTTCTCCCCGGGCCAGGTCTTCAACAGCAGCACAGGGATGCAAATCCTTGTCATTCCCAGCAAGGACGACCACGTTCTGGAGGTCAACGTCACGTGACAGCTCGGAGTGGAGACCAGGAACCCGTTAGGAACTGGATATGAAAGCACTTTATGGGATAATGACCTGCTCAGTCTTCGTTGCAACATTAACTCCAAGGAGACCTGTGGCACTGGCGTGTACTGGCCATGGAAGCACCAGACAATTGTATCAATTTAAGTGTACAGTGAGGCTTGTGTCAGCTAGTTTATATTGCCACTTTAGTATGTTTTGTGTCAGCTATTGGGTTTTCTCCCTGCAGTCACATCCCTGCATCACAACAACACAGGGCAACAAAAAGCAAAAAATCCAAATCTTTGGACCACTTCTTTATTTTTGTCGGGCAGCTGAGAGATTTGTTTCATGCTTCCTACATATTTTAGAATGTAGAGTTGGATGATATAATTATCCAAATCCTGAATTTTTATGTAATAATTTACAGGCTTTTCACACATGTGCCAGAAACATAACAGAGCATACAACAGCACATTCACTGGTGTAACAGTTGCTTTTCTGGTTTGGTTTTATTTTGTTTGTTTGTTTGATCATTGTTAATTCCTGCCATTGCAATTTTATATTAAACTTCCATCATTTGCATACTTAGATGCATGGAAGAGCTACTGCTATAAACAATCTTAACTGAACAAAATTCCTTAATTTTCTGAGGCTTTCTCCTTCACAGAGTAGACACTGTGATGTCACATACTATATGATTTTTTTTTTTTTTTGGGGTGGGCTTTGGGTCATCCTCTTGCATATTTCTTACCAAAGAAAGATATTGATAGAATTTAATAATAAATTATTTGGCTTATTGAGTTCCCAGATTAATTTCTTTTATTACCATTTCCAAGTGGCTTGGTTTGCTGCCCCAGTTTTTAAGTTGGGGCAAAAATTTCAGTATGATGTGATACTTGAACAGTCAACCTTTCATCATAAAGGCTTAGTGTAATTATTACTGATTAGAGGCCAGACTTGTGCATTCATGATGAAAGAAGGAGGTTGGTTTGATATAGGAAAGCTTGCAGATGTAGAATAATCGTGAAGCAAAGTTAAAACATGTAACTTAAAGAATTTCATTATTTATATCTGAAATGTAAATACAAAAAATGTAAAAAAAAAAAAAAGTGTAATTTTTGTGAATGTTGCAAATCCACCTGTGACTGGAAAAATTACAACTTCTTCTGATGTCCTGCTTCTGATACTGAAACTTGTGCATTTAATGTGAGAATGACCTTTTCTACTTGCAGATCTATAATGGTGCGTTGTCAACAGACTCCACAGAGGAAACAGTCCCACGTCAAATACTTGTCAGCAAAACTAAAGTGAGGAGCTGCTCATTAGACAAATTCATTGTTATTATTTTTTTATTCTTCTGCTAAATTACAGAGGGGAAATAAAAAACAAATCCTCTTTTCAAAAAGAACCACAAGTAAGTTGAAAAATGAATAGGCACCCTGCACTGGTCTATACTTTTTTTTTTTAAATTTATTTTTTATTTAAAAATTCTAAATAGATATATAAAGTAGACCTGCTAGCTGAAAATGTTCTTATTATGCATCTTCTTTCTGTGAAGGAATGCCCTTTCTCTGTGGAAATCATACCATTTTATTCTGGATAAAACCCAAAGCATCATTTAGTGCGAATGACTGCTGGGATTCTTTGACTGGAAAAGGTAACAAGTTAGTGACTTTGACACTGCAGGTATTATTAATTCCATTTTCATGGTTTGCTATTAAATCATTTTTCACATTGTTCTGTAATATACTGTTAGATTAAACACATTGTACTAAGATTGTTTAATGAAATTGTAAGCGTTACAGTTCTAAATATACATGTTTTAAAAAGAAATCAACTTCTCCACTGCTGTGAGTTCTGTTTGGTCTGGAGGAGTGATTGATTCATCTGTTTTAACCAAAGCTGCTGTTGTCTGGGAAAACCAGATTTGTTACCTGGTGTGCAATTACACACACATTATTTATTTATTTCAGAATTGCACAATCCTGGAGGCTCCATGGTATTCCACAAATCCAGCACACCCCTCCAGACTTTTCCTGCTGTTATTTATAAACAGCAGTTCAGTGTTAGCAACCTCCCAAGTACAGCCCCTCTATTATGAATGGTTAGTAATTTCCACACAAATTGTGTAATCCCAGCTGCTTTCTGTGCATGTTCCAGGGGAGGATTTTCACCTGGGCAGGGTCTTTTTGCCCTGCAGGTCTGACTTTTGGCATTATAATGGAGATAGTTTAGTCATAGGATACGTGTTGCCATGTTGGCAACATATACATAGACATACATCCCCATCTTTATCTACTGCATCCTTAAAGCTCGTTAGTTCCAGGATATCCATAACTAAGGGACACTGCTCTCTGTTCCACCGATTAATTCTCCTTCCTTGCTGACTAGGCTTGAAAGTATACAAAGATCAACAATCAAAGAACATCCTAACTTAATTTTGACATATTCCACATTCTGCAACACTACTTTAAAACCTGTGAGTGATTATCCAGGGACCCAGCTGAAGGAGCGTGGACAGTAAGGAGTTAATGGATTGTTATGCCTCAAACACCACTAACCATTCAAGTGGGAAATACAAAGGTAGGGCAGCACCCTTCTGGTGCAAGTTTTGCTGTTCAGGTCCATGGTGGCCACACAACCCCCAGTGCAGGTGCAGAACTGGGGTCACAGAGCGGGCCAAACCAAGAGGAGGGGAGAGACCACCAAGGACCCCAAAGCACCCGTGACACCTTTTGAAACTCTTCCCTCAGAAGGTGATGCGTGCCCCAGTCTTGCCTCAGATATGTAGAATTCCCTCCCTGGGGAGGGATCTGGGTGTTCCAATGCTAACCTGAATGTACATAACCCGAGGAACTTTTTGTTTTGTGGGCCCCCATCCCCAGAGGATGAAGACTGCTTATCACTCTGACCAAGGGACATAGAGACTACAACAATCAAGTCTTATTAATAGATCCATGGGTGGTGATGTCTTTCCACTATCTACTCTTACCCTTCCCTTTCTTTCTTTTCCTTATGTATTTTTGTGATATTTTTACACTTTAATTGAAAAGAACCAAACCGGCCACCAACATCCTTTCCACTGCAATTAAAACTGCTTTAAAAAGAAACCTTCCACATCTATACACTGGGCATTCAGTGTAGTTTCACTTTAATTACAGGAGCACAGAATATTCAGGGGTGGAGGGACCTCTGGAGATCACCCAGTCCAACCCCCTGCCAAGGCAGGGTCACCTGGAGCAGTGACACAAGGACACGTCCAGGTAGGTTTGGAATGTCTCCAGAGGGGGACACTCCACAACCTCCCTGGGCAGCTGTTCAGAGCTCTGCCACCCTCAGTATAATGAAATTCTTCCTCATGTTGAAGTGAAATTCCTTGTGTTTTATTTTACAGCCATTGCTCCTCATTCTGATACTGGGCACCACTGAACAGAGTCTGGCACCATCCTCTGACACCCGCCTGGGAGATATTTGTAAGGATTGATGAGATTTTCTCTCAGCCCTCTCTTCTCCAGACTAAACAGGCCCAACTCCCGCAGTCAGCCCAAGGCATTTACTAAAAAGCATAAATACCGTAATATATTTACTAAAAAGAACCACAGTTCCCCTGGCTTGTAGCGGGTGCTGCGGAGGGCCGGGAGCGGCTGGCGGCGGGCCCGTGGATGGCGAAGGGGACCCACAGCAGGGCCACCGCGCGGGGCTGACGCTCTACGGCGGCACCAGCTCCGCTCCCTTCCCTCCCCTTCTCTCCCCTCCCCTCCGGCCCTGCCCTCATCCCCGGCGCATGTGCGGCTCCCGGCCCATGTGCGGCTCCCGGCCCGGCGCCCGCCCCTCAGCGCCGCAGTTCCGCGGCCCCGCTGCCCACGTGCGGCCGCCATGCGCTTCGCGTACCGGGTGAGCGCGGGGCGGGGGCCGCCCCCCACCCCCACCATCATCTCCCCCTCACCTCCCCATCTCCCCAGCCCCTCTAACCCTGCCCCTTCCTGCCCCCGCAGTTCTCCGGCCTGCTGGGCACCGTGTACCGCCGCGGCAACCTCAGCTTCACCCGCGATGGCAACTCCCTGCTCAGCCCCGTCGGCAACAGGATCTCCCTCTTCGACCTCAAGAAGTGAGAGAGCGGCGAGGGGCGGGGAAGGGGCTGGCGCTGCCGGCGCGGGGCTCTGGGGGGAATAAAGCTCTGAGGAGATTGTGGAGCCCGACCCGTGGGGCTCTGTGGGATGCTCGGCCTTCCAAAAAGTCCTGGAAAGCGTCTGCCTTAGCGTTTAAAGGTAGAAGCCTGCCTAGTGGAATTCCTGTCACGGTGTTGTGCGGGTACATCTATATGGAGAATAGCAGAGGAATTATGTAAAGCTGTATTTCAGAGGAAAAAAAAGAAAGGGAGAAAATAGGTTCGTGTTTGGTCAGTTGTGTGGATTGCCTGCGTCCTTCTGTCTTGTGTGTAACAAAGCTCAGAGCATCATCAGCCTTTCCCGTGTGCCAGAGCTGTGATTGCTGCTCCCCGTGCCTGTATTCCAGTCAGGAGCCTGTCTCTTACATTTAATCACAGACCATCCTGAACTGGAAGGGACCCCTGGTGACCATCGAGTCCAGCTCCTGGCCCTGCACAGAACAACCCACGTAGCTGGTGTTGATGGGATTGTGACAGCTAAAGGAAGTTATGGGGGTTTTACATCCAAATTGTCTGTAGTTTTTAACAAAGACATCAAACCGTATTTCATTGATACCGAAGATGTTCTTCCTACATCCCTGTCCCCATTGTACTGTTCTGTGGTTTTGTTGCAGTAACAAGTGTGAGACCTTGCCATTGGCTACACGGCTCAATATTGTGTGTGTGGGGATCTCTCCAGATGGAAGCCTTGCCATTCTAATTGATGAAGGTACTAGCACAAAGGAGACTTTTGTTTTGTGAAAGAATTCAGTAAAAATGCAGCCTTGAGTGGGGGAAATCTGAATTGCTAGGTGTTCAACCCTAACACAAAATTAGAGGTGGTCTGCTTTAAAAATTACTTATGTTAGAATTTTTGGGGAAGATATCCTTATTTACAGAACTGAAAAATAACTTGTTTACAGAATTTAGTGTCTCATCATTTGGATTGTATTTTTTTATTTTAATAATATTAAGCACACTGTCTTGAAAAGTTTCTGAGGAGGTGCTTCCCCCCCCACCCCTTTAAGGAAAGAAACTAAGCATGCTAGGATTATGATTTCTTTGGGAACACAATTATTCTCATGATCCTTTTTTTTCTGCCCTTACAGAGGGAGCTGCCTTGCTTGTGAGTTTGATTGGGAAATGTGTGATACATCAGTTTTATTTTCACAAGCCAGTTCACAGTGTCAGCTTTTCCCCTGATGGCAAGTAAGTGAAGAGTGCATTCTTTATGCAAAATAGCAGGAATTGCCCCATAAATTACTTGTGATTATGAAGACACCCTGTAACCAACCCGTGAATGTTTCCTATTCGTGGATGAGGGGAGATTTCAAGCTTATCAGAGTTGCTTTGTAAAATCGATGGGGGAAGAAAAGAAGGAAAGCAAAGCCTTGGAAATAGAATATCCTGGTTTGAGTGTTTGAACTTTCCCTTCTGTTTTGAGACTTGGAGAATAAGAATTTCATTATTCAACTTCAGTGATTTTTACTGAAGGTTTTCTCTTTTATAATGCTTAAGTTGGGGGATAATATCAATCTGCAAATACTTTGTTTTTCATTCGAAAGCAATCCATTTTTATTGTTTCAGTAGCACAGGAACCTTTTTATTATTGTTTTGTTTCATTATATTGTAGTCTTTACTGAATAGTTGTTTGTTTTATCAGCTTTGTGTGCAATGATGTTTTTTCCCCCCCTTATGCCAGGAAATTTGTGGTTACAAAAGACAATCTTGCTTACCTGTACCATGCTCCTGGGAAGAAACGAGAATTCAATGCATTTGTTCTGGACAAAACCTACTATGGCCCATATGATGAAACCACTTGTATTGACTGGACTGATGATTCCAAGTGAGTTGTTAAATTGAAGCATTGTCTACCTGCACATGTTAATATTTGCAGGCATGTTGCAGTCCCATTCTCTTTCCTCTGAAGTATTTTACTAGCTTTAAAAATTCTGTCTCTAATTAAAAAATATAATCAGGCAGACCAGAAAGTATAAAATATGCATGTGTTGGGGATCAACACTGTATTCTTGCTTAAAAATGCATATTAATACATAAAAGGAGTATACCTTAGGAATGTGAGCATGGTTGACATTTTGAATGTGTTTAACCCTCGTCTACCTTGGCTACAGTCACCACCCTCAGCTTACAACTCTGATGTTTGTCAAATGAAAGTGGTGACTGGTGAATTTGAGCTCAGGACATTCTCCACCCAGTGAAGAGTTTTGCAATCCAGTGTTCTAATTGGAATTGGCTTTTCTTTGGCAGGTGCTTTGCAGTGGGGAGCAAGGACATGTCTACGTGGGTGTTTGGAGCAGAACGATGGGCAAACTTGATCTACTACTCTCTTGGAGGCCATAAGGATGTCATAGTAGCCTGCTTTTTTGAAGAGAACAGCCTAGATGTATGGATAATTACACAACATGCTTGAATTTGAATATTAAAATAGTTGAAGCAGAATCTTATCTGTAGATGGCTATTTTGACAATATCTCAGAATTTAGAAAATACAGAAGTGTCTCTTGATGGTGGCTCTGCCATAATTTTGTGTTTAAATTTGCTCCTTTAAAACATTATAGCTTTAAATATGAAAAAATTATTTAGCTTAGCTGTAATGCTGACTGGTAATCAAGTTGCCTTTGGTCCTTGCAAAATTTTTCTGAGGGCAGGTAAAATAATTCACCAGTTCTCAGGACAAGTTAAATTTCCAGTTCAAAGCACCTCAGATTCCAGAGGACTAAGTAATGTATTATCCTGATGCACGTCCATATTCATATTTTTGCAGAGCACAGAGAACAGGTATTGGACAGTAATAATTTGTGTGTTTGTATTCTAGCTGTACACAATTAGCCAGGATGCAGCTCTGTGTGTGTGGCAGTGTGACACTGAGCTGGATGGTTTGAAGCCAATGCCCCCTAAAGATGCAGCAAAGGAAAAGAAGGCAGCAGAAGATGATGAAGAGCTGCTTGAAGAGCCAAAGGGTGAAGAAATTCATGGAAAAGCTGATCCAAGTGAACAAGAGACTAGAAATAAAGTTAAATACTCACGTGTTGCAAAGTAAGTGGTTTTCAGTTATCAAGTCAAAGTTGTAATGGGTTTTATTGTACTGGGCTTTTTTTTTCATCTGTTATAACTTATTCAAAGCAGTATAAAATTGCCCAGGATTTAGAAATTCACTGCAGATCCCATTTTAAGCAGTACTGGTAGAACTCCTGTCTGTCTTACCTTTGATTATATGAAGGGCAGTACCTTTCACCTTCAGAATAACAAGTGTAATTTTAATGATATAAGAAATACTGGCTCATGGTGTGTTAGTGTTTGGAACTCAAAAAGTGTAAATGGGATCTTTATTACAGTATCCTTTCTAAGTCTGGAGGCTTTGATTTCTTGCCAGTTGACTTCAGAAGATGGCACAAAGGTGGCTCATCAGCCCCTTTGGTGAGCTGCTTGGAGATGCAGCTCTAACAACATAATTTCCTTTAACATTCACCTTGCTTCTTTCTTATTTCTTGCATGCCAGGTATTTTTTCAATAAGGAGGGAGATTTTAATAACCTGACAGCTGCAGCATATCACAAGAAAACACATCTTTTAGTCACTGGATTTGCCTCTGGAATCTTTCACCTCCACGAGCTTCCAGATTTCAATCTGATCCACTCCTTGAGGTGGGGTATGGGGTTGTCACTGGTTTTGGTTTGGTTTGGGGGGGAAGGGAGTAAGTTTTTTTGGGGAGGGTTCTTGTTTGTTTGACTGAGAACACATCATGCTGAGCAGTGAAGGATGAATAAAGAGAGCATAAAAATCTTAAAACATGACTATCTGTTTAATACTGTAATTTCTGGAGAGGTAGAATCATAAATGTATGCAATAAATACCATATAATTCCACTCTATAGGTTATTTTGGAAAAGTGAGGTCTGAATAAGGAAACTACTCAGGAGTTTCTGGTTGTTGGCTATAGATTTCTTTAACTCTGTGGACTTCAATATTTTCAGCTTCTTTGTAGAAAATATTTTTATATTCCATATAATTATGGAAAGGTCTGCATATGTAAAATTATCTGTAAATTGTGTCTAAGTTGAGAAATCAAATCAGAATTCTTTTCCTTAGCTGTAGGATGCCAGCTAAACAATTTCCATATGCAAAAGTATTTTATTTTCTTAAACTGGGGAGTTTTACTCTCTGTTGGCAAGTACATCTTTAGGATGCAGATCCTCTGCCTTCATTCTGAGTAAGGAATGTTTGATGGTTTGGAGTGGAACAAAGGAAAGAACTTCATGGTTTTTGATTTTATGGTGTTACAGAAGTTCAGTGAAACAAGCAACTTGCTTGAATAGAGTTAATAGGTATTAAACTTCAAGTGTTATCACACAAGACATAAAAACACAAGTTTGTTTATTGGATAATCCTCTTACTTTAGTATTTCAGACCAAAGGATAGCTTCTATTTCTATCAACTGCACTGGTGACTGGATTGCGTTTGGATGCTCAGGTTAGTCAATGTTTTTAGTCTGTATTCATGGAAAAATGAGGAATGTGGTGGGCATGAGGCCCAAAACCCTCTTGCTTGTCTTGACTCCGAACATTAAATAATTTATAATCTCATATCTGTGGTGTCTAGGTACAGTAAAGCAAGTATCACTTATCAATCTCTCCTCACAGAATTCTGATGATTCAGGAAAGTAGTTTGTTGGTACAGGAAAAAATACATATTTCATATAAAAAGGCTCTAACAGAGTTAGGGGAAAGCCCAGATCCCTTGTAGTTAATTTCTGCTTTCATTCTAGGCTGTTCTCTCTTCCTTTGCTGCTTGTTGCATGTGGCATTTTACAAACCTGCCTGGATGTTCTGCCTTCCCACCCTGTCCATAATGCTTTGCATGAAACCCAAAATTTTACCCTTATATGCAGCCCTGCTTTTCTTTCCAGCTCATTTATCAGCTGGTTGGTAGCGTTGCTGTTGTAGCACTAAAAACATTATTCCAAGTAACAGCTCCTGGAGGAAATTGTCGAGGAAATTGCCTTGACATTATAAAGAAAAAAGCTCTTATTAGGACAGAAAGGTACAGAATTCAACCTGTCTGCATCAACCTTTGGTTTTTTTTTAACATTGCTTGCCATTATGTGTTTTGTGGCTTGCATTTGCAGGGTCATTGTGTTCATGATTGTGGTAAATCCTGCTGTGGTTACAGGTTTGGGGCAGCTCCTGGTGTGGGAATGGCAGAGCGAGTCCTACGTGCTGAAGCAGCAGGGCCATTTCAACAGCATGGTTTCCTTGGCATATTCTCCAGATGGACAGTACATAGTAACTGGAGGGGAGGATGGGAAAGTAAGTGAGAGAATATTGCTGGAAAATGAACTTTTAGTAACGTACTAAGCAGCTTGACTTTCCATTCTGTGTAGAAAGCTCTGTTACTACAAAGTCAAAAATTTTTATTCTCTCGTCCCTTAAATGTTTTGATTTTTCTCTCTAGAGCATTTTGCTTTGTTATTACCTCTGTCTACAAATTGCATCATTTACACTTTCTAGCAGATAGTTTTTTAATTATTATAGGTCCAGTCACCATAAAACCAAAAATATCTAATTCATTAAGTGTTAATTTATTTATGATTCCATGATATTTTGGGATGAATGAACTTCAGCCACCCAACTTCTTGCCCTTTTAATAATTGGTTTTGATATGAAATTAATTTCAAATTATTCATAAAAGTGCAATTTTTTTGTTTAATGTACCATTCCAAAAGCTTGTTATTTTAAAGAAAAATTAACTTCTCATGAATGACTTGCATTGAAATAATAGGCTGTGTGTACAGGTACTTCTATTTTAAAAGATGTTTTGCCACAATGTCTTGGCACATAAGTGGGACAACAGTAGTAGCTGATTTCCAATCAAAACTTTTGAATGTCATAAAAAGATATGCCAGTTCATGGCTTTTGCCATTCAGATTGAAAATTGGCCAAACCCCAGAAGCCTTAAACTGCAGAAAGTTAAATGCATAAGGTATTTGATCAGGAAAAAACCCCACCTGAAATACTGTCTCAATTGTAACTTCTGTAGCAGCTTTGGAGTTGGTTTTGAATTTGACACTTGTCTTAGCCCTGGCAGTACAAGCCTGGAGGCTCCAGATGCTCACCAAGTGTTACTTTCCTTGAAAATTAACTTTGTTTCAACTTCATTTGTGTCTATCTCCACTTAGATTTTTGTTGCAAATGTGTCTTAAGAGGCTTAAGGATAAGCTGTGGCCTCTTGACTGATATTATTGAAAGTCTTCTATGCTGTTGTAGAGTTCTTACTCTGCTGCTGCCTTACCCTTGTTTTCTCTCTTTGCTGATGGAGATTCTAAGAAGTCTTTCCTTGTCTGTCTTTGCAGGTGAAAGTGTGGAACACTTCAAGCAGCTTTTGTTTTGTCACCTTTACAGAACACAACAGTGGAGTAACTGCTGTAACCTTCACTTCCACTGGTTATGTTGTTCTGAGTGCTTCCCTTGATGGAACAGTGCGTGCCTTTGATCTGCACAGGTAGCTCTTTACATGAAAGCTTTTGTGTCTCATTTAGTCCTCAGCTTTCACATTGCCCCCAAAACACAGCAAACTGCTGATTGCTTGCTTGAAGTTGCATAAACATGAACACTGCCTTACTGGTTTTTGATTCAGCCTTTGATTTCAATTTAGATATTATATTAGATATAATTAGGAATGCTGTTACTCCATCCAGTTTCTGTGAAGAAAATCCTGGAGAAACTTTCCTCAGAGAAGCTGGAAATCCAGGAAGGTCGTTGTCTGGCTCTGCTCACATGGGGAGAAGGCACTTGCCTAACAATACTTCCTGCAGTATAATACAGCTGTGCACAGAATTGGGTGTGTTAACAAGCCCATTTTTCTAAACCACAGACATGTGCTATTTAATAGAAGAAAGCTCCTCTGAGTATTTCTGTCTTCTGTTTCTGCAGAGTTTTTCATACTTCTTTTGGATCTTGTAATTATCCTGAGTCATCACATCTAATTTTATACAAAGAATATTTTGTAAAGACTTACAAATCTTTACAAAACAAATGAACTCATTTTTTTAAATACACTTGTTAAACACACATTTAAATCTACTTAAAATGTTCTCATAATTTTTTTTTCACCTCTTCAACAGGTACCGGAATTTCCGTACCTTTACGTCCCCACGACCAAGTCAGTTCTCCTGTTTAGCTGTGGACTCCAGTGGCGAGATTGTGGCAGCTGGTTCCCAGGATTCCTTTGAAATATTCATCTGGTCAATGCAGAGTGGGAGGCTGCTAGATGTAAGGACCCACTGTGTTGGGAGGGCTTGAATTTAACACAGTGTGGAGTGTGGTGATACTCAGCAAGTTTGGGATTAGTTTCGAGGGTTTCAATATAACATGAAGTGTTTTGTTACATTCAAAAATAAGCTACACTGTGTTGCTCTCAGCATTTTTTTTTTTTTTTTTAAATTTATTGCATGGAGATCACCCTGAATTTGTGTAGGAAGTAGTTTTTAAATTTTTTGAGTAATGAGCTCTTTCTAGTGATGAAGTAACACCAATATTGCTGAGCTAACACATGGGCATGAGAGTCTTTCCCTCCTTGTTCAGAGATGTTCTTTTCTACATGTTTTCTGCAGGTAATGAAGAAATTGTAGTTGCTGTATTAAGACTGATGCAGATTTCATGGAGGGTTTTGCTGCAGCACAGCAGGGCCGTGATTTTTCAATTATTTTTTCAATTCTTAAGCATTCCTGTACATCTTGTACAAGTAGAAGAGCTCAGTGATTCACTTACTTAATTTGGCACAGCCATGCAATACAGGTCACTTCAGTAACTCAGGGTATACTTGACTGGATCTCCAGAGTTTTGAGTGTAGTTTCTTTCCTTGATATTTTTTTTTTTGAGGAGTAGGAGCTCCATGAAATGAAAATCTGTTACTCTTATTCTCAGTCTTTTTTTTTTTTCCTGAAGTGTTATCAACTGCAGGAGATACTGAATTCTCAGAGCAATGACTTGATTTTTCACAGTTGGTCTGATTGTTTTGAAAGGAGGGAGGAAAATGGCACACTGCATTCCTAAAGTGTGCACATAGGAGTGGTTGTAGATGCTTATGTAGTGGTAGCACTTCAGGGAATTTTTTTAGAAGTTGAGAATCACTGGCGTGTATCATGCCCTGTGTCCAAAAGTGATCTCAAGCATGGTTTAATGGCTACATCTGGAGTTTACTGAATGCAGACCACACAGATAACACTTTCTTCCACCTAATTCCAGGTTATTTTTGCTTCTCTTCTTAGGTCTTAGCAGGTCATGAGGGTCCCATCAGCAGCTTGTCCTTTAACCCAATGAAGTGTGTTCTAGCCAGTGCCTCTTGGGATAAGACTGTCAAGTTATGGGATATGTTGGACAGCTGGAGAACTAAGGAGACACTAATAATGAACTCAGATGGTAATCTGTTTCATTTCTTGTCTTTTATCAAATATAAAAATACTATGTAAAATATGTTAATAACAACAGAACATGTCAAATACAGACAGACTCATTCTTGGAAATGAAAATCTGTAGTTGAGATACTTCACTCTAGGACTTGTTCAACAGTGCAGTAAATATTTTTATTTAATTCTAGCTCAGCTTTATAATTAGCTAAACATTTGTATGTTGTCCAGGAGAAAAAGTGCAGTCATATTTGTTACTCTTAAATTTTTTCTCATGGTTGAGATAAGATCCTAGAAAAATTTAAGGGTATTTTCTTAGAAAAGTATCTGACTGCATTTTTAACTGTTACTATTAAATTCTTTGCAGTTCTTGTTGTTGCCTTCCGTCCTGATGGCAAGGAGCTCGCAGTTGCTGCTTTGAATGGCCAGATAACATTCTGGGATCATGAAAATGCAGCACAGACTGGCTCCATTGAGGGCAGGCACGATCTCCAGATGGGGAGGAAGGAGCTGGATAAAATAACTGCCAAGCAGGCAGCCAAGGGCAAGTACGTACAGGGGGCTGCAGTGACAAGGGGGTGCTACACTGGGTTGCTTTTGAATTGTTTTTCCATTTGTTTTCAACGTGAAGATTTCAGAGTGCATCTGCTGTTGAGATATTTTGATTCTGATGCTGGATTTGAAAAGACTGCCCGACACCTAGATGCCTCCCTTTTGTAGTTTGCTGTGTTCTCTCACTGATCAGCATCACTCTGAGCACGTGTTCTTTCTCATCAGTTATGAACTTGGGTTGCCAACATGATATTAAGCTTCTCAGGCCAAGTTGTCAATTTGCTAGGGGTAGGTTTTTAAGTAGATAGCTTCCTACAGAAATACTAGTATGTAACCATTAGTGTGTAGAAACTATTATGTTTTTTGAAAAAAGTAATTAAAGTATGGGGCTTATTACCTGTTGCTAAGCATGTGAAGTAATGTTTAAAGGCAAGTTGAATTTGCGTACTGTCAAAAAGTGTATTAGAGAAATGTTTCATTCTTCTCTTTTCCCTTTTTTTTTTTGCCTGTATTGCTTCCACTCAAAAAACAAACAAAAAAAAAAGAAACAATGACTTTTTGGAAAAAATAAGGGTTTTTTTGGTGATGAGCTCTCAACCATCTCTTTCAAACATGCCATGGCACTGGTTTTTCTGTAGCTCTCTTGGCTGTCCAGAGTGTTGTGTAGGGTGTAGTTTGAGAATTCATTCATTGAGCTTGGACTTAGAGTCAGAAGTATGGATTCAACTTCAAAAAGCTGTAGAAGTTCTAAATTGTTTGTGATTCATAGTAAAGCACCAAATGCTTTGTAGTAAATTTGTGTGTAAAGCACATACTATGTGAATGAAGATCTCCACTTTTTCCATGGAGTGGTTCTGAGTCTTCACACTGTACTCATGTCTTCTAGCTCGATTGTGACAGTGAAATTAACTGCTTTCTCTTTTTCTTTACCAGATCTTTTACAACTCTGTGCTACTCAGCAGATGGTCAATCTATTCTGGCAGGTGGATTGTCAAAATTTGTCTGTATATATAATGTCAAGGAACAGATTCTTATGAAAAAATTTGAAATTTCATGCAACTATTCTTTAGATGCAATGGAGGTATGTGAGCACAGGAGTCTTTTTTTTCATTTCCCCACCCCCACAAGACTTTGGTTTTGGTATAACATCTCATTAAGTGTGATTCATGAATGGTTTTTTAAGAATGGGCTTATTTTTGTGCAGGAGAGAGAGAAGGAAATATTCGTCTTGGAACAGAATTAATTCCTGAAACTCTTGCCAGATTTGCAGTGTGCTTGTGTTGAATGGGCAGAACTCTCAGGCATACTAAGTTAGTTGGCACTAGACTTAAAATGGAAGTGAAAATTTAAATTATCAACATTTTGTACTAAGCTAATTCCCCTGGTGTCAGTTTGTGTTAGCAGAGAAATGAAGGATTTTTTTTTGTGGGCATGGAACAACATCACTGAGCTTTACAAACTCTGTTTCTGAATATTGCCAAATGCCAAATTAAATTCCTTCAAGAGTAAAGTGAATGATGAAAAGCATCAGAAGGAAAAACATTCCAGTAACCCTTTTCAACATCCCCTTACCTGGGAACAATGATTGTTCCAGTGTTTGTATCAGGCTGTATTTGACTGTGGTTCCAAGTACGCTTCTTTGTCAGCAGTGGTTTGTGAGTTACTGTAGCTCAGCATCTGGCTTGAAAGAGAGAGAGCCAGCTGAAAAAGAACCCTGGAGGGGATGGGTTTTTGAAATGAGGGCCCCTAAAATCTAATTTACATTGTGAGGTCCCTAAAATCTCATTTGCAGTGTTCTGGCCACACAGCCCTTGAATTAGCACAGTGCAGGTATGGAACCTGAAGGGCTGAAAGAGCAGGGCTGCAGCTGAGGAAGCAAACAATGCATCTGACACAGAATACAGTTGTTATAATAATGTGAAACCAAAGCCTGAGCTGAGCTCTGCCATGTGAGAAGAGATTCAGTGCAGTGAATGGAACTTGCATATTTTTCTAGGAGTACTTAGATCGGAGAAAAATGACTGAATTTGGCAGCATGGCTCTGATTGATGAAGGGGGTGGAGGTGACGAAGGTGTTGCCATCCCTCTTCCTGGAGTAAAAAGAGGTATGGCTTTGGCTTTGCTCTCTTGTTTCTAGTTTTATGTAGATCAAAACCCTTAACGTAGACAAGAAGGGTTTGACTTGTTGAGCTCAGTTTTAACATCACGATTACAAAATTCAGCCTCACCACTTAAGCTGTAGGATCTCTTGGACATGGACTGTCCCTTCCTTACCCAGTCTTTAATTCTGCCAGATTTTACCATGCTGCGCATTATTTATTGGTGACATCATAGTTGATAACTAGACTGTGAACTTGTGGTGAATATGTTAAATCACTTCTAAACTTCTCTTTTAGGTGACATGAGCTATCGACACTTTAAACCAGAAATAAGGGTGACTTGTGTGAGATTCTGTCCTACAGGTTAGTATCAACAATTTATTTAGGATTTTTTATTCCATCTAAAACAAGCAAAAGCATAGAGCATTGGAGGATTATCATTACTCTTCTGTTTCCATTCTAGAAAAGTCATTTTTGTTGTTAAATATTGTTATTTCTCTTCTAGGACGAAGCTGGGCAGCCACCACCACAGAGGGTCTCCTGCTCTATTCACTGGACTCTGGGCTAATTTTTGATCCTTTTGAGCTGGACATTGATGTCACACCCAGCAATATACACAAAACACTGAGTCAGAAGGAGTACACTATGGCTATCGTCATGGCCTTCAAGCTGAATGAAAAGAAATTAATTCAGGAGGTCATAGAGGCTGTCCCTAGCAGTGAAGGTGAGTGGGTGGATCTTCCATGAAAAAGGTGAGTGGGTGGATCTTCCATGAAACTGGGCTGAGCTAGCTGTAAGCAGACATGTGCAAACTAAATTAAGTTGAGGTGTTGTAGTGGTTTGGTCCAAAATACTCATTACTGTTTATCTGCTGTGAGATAAGAATTAGGAGAAATGCAAAACAGGCACCAAACTTGAAAGAATATAAAGAAGTTTATTAACAGACCTAAAAGAAGAAAAAAAATTATACCACCTTCAGAACTCTCCTCCTCCCCCCACCTTCCTCCCTTCTCCCACTGACAATGTGAAAAGACAACCCTTAAGATGTTCAGTCTGTTTACCACTTCCATAATAACCTTGTTCAGTCCATTTAGAAAGAGAAGTCTCTTCTTGCTCATGCTATGAAAACATTATCACAACGAGACAGCCGCCCACTTCCAAATATTGTTCAGTCCATTTAGGAAGAGGAGTCTCTCTGCCTGCGTGTGAGTCCTTTCCCCCGACTTGCAGCTTTTCCCGCAACTGCTTTCGAGGGTCCACTCTTGAAGTTTTCTGGGGTACAATTTTAAGGTTGAGCCGTTCAGAAACAAAAACAGAGGCCCTTCTCCTTCCCTGGGAGCAAAGGGTCTTCATCATCTTCATCGTTAGGACTATCTCTGGGAGCATCTCTAGGAACTGAGGTTTTCTCCTTTCCCATTTGGAGCAAAAGTCCTCATCTGGTTCATCTCTACGGACTGAGGTTTTCTCCTTTCCCGTTTGGAGCAAAAGTCCTCATCTGGTTCATCTCTCCCTGTCCAAACTTCTCATGAAATTACAGCTGCGTCAGCATCTGCCTATCTCAGCGCAGGTGCTTTTGCTCACGAGTTGAACACTCCACCCCCCATATCTTCATGAAATTACAACAGGATACTCTGATATATCATAGCTTCACAACAGAATTTCAGCTTTAAGCATCTCCTCTCTCTCTTCCCTCAGGTTTTCAGCTCTTCACAGCAATAAAAGGGTTACTCTCACCTCGGCCTTGCAGCTTTGCAGCTGGAATGTTGAATTTTTCTTATCGCAGTGGAGAGGGAGGAGAGCCGAGCCGCTCCGGCTGCCCACGGCAAGGCAGTGGGGGGGGGTTCCATGGCTGGAACAGGTCCATGGCTCCAGGATGGCCGTGGCCCGGCCCGGCCTGGCCCAAGCAGGGCCTGGCCGGGCCCGCTGGCCCCCACACGGGGCCCGCAGCCACCTGTGCCAGCGCCGGAAACGAGAGAGAGCTTGGAGGGGGAGTTTGCCTATTCTTAAATGTGGATCACAGAGGTGATCACAACTTTAAGTGGCTTAGAGAATTGTCCATATTCAAACTGGCCAGCTGATAGGTTCTATCAGTTCCCAGAGGAAACTGTAAGCACCCCTTAGCAAGGACGTCCCTTCCGGGACTATGCTTGCTAACCTATGACAGGTGTAAAGTAGATTTTTTAGTGTTAATTGATGTTTCAATTCTACCAGTCTACTTCATGCTCATTTAGTGACTTCTCAGCATGGAATTTGATCAGGCCTAGATGTGCAGGCAAAGTTTTTGGATGTCAGTTCTCGGAAGCACAGATGTTGGAGGGGCACAGCAAGTTTAACGTGAGTAAGCACTGTGCCTGTGTGATTAAGAACATTAACCAGTATCAAGGATGTAGTCAGTAGTTTGAGGAAAGTCATGAATCTTGTCTGTTGAGCACTTGTGGCAGCACATCAGGACTACTGTGCCTAGTTCTGGCATTGACAGCACAAGAAAAGACATTGATATTCAGAGCATCTGGTGGAGGAGGGCTTGGGAAATGATTGGAGGGCCAGAGTACAACTGAGGAGAGGCTGTTTAATCCACTGTTAGCAGGATGATTGTGTGCCTGTTTGTTAAACCAAAGCTGTTTATGAGAGTGGATTATATATAAGGAGGTCATTTAGTTATATGTGAGGTTATTCTGAATGCTTCTAAACTGTGTTTCTTTGTGCTGTGCAGTTGCTAATGGCATTCAGACACTTCCTGTGTGGGCAGGTGACTTTGCTGTCTTTTCAAGTATCATTTACTGCCTCTGATTGTTGTGCATAACTAGTTCCACTGAATGCAGCAATTTGGCTGAAGTAAGGAGCAGCAACAATACAATCTTTTACACTGAAAGAGGAAGAAAGGGTGGAAGTAAAAGTTTTGAAGGAGAGCTGCTGGGGGGAGTACTCTGCTCAGAGGAAGAACTTGGAGAGGGAGGAGTCAGTTTCTTGCATTTAAATACAGTAGTGTTTGGAAGGTTCAAAGAAGGAAGATTTGTCCCCTTAGAGATTGTGGTGCTGTACCCTGAAATACAGCACTAAATATCCACTACTTGCCAAGATACAGCTTTCTTCTCCTTCCCCTTATGCTTTCCTGTGGTCTCTTTCATGTTATTCCAAATAATAACTCAACTCTATTGAATGTTTATGGGCTTTTTTTTACCTTTTTGAACAGTTGATGTTGTCTGCTCATCACTGCCAGACCTGTATGTGGAGAAGTTACTGGAGTTCCTGGCCTCTGCATTTGAGACCTCTTGTCACTTGGAGTTCTATCTTATTTGGGCTCATAAGTTGCTCATGCTGCATGGACAGAAGCTGAAAACAAGGTGAGATCCCATGAAAGTGAAAATGCTGACAAGGATTTTAAAATTAAAATAAAAACCTTTTAGTTTAAGACTTTTACTTAACATTTAGTGACATTCTAAATAATGCATACACAACAATTAGAACTACTTCAGTTTTACAACTTCTGTACTAATGGTAAAAGTTACAGTTTGGACTTGATCTTAAAGGTCTAAAAAGATTCTAGAAAGTGTGTATGACAGAATTGGGATACATTATTGGATTTGTATCCAAGATACAAAGATACATTGCAGAAACATTTTTCAAATATAACAGATAAAACTTTGCCTAAGTTGCTTAGCCAATAAATGTATAAAGATTACAAGAGTGATAGTAGGATTTTGGCAATTGTGTTTTTAAACAATTATTCATCTTAAATGTAACTGAAAGGTAACATGCAGGTACTGATTGCATTTTTACAGACTTAGCTTGTGATTATAGCATGCACTCTTAGCTGGTAGTACTCTGCCTTCCTACAGAGTACTTTAGAACTACATGGGCCTGGTCTGTGAATTCTATTCAGCCCACCCATAATAAGGAATTTTTAGACTTTCAGTAGAAAAAGCAGGCAAATTTACAAATTTACAATGGGCTAAGTGAGAGGAAATCTGAGAAGAAGTCCTGCAATTTAAAAAACAGTGCATTGTAACTCTTCCCTTGCTTCAATGTGGGTATAATGTTTTAGTTACTGAAATGACTGGAATGAATTCTCTCCTTTTGTTGCTGCTAAAGTAGAGGAGGAGCATTTAGAACAAACTCTCCCTTGTTCAGAAAGTATTGTAGTATCTGGAAGGAACTGTCATTGCTACAGGAAGTAGAATTAGCTCTTCAATATGGAGTTTGTCATTAGAAAAAATACAGTTTTCACAGTATATTGCTCGTATTGAGTATAATCATTGAGGGTAGAGTCAAAAGGAAAGAACTTCTGTTTATTTAGTATTATAAAGTTTGCATTGAAGTTAATGTGTGCTTGTTAAAATCTTGAAAGTATTGAAAAGTTCTAGATCTCCATGTGTAAATCTGAATTGCACTGCAAATTGCATGTTTTCTCCATCCAAGGTCAGTGAAGCTGCTCCCTGTGATACAGTTCCTTCAGAAGAGCATCCAGCGTCACTTTGAAGATGTTTCAAAACTGTATGTATTGTTATATTTGAAAGCTCAAATCAAAAACCTGGTGTGATGTGGGGGATGATAGAGTGCTGTTAAAACTTCCGAGACAGACTTCTTTTAGAGGTGTTTTTATTTCAGGAGGTAAACAACGTGTTCCTATTTATTTTTACAGCTGTGAATGGAATATCTACAACATCAAATACGCGCTGGCCATTTCTCAACAGCGTGGCATGAAACGTCCAGCAGAGGAAACACCAGGAGATGAAGAAGAATTGGATTCTGACAGTGATTATCTTATGCAAGAAGCTCATAAGGATAATTGAGTTCCTAATTACTCTTTTTGAGAGGGTGAAAACCTCAGACAGTATTTTATGCAGTGGTATTCACTGAGAATGAGTGGCCCTCATAGTGGCATCAGTTCCTAACAGTGGGATGGAGTTACATGGGAGGTAGCAATGGAAAGGTGGGATATGCCATGGATGGCACTTTTTGCCTATTTCGTGTACCCTTTGGCTGTAAACTTGACAGCATTGATTTCTTGATTAACTGATTTTTTTTTTAAATAATTCCTGATTTCAGATAAGAAAACAAAGAAGTGTTCTTAGTGAAGTTGGAAGTATGACTGGATTAATTCTTTATTAAAAATGCCTTGTACATTAAGTATTGTGAATTTTGTAGTGCAGGCTTGTCCTATATTGGACTCTGAATTTTAAAAAGGATAAAAACATTTTCTGAATTGGAAATGTACTGCTCTTAACTTGTTTTAAATGTTGTTTTACTTGGATTTAATAGGTACATATTTCTGGAACTCTCTTTGCTTAGTTCTGTGACTCCCAGATGTGATGAGGTTTCAATAATGATAAATGTTAGACCCGTAGCAATGACTGCGGGACAAAATTTACTGGGCTTTACAACTTTTGTAGAGGTTTGATTGACAGCCTTGAGATATTGTAGTGAAAATTTGTTTGGACATTACCAACTCAATAATGTAACTTAAACTGTAAGAGAATGTGTTACAAATGTGGTGGTTTATTTGGTTTGGGGTCTTTTGGTTTTTTTTGTTGTTTTGGGTTTTTTTAAAGCCCTTTCTTTTTTAAAATGTTGCTTTTTAACACATTAAAACCTGAAACTTTTGATTCCCTTTGTTTTTGTGAATTGATGGAAGAACTGGCTAATAAGAGCTGGGTTGTGAATACAAAGAATTGTGTCTGTCCTTGTAATACTTTCAAGCCATGTGTTGAAAGGGCTTTGTTAATGAAGATACTGCAAATATTATCAATGATCCAGAATGTATTTTATCAGCATATTCTGTTATTCTGGATTTGTCTTCTGGTCACTTTTGACTGTTGGAATAGAAGAGAGGTATAAATATTAAAGGTAACTGCAGTGAGGTCTCCCCTCAGTCTCCTCCAGGCTGAACAAACCAAGTACCCTCAGCTGCTCCTCACACGGCTTCTCCTCAAGGTCGTTCACCATCTTCATTGCCCTCCTTTGGATACTCTCTGATAGTTTAATATCTTTCTTTTCAGCCTTTCATTCCCCATCCTGCCTGTACATCCAGGATTGCCCGGTCCTAGGACGAGAATTCAGCACTTTTCCAATGAACTTCATTCATACAGTTGGTCATTGCCCATCTCTGTAAATTTATCAAGGGCTCTCTGCAGGCACTCCCTGCCCTCGAAGGACCCAGCAGCTCCTCCCAGTTTTGTACCGTCTGCCAGCTTGCTTATTCTCCCCCATTATTTCCGCACCGTTATCTTTTTACCCTCAGTTACCTTCCCCCGGCTGCTATTCCCGGTAACTGAGGGTCGGGAAGGGAACATCGGCCCGCGGGCCCCGGCGCTGAGGTGGCCCCTCCCCGCCTCCAGGGGGCGCCGCCGCCGGCGCCGCCAAGGGCGCAGCGGCCTCCGGGCGCGGCCTTCCCGTTTCCCGTCGCTGTCACCCGCTCCCGCTGCCCGGCTCCTCCGCTCCCGCTGCCCGGCTCCTCCGCCGCCGCTCTCCCCGCCCTCAGCCATGCTGACCTCCCGAGGCCCGGCCCTGTGCACCGCGCTGCGGCGGGCAGCGCCCGGCGGCCTCGCTTCCTTGCACTGCTCCGCTCGACGCTGCCGCGCCGCCCGTGTCGCTGTGGTGAGTAATGGAGGAGCGGGGGCCGGGCAGCGCTGAGGAGAAGCGTGCGTTTGTTTTTTTACTGTCTGGCTCTGAGGAGAAGCGTTTGTTTGTTTTTTTACTGTCTGGTTCTCCACAGCCACCCTCGGCCCTGCAGCCGGGGTCGCTCCGGCGGTGAAGGGGAGGGTTCGGCGGGGCGGTGGCCTGGGAAAGCCTCGCCTGGTGCCTGCAGCAGCCCTGCAGAGACGCTGAATTTGAGAAGAGAAAGCTGCTTGCAGTTCAGAAACTTGGAGGAGGCCAGACCAGGAGTGGGAAATGTGTAAAAGCTGGCGTCTGTTGGGCTGGAGCTGATTTTGGAAGAACCACAGAATAGAATAACATGATGGGTCGGGTTGGAAGGGACCACAGTGGGTCACCAGGTCCAACGTCCCTGCTCAAGCAAGGCCATCCCACGGCACATGATACAGGATTGTATCTAGGTTCTAGAATACCTCCAGTGAGGGATACTCCATACCATCCTTGGACAATCTGTCCCAGTGCTCGGTCACTGCACAGTAAAGAAATTCTGCCTCATGTTCAGGTGGAACTTCCTAGGCATTAATTTCTGCCCGTTCTTCTTGTCCCGTTGCTGGGCTCCACGGAGCAGAGCCTGGTCCATCCTCTGACAGACCTCATTTAGATATTTATACACATTAATGAGGTCCCCTCTCAGTCATCTCTTGAAGATGAACAGCTCCCCCAGCCTTTCCTTGTAAGAGAGATGCCCCAGTCCCCCACTCATCCTCATTGCCCTCCACTGCACCCACTCCAGGAGCTCCCTTGTACTGAGGAACCCAGGAGAACTGACCATGAAGTAGTTCATAGTGAAACTCTGGGAGGTACTGGCAAGGTACGGGAAAATATTTAAACTGGGTTATGCTCTTCTGCAGAAAGGAGGTAAAACGTTACAAACACAAAAGAAAGTGAGGAGCTGGAGGAGCCAGAAGTGGCAAAGGAAAATACAGGCTATAAATGGTGTCCCAAATGGATACACAGTTTTGGGACTCAGTGGACAGTCTTTGAAGCTTGAGCTTTGCATAGTCTAGACAGCATTAAACATAAAGAAATAAGAAGGCATTATCTGCAGGAAGAAATCTGCTTGGGGCAGAATTGGCTTGGGAAAGGGCAGAATACAGGTCCAAGTGGCTAAAAAGTAACCCAGCAGTAATGCTGTCATTTTATCAAGTCACAGCTTTTTAAACGGAGATGGGAAAACAAATGTTATTTTTTGACATCAGTGATGTGTATTTCTGACTGCGGTAAAAGACAGATTTGTAATCAAGCAGGTACTGAAAGAACAGAAGAGTTTATATATAGAGGAGTTTATAATAACAGGGTTACTGTATTTTGGTTTCACCGAGTTTCAAAAACATTTAAAGTGTTGCTCACAGAGCATAACCTTAGCACAGTTGCTTATCTGTTCATTCAGTCTAAATTAAATGAAAGATAAAACAGAGTTGTGACGTAGAAGGCAGATCTTAAATATCAGAACAGGATTAACATGGACAGAAGAACACTCATGGATTTTGCTCATTTGGTGAAGTGATGGGGATATTTGGTAAAGTGATGCCCACGATAGCAGGCACCTGGGTATTGTGACCTGAAAGTCCCTTCAAATCTAACATTTCTAGCTAACACTGTCTCAGCTGTGAATTTCTTTTCAGTTGTGAGTTTCTGTTCATGTGTCTGTGTTTTAAAAATTCTCAAGCTTCAAAAAACTGAGGTAAAACCAGGAAGGAAGAGATTAAAGTTAAAAAAAATAATAAAAAGAAAAGGAAATTGACTTCCTAACTGGATTTTTTTCTTTCAAAACAAAGAGCCAAACAAAAAACCCCAAAAGAGTACATCTATATGCTTTCAGGAACTAGATAAACCTTTGGATTTTTTTGGTTTTGTTTGATTCTTATAATGCCTTTTTAAAAAAAATATCATTTCTCCTTCTACCTTGTCAGATTCTCTACCCACACGAGGGTAGCTGACTGCTTTGTGATTTTTATTAGCTGCTGTGTATAAACAAAAGTATTATTTCCACATTTTTGTAGAAAAGTATGGCTAATACAGCATAATTGTGTTACTGCATTAAAAGTGATTTAGCTGTTGATCTCTGATGCAGATGCTCAGGTAAAATACAGAAGCAGGTAAAGTAGTTTATTTTAAGTGGCCCCTCAAAGTGCATTTCTGTCCCTCTTCTGATTGATGTGCACCTGGATGAGAAAGTGTTTCACGTGGATGTGGACACTTCATAAAAAAGATGAATGACACTGTGTGCACAATAAAAACATACCTAGGGGTAACGTGTCAGGTAATTAACTGTGGAATAAATGTATAAGCCAGGAAATATGTAGTGGTTATTTCTGAGCCCTGTCATGGGCTGCTGTAAATGGGAAATGCCAGTTCTGCAGAGTGTCTAGTGGTGACACCAGTGCTAATAGCATGGTGTTCACTGGCATAGTAAGAGCTTGCTGTTAAGTTTGGGGTTTTTTTGTTGTTTGTGAACAATTTTTTAAAACCTTACCTTGTGAAAGATCCTGTAGGGAGTTTTGTGTCACCTGCAATACTCTGTTGATTTTCTCACTGCAGGTCCTGTCTGGCTGTGGTGTCTACGATGGCACAGAAATCCATGAGGCATCAGCGTAAGTTGCCTTATGGGACTGTAGACTCCAAAAAAAATCTCCATTACATTGCAGCAGTCTGTTCAATTTAGTTTTGCTGTCTCTGGCCATCAGAATTACCCTGAGAGATGTATGATGAAGCTTTCTCACAGTTTTCTCACAGCGTAATTGTGAGCTCAGGCTGCATTCTTGTAGAACTCAGTGACTGACCAAAGGTGCAGCACTGTGCATGTGATGCCAGAACACTGAGTTTGAGAGAGACTCTCTTCAGAAACAGAAATTCAGAGTTCCAGTTTCAATCTCAAGAGAGTTAAATACAGACTTAATTTCAGAATCACTTTGAGTTTCCATTCCTGGGGCTAAATCTGACAGTAGAATGGTTAATGCTTAAGTGGAATTAACTCTTACTGAGAATTAATAAGAAATGTGTCACCTAGACCTAGATTAAATATTAATGGCTATGTGGGTTACTTCCATAACACCTGGGGACTTGGAAGAAGGAAGCTTTTGTTGTTCCTGGTTGCCTGCTTTGGTAGGATATGTGTTTTTCCTCATCTTTCAAAATCAGGCGGTGGAATATTTGTAGCAAGACTTGGGGTCCAGATGAAGCCTCTCCCATAAAAGTTTTCTGCTTGTTTTATGTCCATTTTTGTAGTGTCCTGGTACACCTGAGCCGTGGGGGAGCTGAGGTTCACATGTATGCTCCAGATGTCCCTCAGATGCATGTCATTGACCACAGTAAAGGGCAACCAGCTGAAGCTGAGTCAAGGTAAGTCTGTGATGTGTTAGGCGTTCTTTAGACATAGCAGCCTGTAATGCCTCTTGTAGCACTTTGCTGAATGCCTTTAGTAGCTTCATGCCAGCTGTGGTGGTTTTCTTGGAGAGAAGATATTATATGGCTTTTCTGGACTTGATTATATACGGTCTGTCAGTGCTTATGTTTCCCAGCAGTAGCATTTCAGAACCATCTACAGCTTCAGTTACTAAATACTGATGTTCTTGCTTCCTCCCTTTCTCACCCTCCTTTTCCTCTGTCAAAACTTTATCTGCACTGTTCTGTGTGCAAATGCTTAATTAATCACATTTTTTTATTTCTGGTTCTTCAAGGAATGTTTTAGTGGAATCTGCAAGAATTGCTCGTGGTAAAATTACAAGCCTGGCTAAGCTCTCTACAGCAGACCATGATGCTGTGATATTCCCTGGTGGATTCGGAGCTGCCAAAAACTTGTGAGTGCCAACTAAGCATCAGATTCCTCAGCTAAATATTCATAATTAACTATGGATGGAGCTTGGAGCAACCTGGTCTAGAGGGAGTTGTCCCTGCTTATGGCAGAGGGGTAGGAATGAGATGATTTTTAAGGTCCCTTCCAGCCCAAACCATTCTATCATTCTATGAACCGTGATTCACACAATAAAATCCATAAATGGTCTTATTTACTACATATGTGACTCCTACTTAATATGGATAATGCCTTTTAAAGTCTTGTCATTGTCTTGTTTTAAATTCTCTGAACAATGTTGATGAGAATGCGAGTTGAGATAATGCACGAGAGGTCCTCTTTCCTCCCCCTGGTGGTGTTTCTTTTTAGGTCTGAGGGAAGTGAAGGTAAAACTTCCATGAGTTCAGGTGCTTGTAATGTTATTATTCTATTTCTCCTCTTTGCCTACCCAAAAAATCCCCTCTCGTTTTATAATGTAAAACAACAGCTGGCTCAAAAAAATAAAAAGGAAACAAAAAGTGTTAGCCACATGGAATACTGATTATCTTGCTATTGACATGCTTTTTTGTTGGCTTTGAGAAACATGAACGTTAGTTCCCTTTTCTTCTTAAGTATTTTCTTCTTTGAAAAGGTTACTGTTCAGCTTCTCAGTAATCCTAGAAAGGTGAGGTGATAATCCTCATTTCTAGATGTTTTTATTTAGTAAGGGACTTTCTGGCAGACCAGAACCTTAGAAGAGAGACATTTTGGCTAAAGCAGTGATGGTCATCTACAGAGTGTTTTTAACCAACTGTTTAGTAGCTGTTAAGTTTGGGATGATTCTTTGGAGCCACTCTCAGGGCAGATAGGCAAATACCTCTGTTTGTAGGTTCATACTGAGCTTTGTATAAGTTTCTTGTTGTGACAGATCTACCTTTGCCGTTGATGGGAAGGATTGCAAGGTGAACAGAGAAGTTGAGCGAGTCCTGAAAGATTTCCACAAAGCAGGCAAACCTATTGGGTATGTATGTTAGTTGCATGGCATTTGTTTGAAAGTGTGAGCAAGGAGACAACCTGTGTTTTGTTGAAATGTGCAGCTGTTGTTGTCGGAACTGGAAAAAGTATCTTCTGTTTTGTATCATTTGCAGCCTATTTTGTAAATGTGTTTTTTAGGATGTGTGTGTGTACGTGTTTGTCTAAGGAGAAGCTGAGGAAATGCTGAGAGGAAGTTGCCTTGTGATGTCTTTCAGATTTTCAAGGCTGTGTCCATTTGAATCTTTTCAGTTGTGAGCAAGTTCTGGGATAGTGCTGTTGTAGAATTGCTCTTAAAATTCCTTCTGTTGCAGCCTGTGCTGCATTTCCCCAGTGCTGGCAGCAAAGGTGCTCTCTGGTGCTGAGGTAACTGTGGGCCACGAAGAAGAGGAAGGGGGCAAGTGGCCTTATGCTGGGACTGCAGGAGCCATCAAAGAGCTGGGAGCAAAGCACTGTGTGAAAGAAGTAACCATATCCTTTTCTGGTGATTTCCATGTTGGGAGACAGTTTAGAAATGTGTCATTAAAGGAATGAACACATGTAGGAACTGTGCTTTTCCACTTAGATTTTCATGGGAATGTGCAGTGTATAGCAGGTAGCAGTGGTACAGTACAGGATTAGAAACTCTCCTCTACACAGCTGTGTAACTGCTGCTGTGCAACAACACACTGGGAGTTAGAATTGGTTCTCAGTCAGCTTCCCTGGACACCCAGTAATGCACTAAGTGCTGAATGAATTTGCACATAAAACTGGCATGAGTTACAGCTGGTCAGTTCTCTTTGAGATTTTTATTCTTCTCCTGAAGTCTAATGCTGCAGTCAGACTGTTCTCAGAGACATTTTATTACAATCAGTGAATTTTGTAGGTTTTCTTGTGGTTTTGGGTGTTTCCACAGGTTTCTTGTGCAGCATTTGTATTACTGGCAAAAATACCTTGTCATAGGTTGGATTACAGGTTGTAGCTGTCTTTACAGCTGGATGGTATAACATATTTGGAGGTAGTTTTTATAGGATAGTGGAGTTGTGAGATTTTCAGCGCTGGTTCATTTTGCAGGCAGCATCTGCAAGTGCTGTGTTTTCCTTAACTCCTTTTTACGAAGCTCATGTGGATACAAAAAATAAGGTGGTGACCACCCCAGCATTTATGTGTGAAACAGCATTACACCACATCTTCGATGGCATTGGGGCAATGGTAAAGAATGTGCTAAAATTAACTGGCAAATAAAATCAGATGTGTCTAAATTTAGGGCGTAGTATCAAACATATCATGGACCAATGGAGACATTTGCACCTGCTAGTCCTGTTCACACTCTAGTGAATGCTGATGCAAAGCTGATTGATTCCCAGCTGCAGGATTTTCTGTGCCTTTTTGAGAGAGGGGCATTACACAGGGCAAGGAGCCTGGCCTGAGACACAGAGCATCTTCTTGAGCTTTTCCATCTGTAGAGAGCAGTCTGGATGTGTTCTGAAACAAATCTTCCAACACACCAATGTCAAACCAGTTCTAAGGGAGAAAAAGAGACTCAAGGCCCTTTCAGAAGCTGAGGGCAGATGTGTTGTAGGGATTTGGCACATGGCAGCATATCTAGTGGCTGGAGAATGGGAGTAGAAAGGAATGAATGCACGGTTCCAGGTGTATGTGCTCAGGCCTGTGTCTGGGAACTAAAAGCCAGGATCAGCTGCTGAGGAAAAAGACATCTTCCACACCTTCGTCTAGCTCTGTGTTAATGAAAAGATTTTTTATTTTTGTTTCTATTTGAAAGAACCCTGTTTTCACAAAGTCAGTCTGAGCACCAGTCAGCAGCAGGACACAACTGCCACAACAGTAGCACTTTGAAAAACTCATCCATTGGCCCATTATAGTTTTAAAAGGTCTTGAAATGAAGAAGAAAATACCGCTGATGTGATGCACAACTCTTAAGGACAGCAGCATCCCTGTTAAAGCAGTTGTATGACAAGTAGTGAATGGAAAAAACTATCTCAAATTATCCTAACTTCCCCTGCTTTAGGGTAATAAAGCTTTCTCCAAAGAAGTATTATTGAATGTCTGGAATAATGATGTATAAATAAATAAATTTCTGCCTTTTATCTCATCCTTGTCCTTTCATTTTTGTTTGGGAGCTGCCTTTGGTAGCTTATATTGGTTGGTACATTTTAGCAGTTTTTCTGCTTTTCAGTTCACCCATTTTGTACATTTTTTCCGTATAGGATCCAGCAGAATCTTCTCCCCCTCTTAAAAGTTTTTTGTCACCTTTCTGTTGAGCAGGACACAACATTTCTCAAATTCAAACTAACAAAAAACAGGCAAAATGACACCCCTTGCCTCAGATTAAAGTTTCTCTTCCATGACAGACTTGCCGAAGTGAACCTGTATTTTCAAGGGAGAATTGTGTGCTTCATAAATGAATCTACAAGCCTTAGACTGAGTTGGTGTTTGGCAAATACTGTCTGTGGCTGAACACTTGCCAGGGGTGTGGAGTGTCATTTTTTTACTGAGGGGAGCAAAGAGAAGAGAAGCTTGAGTGTTAGTGTTAGGCATGCTGAGCTTGCTCTGTCAGTGTTCAGGGAATAAGCATTTTTGCTTCTGTAGCCTCTTAATGATTAATTTTTTGTCACTAAAAATAAAAACCCCATTTGGATTTAGAAGATTTGAATTTGTACCACAGTGCTGACTCTTTTCTTGGGGGATTTCAGAGGTTCCCTGTACAGATCACCAACTCCAGTGAGGTTACAGAGGAATCATACACAGACACCAAGTCCTTGTGAAAGTAGGTATGGTTCATGAAGTGGATTTTGGACATTCTCTGAAACCTTTTTTGTTTATGCCTCAAATTCTTCATGAAATTTTCAGTATCAAGTTGGTAAGAAACAGGATTTAAAACACTGCCACTATATAATTCAGTGCAAAAACTCTCATTGTGATCTTTGCTTGTACAAAGTGGATATTTTCAGTATCAATTTTATACACAGAGGCTTAGCAGAGGATGGGAGGTCATTGTTCATATAAAATGTAATACCATTTTAAAGTGCATGTGTTTCCCACATCTGCAGGAAATTTAAAAGAAATTTGGTGATAGAATATCACGCAACGGAAATGGTATTGAAATCCCCAGGGTAGAAGAACAGCTGTGTTAGCTGTGCCTGTGTTAACAGCACCTTCCTCTGCTGCAAGAACTCACCTCTGGGTTAAACCTTCCCATGAGCTCCCTCACCACAGCAGGGCTGAGGGTTGGACTTTAAGGTTTCTCATATCTACAGATCCCAGTAAGTGCAGCAGTGGTGACACAAAGCTTTCTTAAATTCTGAATCTTGGATTCAGGTGCCCTGAGGAAAAAGATGATCTTTCGAAGAAATTGCTGTTACCATTCAGTGACCAGCTGTGGGAAGTTGGTGGCTGGATTATTCAGATGGTGCTTCTTTACAGTCCTCAACTCTTTTTACCCTTCTTTTTTGATTGCTCTGAATTTAGAGAGAATGGGATTTTTTAAAGGACAAAGAATCATGCACCAGAATTGCCTTTCATTTTTAAAATTTTCTCTCATTTCCCAGTAATGACCTGACTACAAACATTTGATATACACATTTTTCAAGGGTTTGGTGCTGTGGGTTTTTCTGTTGTGTTTGTTTAGTAAGTGTTTTTTGTTTTGGTTTTGGTCTTTTGTTATCAGTAGAAAGTTGTTTAACTTTGGTGAAAGAGGTAAGATTGTCATCTTGGCTTTCAGCCAGTGTAAATTTGGAGGGAAATTCCATGTGCCTTTAGAGATTATTATTAGAAATTTGTCTGCAAAACTGGGATTTTTATTTCCTTCCGTAGGGCAGATTGGAGCTGGTGAGGGGTTTGCTGCTTTCAGCCAAGTGGACAGGAATTTATAATATGTTTTGTTACATGCTACCAGAAATAAGTGAAAGAGGCTTCTTGAAGCCTCCACCAGGAGTCATGCAATACCTGGCTTATGGATTCCTGACATTTCTCATCTTTGGGAAGCATTTAAGGGTTTTGTGCTACTGAAAGGGGGTTGTAGTAATTGTGTTCCTGCTCGAGTTGCTTTTCTAGTGCTTGCAGGGTTAAAACTTGCTGGGGTGGGAGGAGTTGGTGCCTCTCAGCTGTGATTCTGCCCGTCCCCTTTTGCCTCATTGATGGTTACACATAAACCCCGTTTAATGAAAGGTTACTCTGCGGGTTGTTGCAGTGTTTACAAATTTGGCAGCGGTGCTTTTCTAAAAGCAGAAATGAGAGTCGGGGTTTGAGAAGCCCGTTTTGTTTTTTACCTTTTGGTTTGTGGCTACAAGAGGCACTTTTTTGGGAGAATAAAAAGCCAGCAGAGGGCACTTGGTGAACAACGTTCTGTGCAGGGCTCCGCTTACTTAGGGACAGTATTCCAGCTGTATGACAGCTGGAAAGTGGGACAGTTCTGTAGGGCACTTTTTTTGGCATTTTGGATGCATATGGAGAATAAAACAAATATTGCTTCCTCCTGGCTTCACAGAAATAAATAGGACATCCAATTCCATTGCAATGAATGCATTTGTCCTGCTTGAAGAAACAAGATTAGTTTCTTCAGCACAGTTATTTATGCCCCTGAAAATATAGTAGCAAATACAAATAAATAAGTTCTAACCCCTTCCTGTGATATAGATATCATGGGAAAAAAAGAGGAAAAGTGTAGTATAAAGTCATAAAGGTACACAGTGAAGTTTGGGTTTTTTGATGGGGATTTTTTTTTGTTTTCTTTTGTTTTCTTGGCTGGGTTTTATTTAAACACTAGTGGTGTTATAGCCAACATGACTGCAAATGAAGGTTTGTCGGCAAGGACTTTCATCAGGCCTAGAAATATCCCTGGAAGGAAACACACAGTTTCTTGAGTGTCTGTGTTTTTGCAAGCTAGCAGTATTTTATATGTGTATATGCACTTATTTATTATTGTTTTCAGAGTGGGAACTTAGATAATCCTCCACCTGCAAATAATTAAGAGTTGCCTGCATTCCAGGGCTTGAGCCTTTTGTTGACCTGGTTTTCCTCTTCCAGAGACTTCAAGTGCCCAAGGGGAAATGTGCTTATTGTATGGGTGAGCCTTAGCCCTCAGAAGAATTAAGGAGATGATATTTGGTTATTTTTTCCAGGGTGATTTCAGTGGTGGCCAACATCTCTGCAGAAAGACAGAGAGAGGGGAAGAGAAGGGTCTGAACTGGGACTATCCCAAAAGCTGAAACAGAAGGGGCAGTGAGGATTGCAGCACCCATAGCAACGTGATTCCCTGCTGCATATTTAAAAAGAATCACCTTCCTTGCCTGTTTTCAGTATTTTTCAGTACTCTTTGTTCAGCTTCTGAGTCTCAGGCTATGCAATGACGGCCCTTAGGCTTAGCTGAATTAATGGTGAAAATTCCAGTCTAGGGAAGGTGTCCCTGCCCATGACAGGGGTTTGGAACTGGATGATCTTTAATGCCCCTTCCAAACCAAACTATTCTATGATTTTATGATTCTGCATCGAATGTGTCCACATTATTTTCTTGCTGATGTTCTCTATGGGCCATTTCTCCCACATCACATGAAACTAAAGGGAGCTGACAGAAGAAAGCATTACCAGTTAATCTGGCCTCACTGTAAACTTAGGAAAAGATGATCAAACTAACTCATTGTTGACTCTTACCAGTGTCACTGCCAAACCTTGAAAAAAAAATTAACTTGCTTTTACAGCCATTCTTTGGCAAGAATAATGTCCAAAGACCTCTTAAAAATTTCTTTAATGAAGCATATTATCAGCCATATGCTCCTGCCATATGGAATATGTAGGTGTGGGCCACCAAGGTACTGCAAGTGAGAGAAGTGGAGATTACTCCTTAAATGTGTGAATTGTTTTTGTGCTCCTTGGTTTTCAAAGCAATCCCTCTCGTTCCCAATGAAACTCTGGAAGACACAAGAACACTCCTCACATTCTGCACAGTGAGTGAACTCTCAAGACACTTCCTGTGTCATCACCCAGGCAAGAAAGGATAACTCAGGGTCTGCTGGTCACTCAAACATTCAGTTGAAGGAATTTAGAATAGTGGTTGTAGAAAACCACTGGGAATGGCATTAACTACAGCTCTGGGAAAATACAGTAAACAGGGACATTTCAACATCCCAACTATTGCTGCGAATCTGAGTCATAAAAAAGGAGAGTTGTAAACAACATTTAGAGGTCACCCAGCTCACACTTGTCAGTGGAGGTGCTTACATAGCACAGAACAGCACACAGAAATTAAATTTAAAAACAGATGAATGATACAACAAGGAAATAAATGTTATTTTCCCAACAACAGCACAGTATGTGGACTCAAGTATAAAAAGTTTATGCCAAGCATCAGAGTCTTACTCATATCATGGCTTTACAAACCAATTTTAATGGGCTTGATTTACAGGTGATAATCTATTAACACCAATTCTTTCAGTGACTTTTCACAGCAGCCATAAAAGCCAAGTTCTACAATTTTTTTTGTAAAGTTGGTAGAAATTAAATAGTATATAATCTACCTCATATGTTTATATTGGGCCTATTACTAAAACTTTTTATTTTCACTCTCTGAGAATGAATACGTTAGTCCATTTACATGATTGGACTTCTAATATTTTTCAGTTTATGACCAAGAAATTATGATGCTGATTGAATGAATGCCCAATACTATCTAAAGCAATAGCTAGGAAGTTTCTCCTGCTGTTGGTACAAAACATATCCAAAACAAAGTGGGGAATCTTGACAGATTTTTCATCTGTCAACAGCGTCAGCTGGAACAAATTGCACTGCTTCAGCTTCCTCCCCCTAAACCATGAATTATTCTTTTCCAGCACTGTGCAGGGATGGTGTTGGGGAATTTATAAAATTCACCAATTTTCTCCCTGAATTTATAAAAGTGCTGTGAGCTGCCTGCATCAAAAAGGCTTTGTATGGTTTGTCAATGGGAAAATGCTACCACTGAGATTTCTCCATTAGTGTGTTCTGGGTTTGAGGCATTTGCCTCTCTTCTGTGCCATAAAGGGATTCCTGTAAAAGATTCTGGTTTGGGCCTGAAATTGCAAGGTTTCTTTAAACATGCAGGTGTTACTGAAATGGGTTTCCTTGTGTTTTAATTTTCTTCTACTTTGTGGGAGGGTACTGTGAAAAAAGGGCAGCAAAGTCCTCTCTTTATTCCAGCAATAATAAAGGTGCATCTGGGCTGGGAGCATAAGAAGGACCCTGTGCTACAACTCTGGATTCCTTAAACACAATCTTAAGACTATTTGTGTATTTGGTTTTGCAATTTACATAACCTATTTACGTAACAGTTTACATTACATACCTATTTGCATTACATTGCCAGTGACTTATGGGTTCCTTGTGGCAGGGATGCCCATGGAGCAGGGCAGGTGAAAACCAGCATCTTCCAGTGTCCTGGTGGAATTACTTGAAAAGAGGAGGACTGGAGGCTGGACGAGGCTGCTGCAGGTGGCCCCCAGTGTTGCTTCTGTCCTTTAGCATTGAGCACAGCCCTGCCAGGGCTCCTCTGGGTTCTTGCAGTTCAGTTCTTGCTGCTGCCCTTGCACCACTCGTGCCCTGGCTCAATCTCTCTTTCCCATCGTTGGCCAAGAAGCCCAGAACAGCAATTTTTGGCAGGCAAAAAAGATTGGCATAAGTAACTAACATATTTAAGAAGAAAATCAAAAGGAAGTGAGACATGCACAGGTTTTCCCTTAGCCAGAGAAGAGGAGGAGGTGAGAACATGTGAGGGAAACAACACGGACACAGCAGGGTCAGTGGAGAAGGAGGAGCAGGAGGTGCTCCAGGTGCTGGAGCCGAGGTTCCTCTGCAGACGATGGTGAAGGCCATGGTGAAGCAGCTGTGCCCCTGCAGCCCGTAGGGATCCCCGGAGGATGCAGAGGTTAGTGTAATAATTTGGAAAATACCACAAACCTCCTTCTCTTCCTCCCCTTCCTCTTCATTTGTTTGCTCCAGATCCTCATTCTTAAAATTCTTGCTGTTCAGGAAACAGGAGCTGCTTGCCCTGTGTTCTTATACCATACCCTGAGTGTGTAGTGATACATTCATGATAGTCCTTTCTTCTCAAAAGGTGAAACAAAAACAGAATTTAGAAAAAAATAAGAGAAAAAGTAATTATAAACTAGGTGTGGGAATGTTTTGGCTTCCCCAACCTTGGTTGGAATTTTTTGTTTGTTTGTTTTTTGCTGTTTCAACTTTCTTTTGTGACTCTTGTCAAATGTCTTTCCTTACTCAAAAAAGTATGGAAACACCTTTTCAATTCCATGTAAAAGTGGAGAGAAATGCTGTTCTTAGTATGTAAATAGTATAGGCTAAATCAGCACTCACACAGTGCCTGTTGATCTAGAGGGAATGAAAGGCAGAGCTGTGACTGATGTGGGGAGGAGAAAGGGAGGAATCGGGGGAAAGAGAGAGGTTTTAGATGTCTTATGTACAGTGTAACTGGAAGGCACCTGGGATGAGATATAAACCCAAAATCTGCCCATAGTTTGGAAAAGAAACGTTAAGAGAAAAGGTTTAAGGACAAGGAAAAGGGTAAAGGGAAATGAGAAGAGAAGGGAAAGGAGGGGAGGATACCGTTAAAGGAAGCAGACAGCCAAGTTACACCTGCACCTCCAAAAAAATGTCCGTCTGCATTGGCTAAAAGATGTGACCTTGTCTTTTTTGATGTGGCAGTCAGTGCACTGATTAAGGAATTTTATAATTCCAGTCTGGATTGTTGCTACATACAGCACTATGTGGGAATGCAATTAGCACAGCTAGAGCAAATTATTTCAGGATGTGCTGTTTCGACATCTCTTTGCCTTGTGGGACCCTTTGCAAAGAGGAAAGAAAGCTTGCTCCTAAAATGCACTGGCTCCTGGTTTGTTTTCAAGTGTGACACAAAACACAGACCTTAGCTTATAAATTAGATATGGTTTCAAGTCTTTGCTCCTGGCAGAATGGTTTTTTCCTAGGAGCCCCCTGGACAGGGGCACTGCAGGCAAGGGAATTCGCCTCTAGTCTCTCTCTGCCTGATGATCCATCAGGGCCATGCCTGAGCACGTGCCAGGGGCTGTCTCCTCACACACACAGCTGGCTCCAAAATGTTGAGATTCTTTAACTGAACAGCCACCCCTGGGGGGATTTAAAAGATGTGTAGATGTGGCTCTGAGGGACATGGTTTAATGGTGGACTTGGCAGTGCTGAGTTAAGGGTTGGACTCAATGATCTTTTCCAGCCTCAACTATTCTGGGATTCTACGCCTGAGAAATGCTGGGCTGCCTAAGTGGCTATGGATTTTTAGAAGTCATAGAGTCCTTGAGATGAGGGCAAGCAGTCCAGACTTTTAGGGCCAACAAAACTACACAGGTGTTACCCTTTAAACTTTCTGATTGCAGAGGAGCCTCTCTAACCGTAGGAAAAAACGGAATACAAATAAAGAACTCTTACAGACCAAGCGATTGCTCTCATCACGGCTTTTGGTTTTATTTCAGGTTTTTATTTGTAATCAAATTGTATTTTGAAAAATACATGAAATCTGAGGCAAACATTTGGAGGGTGGGACACAAAAAGACAGTCACAGTATGTACAATTCTTACAGTCAAATCTCTCTGTGCAGTTGGACCCCAGCTGTTGCACTGAGCTGCTCTGTACACAGGGTAGCCAAATACCAGCTGAGCTTCACTGCAGCACCAGCACAGGCCGTGTGTGGGATTTTGTTTCTCTTCCCCACCATGGGGGGAAAGGGCCTTTAGTTAAGAAATTCAAAGGTAACTGTCTCCTTTACATCCATTTTAAGCTCTGATTTATTCTGTTTCCTCCTTGCAAAACCAATCTTGTCTCTCCACTGGAAAAAATGATGCAACTGTTCCAAATCAAAGTGGCTTCCTCCTGAGTCACTCCCCCTGCCCGAGGGCTCAGCAGGAGGGACGAGTTAAGTCACTGCTGATCACCAGCCTGTGGGGAGTAGTTCTGTTCTCTGGATGCTTTTTGGTTGTGAAACAGGGGAGTTGCAGTTCTGGCCCCAAACAAAACTTCTGCATTTTCTCAGCATTGTTTGTATGCAGGATCCTTTTGACCCAAGTTTTACGCAGGACGTCTATGCTACCTGAACTGAACATTTCCAGAAGTAAACCCATTCAGTTTGCATAGGTATCAGTTACAATGATTCTGATGAGTTTTTCAATGTTTTTTTCCCCTCCAAAGGTACAATTTTTAAACAAGTAACATCGTCACAGTACCAATTTCTCATTGCACAGTTCCAGCTTAAGAATCCAGCTTTGCCGTGTTTCATGACAAAAAGAGATAATGCTGAATTCAGCCTTCTGAAGTTTTTGGCTTATTTAGCAGTGGAATTTTAAGTAATACATCACTTCCTTCCTCTATGTGGATATTTTATGAACTTCTACCATCTTTCTCAGTCAACTTTACCCTTCCTGAAGAAATACTACATTTCTTGTGGAAAAAAAGGGTTCTTACTGATAACTCATGACGCTTAAGAGTGAAAACAGAAGCTGAAGTTCCAGAATCAAGTTTCATAAGGTTTCCATCCTTACGTTTCACAAAATGGGAGTGTCTTCCTACTTCCAGTTTTTGTCTGACACAGAGAGTAGTTAACCCCACTCTTCCTTTCCGTTGTCTTGAAGAACAGCAGATGAGAGGCAGAAGATCTCACTAGGATCAGTTATAATGTGATCCTGGAGTTTTGTGAGCCTTTCATCCTGTCATTAAAGCAAACCCCCACAATCCAAAAATATATATCCTGGCAGCACTAAAACTGGACTCCAAGAAACAAATGCAAAAGCAGACTTGCCACCTCAGAGTTTTGCTGCCCTTGGTTTTGTGGAACACCAGAATGTGGGACGTAAACACCTAATGCTTGGTGTGTTCTCAGCTCTTGGCGTTTCTTCCCTGTAGCTCTGGCACAGGTATCACACTGACCCCACAGACCAGAAAGGTCCTCTGGTGAGGAGAACTTCCCGAAGACAAGGTTGGCTTCCCCAGTCACAAGTGCCAAACCCCCAGGGGGACCAGGAGGAGGAAAGAGAAGGGAAGCATAGCCAGACGTGGCACATCCATGGGGCTTCCAGAGCAAATCTGACTCTGCCCTGAAAAATTAAAAGAGACGAAGTCAGCATGTAAGTGGTGGCTTGACAAAAAAGTGTATTTGAAGTTTGCATGACACATTTTACATGAATGCATTGATGGAGGATTGTTTTAAAAACAATTAATTTTGTCTCATTTTCAAAATTCTCCTTTTATGTGCCTGTGCACAGTCCAGACAAAACAGTCTCAAGGTACTGGGACAAGGAAGTTTTTCTTCTTCACAGAAACTCAGCAACAATTAATGCAATTTTTCTGGATGACTGAGAATCCTTGCTTAAAATCCTGATAGAAAAGCAACAACCAGCCAGCTGGTTAGTGGGAGCTGTCCCTGCCCGTGGCAGGGGTGTGGGAACTGGATAATCTTTGAGAAGCCATCCAACCCAAGCCATTCTATGATTTTAGGATGAAAATACGTTTCCATTCTTCCTACTCAGGGCCAGAGGCAGATGTTTTGATTAAGAGTCCATAAATAATGGTAATAAACATTAAAAAGCCTAGGTCATACATGCCTTAGATGGTAGCAGCACTGTGCCACTTTTGGTACAAAACCCACAATGTGGACACAGGGCACAAATTACCCTTGGTGCAGGTGAAACCTTCAACCTGTGCTGGATGTAGTGCACAAGTAAAAAGAGATTTTCAACCCCTGGCTTAAGAAGAAGAGAAACTTTTTCTATAACTGTTCAGGTCCTAATCCTTCTCTGGGAAGATCAGGCTCTATATTGGTTTTTACATCACCAGCCTAAGGGCTGTTCCTGTTGCTGTGTTATCAGCTGTCAGTATCTCACTGTAGTTAACTTATCTCTACCCAGGGTGCTTCCTCCCTGTTCCTGGAAGGAGTTTGTGATATTAATGTGGAGAGAAGAAGTAAACATCAGGTAGTCCTCAGGAATGCTTTGAAATAAATGTAGGGTTATAACAACAAGCCTCCCGGCCTTTTGTGTCCTCTTCCAGGCCCAGACCCTTTCGTTTTTCCCAGAGAAAGTGGTAAACTAGTTTTATTGACCCTGAAGGACTTTTGCAAGACACTCAGAGTGAAAATAAAATTTGGCTCTTTAAAGTAGTTGGGAAAAATAATCCATGCAGGAAACAAACAGAAATGCAGCCATAGTGAAACAGATGAAAACTGTTTCTGTTTTACATAAAAATAGTATTTGTTGATCTGGTTGACTGTGAAATGTGAGAACTGTTTCTGCATATGATGCCTTTGTTCTCAGCAGGTCATTTTTTAATTCTTCTAAGTCCCTTCTCAAATAACAACTAATATAAAACAGATTCTCTTTCTCCCTTTCTCAAGAAATTGCTGAAAATAAATAAATAAATAAATAATTTTAAAAAGAAAGGGAGCTATAGCTGATGGTTTTCTTCAAAAGAAGGTGACAACAGGAAATATTTTTTCCTTTTTGCAAAAAATTACATTTAAAAAGTTAGACTTTTCTTTCCTCATCCCCAAGTCCCTCAAAATCCTGCAGTACAAGAACCATCAGGTGTCAAAAGTGTGTGGTTCAGTTTGTACTCCTATAACAAAGCGAAACATTCCTCCTTTGTCCCAGTAATTTTTTTCCTCAATGAAAACACCTTTTCATTATAAGAAATAGTTTATATTGAGGGAAAGTTGTCAGAAGGTTTTGGCTGAGCCAAACATATTACAACTATCTCATTGAAATACAACCCACTTACATTTGGTTTTGAGAATCTTCCACTGCTTCTGCATTAAAAAGTTTGACCCTTGATAATTTCTGATTTCTTGTGGAAGGTAACAGCTTCTAATTCCTGTTCTGTTTGCTCTTATAAAGTAATGTGAAGTCACGTAATACCATCTTGAATTTAACTTCATGTTTTTCAAAGACCTTTAAGCCAGCTAGACTACCTATCTTAGGTCTAAAAATGGATATTTCCTGTATTTTTTCGAGTTGTTTTTTTGTTCATGAGACACAAGAACTGGTTTTTTTTTTCCTGTGTGATCATGAGATAAAACACTGGAACATTTCTCTTTCTTAGTTTCTGTTTGAGTTTATTGCAGCCTAATCTGTCTGTAATGCCATAGAGTGGCTGAACTTATCATGTTAACTGTAATATAATAATTGCTATGTAAAGTTTCATATCTTCCAGCTCCACTGAGTAAAATACAAATTGCAGCTCTTGATTTTATATGACAAGTGTAACAGGTTTGATGCCAATTTAAGGTTTTGTAGCACTAATAAGAATCATTTGGCTTGAAAGGAGGATTATTAGGGAAGAACTTACTGACGATGGCATGTTCAAGGTGGACATCCCTTTTGCATTGAATTCACTCCAGAAGTGTTTACAAAATTATCTTAGTGTACTTTTCTGTAATGAATAAACCTATGAACATCTGTACTATATTGCAAAATTGCCTTTGGATGAAATCTACCTTAATTTCTCAGAAGAACTTATGTGGAGTCACTAATCATGTATTTTTTGAATATTTATTAGCAAAAGGACCCCTCAAATTTCTCAGTCTGGTAGTTTAACTCTACAACTATCTGAGAGGAAGTTGTAGTGTGGTCTCTTCTGCCATGTCTCAAATGAAAGGATGAGAGGAAATGGCCTTAAATTGTGCCAGGGGAGGTTCAACTTAGAAAAAAAAAATCACTGAAAGAGTGGTTATAGGCACTGGAATAAGTTGCCCAGAGAGTTGTTGGAGTCACTGACTCTGGAAGTGTTCAAGAGCCACCTGAATGTGGCACCTGGGGACATGGTTTAGGGGTAATGATGGTGGTGCTGGGCTGATGGTGGGACTGGATGATCTTGCAGGCGTCTCCCAGCCTTGATGATCCTATGATTTATTCCTACCAAGGTAATTCACAAAGGCCTTAACTCCCAGAACCGAGTGGCTGCTGTGTTGTTTTTTACTGATTTTTATGATGCCCATACTAGTGAGTGTCTTTATGGACTCGTGACTCCCGGCACTTCAGCATCCTTCTCTCTGCAGTCGAGCTCTGTCTCAGTGGTGGAGATATTTTTCCCTGTCTGGGACAGCTGTATTTTGCCAGGCTTAGTAAGAGAGAACAAGCACCCCAAGTTTATTGGACTGTGTCTATTCAGCACATTTTGCCAAGCTTGCAAATGCAAAATAAAGCACAGGACAACCACTCAGACACTTAGCAAGTTAAGGAGTACTGCCTTACCAGAAGGGGAAGGTGGGTCCTCAATCCTAGATGGAGCTGGAGCTGGAAAAAACCCACAATAATCAAAGTTAATTGTTTGAGCCTAGAACTTCTTCTGTTTTTCTGATAATTGATCTAAGGCTTAATGTTATTTTTTTTTTCCTGAGGAAGAATACATTTATCAAACAAACTCAAAGTTTAAGTATGATCACAGAATTATATCAGATACCTTACTGCTCCCAAAATTTAGATGATGGAAACATTTTGATTCTGCATTTTCAAAACAATTTCTGTCATTTTGAAAACTGCAAAACATGTCACTTTGAAATTTTTTGAACCAATGTATTTCTCTTTACGTTTTGAAAACATTTTTCTCTTGAGAATTATGTCCATTAAAAGAAAGATATATTTTTTTTCTATTTTAAGCAGAAGTAAATCAGTGTGGTTGAACATAATGAAAGTTTCCAGCTGATTTATTCAAGCAAGACACCCAAAAAAGGTATTATTTGTTTTGATATGTATCCCTTATTTTTTTTATTTTCTTTTTCAGTTGGTCAGCTGGTCAAACTCAATGCTTCATCCTTATGGTGGCTTGTAGGTAGTTCAAACGTGATCTCACTTGTTTGGCATTATTCAAACATGTGTTCTGGTCTCACTAATTTTCCTAAGAAGGAAAAATAATAATTCTTGTTGCATCTGTCCAGCCTTGCCACCAGATCCACATCTTCTAGCTGCAAGGGAAAAGGAAAGTAGCCACTGGCTGACATCCCTCTGAAAGGGTCTGTGGCCTGGACTTTGGATCCAATTGCCAGAGATTAAACTTCTGCTTCACAGACCCACGGGCAAACAGTGAAATAAACTCTCCTGTTCCTCTGAGGCAAAGTGGATCAAAGACAGTACCAACCCATAAATAACCAAATGCTTAAATTTGGGGACATTATTCATTAATGTCTCCTGTGAAGGGAGGACGAAGAGGCAGTGGCCTTGCCCTTAGGAGTCCTGAAGGGCTGAAGCTTAACAAAGAGATTTTTCTTTTCTTTCTCACATATTCTTCCAACAAAAGCAAGGAACAGAATGAAACTGAGTGAAAAATTGCTTTAAAAGTTGAAGTAATCCCTGTCAGTGGCCATATATGGCTTATCAACAAGAAATAGTGCCCTTGACTCACTCCCTCTGAACTAAACAAAACCTTACCTGATACATTGAGTCTAATTTTAGATTTCTTTGTTTCATGACCCCCGGTCTGTCTGTAGATGCAGGTATATTCTGCATTGTCCTCTAACTGGACATTGGAGATCTTTAAGGAAAGGTTGCCGTGCTTCATCTGGTCCAGAAAAAGACTGGTTCTGCCATGGAAATGTTCGTCCTGGGCCTTCAGTGAATCCTGCCCTTTCTGAAAGAAGTGCACTATCTTCGTGCCAATCTGCCAGTAGAGCATTGACTTGGCAAGGGTCAGGTCTCCAGGAGGGGTGGTGGTGCAAGGCAAAACCACAGTTTCTCCAACAAATGCATGGCATGTGGTGTCCAGCTGACCTGGAATAAAACCCAGACAATTCCATCAGTGTGCAGCAGAGATAGGGACACCAGGCTTCCTGTAATTTGGCTTCACCACATCATTTTTGGCACTCTCCCTCCCAAGTCCTCCTGTTTCCAGCCAGGAGGGCCATGTGTGCTCAGAGCCCAGCCAGCTGTGCAGCAGGACAGATGTTGGTATGTGCAAGCTGCCTTCACTTCGTAAGTGTGGCTTTTGCTTGAACTTGTTCCCACTTGTCTCCTTAGCTGGTGATTTTTCTTCCAGCTCCTGGGGATCCTCAGTCTTTGGGATTAGGTGTCTGATTTGACTTTAATTGATAGGTCAGTTCACAAGAGGAAAAGGGGATGCAGGGAAGTGGGGAAGGGCAGATATGATTAAACAAGTTCTAGTTTTGTAGGAAGTCTGTCTGGAAAAAAAGGAGAAGTGTGAAAACAATGCTAGACCAGGAGAAAACTCCTGGATGAGTTTGGTCTAGCACAACTCCCATTATTTGGCTACCAGACTGTGATTCCTGACTTGTAAATAATGTGCTGGGGGCTCCCATCTCCCTTCTCCTGCAAAATCTTGCAGAGGGTTGGATGGAACAGGGCTTTTTTCTTCAGGTCTGGCTTGGTGCAGTCTTGCTAACCCCTGTCTGGGGGTCTCTCATACTCTTTGGTGGTCATCTCCAGCAGCCAGAAGGAAGAGTCTGTCATTCCCACTTTAGATAAATGATTTTTCCAAGACCTTGGGGAGACTTGGTGGGTGTCCTAGACATCAGGCAGAGGTGTTACCAACCTTCCCAACCAATTCCAGCACATGCAAGAGCCAGGGTGATGGTATCCTGCAGTTGAACAAACAGGGGCACAGGCAGCCAGCTGCACCCCACTTACACACACTGTTCATTTAATAACTTTGATGCCAATTATTTCTATAAATCCTTCCCAGTTAGCTGAAAGCATACTAAAACTTGCACAAATGGGTGAGTCTGCCACTATCAAGCAGGACAATTCCTACCAGATTGCAGTGCTACATTTTCTAGGGGAAAACTGGTTTATTGAAGAAGGTTCTTATGTATTCATAAAGCATGAACAACTAGGTATTTCCAACACAGAATGTGGGCTTAAATTAGCACTCTGACCAAACCTGTTGCATAAAATAATTTTATAAATTAAAATGCGGATTAATTTATTTGAAAGGAAAAGTTATTCCCAGCATGGAGCAGAACAAAAGCAGCACGAGGCTGTGACTGCACCAAGAAGAAATGCTAAAATTCACTGTGAAACAACTCAATCTGCTTCCATGGCCAAAGTTCTGTGAAGCACATGGGGCAAGTAACTAGACTCAATATTGAAGTAAGTATTCTTGGTTGCAGTGGGGTCATTCCTGTGTTCCTGGCTTGCATCAGCTCTCTGCATATGTCAGGCTAAAGACCAAAGAGAATCCCACTTCCCCCTTGAAGTCAGTGACATCAGCCAGGGCTCAGCTTGTCACATGCTCAGGCCCCTGTTTCCACATCAGTCAGCCTTCTTTGGTGTCACAGTGTGTTTATCCAGACATGAAGGCAGAAGGAAAAGCGTGATACAGACAGCTAAACCTCAGAGCCAAGTAAATGTCTTTGGTTATAACTCTATCACCACACATCTGCTTTCCTTTGGTTTCCAGAGTTTTCAGCTGAAAATCCCAGTCCAATTTGCCCAACAATGTCAACTTTTAGCTGAAAAAACCCCACATATCCCAAGTGCTTTTTCTGGTTAGAGGTGGAAGGAAAATCCCCTTGTTGTGTGGAGAACTCAGCCTTTTGGTCATTACAGTTTGGCCATGACAAAATATTCTTCACCGGGTGATTAGACCTGGGAACAGGCTGCCCAGGGAGGTGGTGGAATCACCATCCCTGGAGGTGTTTAAGGAAAGACTGGACGTGGCACTCAGTGCCATAATCTGGTTGACAAGGTGGTGATTGGTCATAGGTTGGACTTGATGATATTTAATCAATCAATTCTGTGATTCTCTAATTTTCATAATGGATCAGTTGCCAACCAGGTTTTGCTTCTCAAAGGGAACTTGAATTATGACCAAGGTCAGCCTCCACTGCTCTGTGCCCTTACTGCTCAGCATGTATCACCCTACAATCCCCATGCCCTGAACATGCCCAGGCAGGGCTATCAGCTGTCCCCAGCATACCTCAAGGGCCACTGCCAGATCAGGGAGGGGAGGAAGGGCAGGGAGCAGCCCAAGCCTCATCCCTGAGCTGTTTGGGCGTGGGGAAAGGCTGTGCTCAGCAGAATGTCCCTGAGGCAAGGCCATGTCTGAGAGCAGATTGTGGTTATGGCTGGCCATGGTCAGGAAACCACAGCGGGAGATGAGTGTGCTTGAGGCTGCTGCAGGTGGTTGGTAGGCAGTGGAAGAAATGAGCCTCCAGAAGAGGAGGGAACAAGACTTTTCTGGTGGGAAAAGTCCTGTCTGCAGGGTGCTATCGGGAGAGAGAGTGCTTGCAATGCATGATGTCGCACAGGGATGAAAAAAAGATGATAAACAGAACCTGTAGCTCTATTCAGAAAAATGGACAGTAAGGATTTTCTTAATGAGCAAAAGAGGGAGAACAGGTGTGGGTCCTATCTCCTGACTGTGGACACCTGTACATTTGATACTGGTTTTGGAAGTGCACCTATTTGCTCTTGATTCTTTGTCTGCAGATGAAGGACACCAGTATTTGGCACATCTGAGCTGAGCCACACCCATTCCCTTTCCTCCATGGCACGGTGTATAAACCTTGTACCACTTGTGAGGAGCTCACAGGGTTCAGCCCACCCTGCCTTCAGTGCTTCCAGGTGGTAAAACCAGGGCAGAAGGAGACAAAAAAAGAGGCACTGCTGAAATTGGCTGGGACAGGGGCAGGTGACTGAAATCTGCTGTAATGAGTTCTTTAATGAGCACAGCTGCAGGAGGCCTTTTGTTGACGGGGAGAACAGACTTCTGGGGGCAAGTCAAGTAAGTGTCCTTACAGAAGCCAGTCTTGAGGAGAAGAGGGGTAAAGTCATGCTGAAGGCTGGTGATACTGGTAAGCTTCCTACTGAGGTGTTGATGTACCAGGAGCTGCAGAAGCAGGGACCTTCCTGGCCAGAAAACTGAAGCACCCTTGTGGTGGTAGCTTCTGCTGAGGCATATAAATCAGGATTAATAGTGCTTATCTCACCTACCAAGTAAGGTTTGCACGTGGAAGGGGCAGTTCTCTATCTTGGAGAAGATGAATGTTGGCACACAGCTTTCATTTGCAGTTGTGAGGCTTGAATGGAAAGTGGGATGAGTGTATTTTGTGGATTTTTTTTTTTTAAATTATGCATGTTAAATATTGCTGAAATGTTTAAGCCTGTTAAGATGAAGTTGAATGAGACAATTTAACCAGTCTAAGATTCCTGTAATGGGAAAACACTCCTACTTCAGCAACCAAAATGTGGTGCAGGAAAGCTCATTAAGATTGGGCTTTTTTGTTCCCCCCTTGTTTTCCAGGTGAAGTGTAACCTCTGTAACCACCACAGCCTCTGGTAGATGTGAGGCATTTCTGGGCAAACAGAGGAATCCTGACCACACACAGAGGTCTTACTACTGCTGACTTTAAACCCTGATAAGGAAATTGTACCTTGTATAAAATTCTCTCAACAGCATATACTGGTTTATCCTTCTCATAGGGAAGGTGGTATCTAATTTATATGTCAGGAACTCAACTCTGCTAAAACTAAGCAGAGCATAAGTAAAGACTCAGGGAGAGAGTCTGCTGCTGAGCTCCATTTTTTTCACTTACCTGATTATGCCTGTAGAGAGACAAAGTCTTAATGAGTTTAAATACAAAAGCAGATGCAAGATGGTTGGGGGTTGTAAAGGGTGAGATTCCAAGTCATCTTTAATTGTATGAAAATGGTAGGGTACTTTTAAGGATGTGGCATGATAAACTTCATAGGTAAAGGTTTATGGGTCTGAAACACCTTAACTTTGAACACCACCTCTTTTGGATACAGAGGCTTATCTGAAGGTTATGACCTGTACTTGCAAACCTTGGACTGGGATGGAATATATTCATTTGTTCTGTTTTGCTCCAAGACTCTGCTTGCAGCTTGTGTGTTCACATGTAAATGACTCTGCAAATTTCTAGGTGTGCATTATGGTATATTTACCTCTGGGCAGAGATGCAAGCAGTAGGCAGGCAATCATCCAGAGAGCAGTCTCCCTAATGAGAAGGAGAGAGATAAGAGAAAGGTCAAATGCTTTGTTAGAATGCTAGAGCAGAGATCAAAGACCTTTTCTCTGGTGTAACTTACTACATCTTTCCCTGCACCCTCATCTGTGAAGCTAATTTGAGTATGAAACTGGATGGGTTAGAAACCCTGGCTTGTTTTGCCATCTAGTCTTGGTGTGGGTTTTATCTCCTGCCTGTAGAACTGGGGTTTCTCAGTGTTCATGATGGGCCAAGGCTTCATTTGCCAATGCCAGACCTGTACTTTCTTCTTGCCTTCTCATATGGACAAAGTTAATTGCATCTATATAGTCATAGTTTGATCTTGAGATTATTCCCTGTTGGTAATTAAAAGAAATTCCTTCTGCTCCCAAACTTCAGCTGCTTCACAGCCCAAGGAAAAGCACAGCTTACCATTTCATTTTTGTGCCTCCCAACCCTTGGGAATCTGTGCCTGTCAGGAGCTTCACCAGACACTTCAGCTGCCACTTGTGTCCCTGCAAAAGAGTGAAAGGCTCTTAATTTTTGTTGTTAGAAGTGTTCCTTATAAGACAAAATAGGTTATTTGCTGGTGCTCCATTTGCTGTTTTCTTTCACTTTGTGTGTGTAAAACATGGTGTGTTATTATATCATTTCTGCGTACATATCATTTACACTGTGCATGTAGATTCCCTATGTGTTTGCATTCTGGATACACTCTTGCAATACAAAGAATGTATTTTTTTGTGTAGGATGGACGTGAGTCACAAGCCCTGCACTGACTAGTCCTCAGCTTTCAGCCCACTGAACAGATTCTTGTTCTGCAGCCAGCTGCAATCAAAGAAAGTGGAGAAACCTGATAGGTGTTGTATTTATCAGGAGGTGTAGGCACCATCTTCCAAACTGCCAAATACCACCAAAGCTGCACATCTACCAAAAAATAAGAAGCCTGCAAGGAAAATGATGCCTAAAAGAGCTTTTTCTTTGAGGAGGCTTTTAAATCAGGTACTTTCTCAAGAAAAAAATCTGAAATGGAGCAGGAGTGGAGATGGGGATGAATGTGCAGTTTGGGCTTCCTTTTTCTATCCTCATAGGAATTCACAGGTACGAATATCTGAGTGGTAGTTCCAGAGATAATGGTGGTGGTGGAAGGAGTGGTTTAGCCAAGGTTCTCTTTCCACTGAGGAGGTTTTTTGTGGGAAAGGTGCTGGTCATATTCTCCTGCCTGTTGCTCCTGGTGCAATGTGGCTTCCTGGGGTGAGCAAGACCTGGATTTGTGTGTTCCTCCCTCTCTCCTTGTGGCCAAGCCCTGATTACAGATTGTTCAGCAGCCCCTTCCTGATACCCAGTGCAAGCCATCTGCCATCACTGGCTTCTTTGACGTTAGTAGTGTGTCCTACCTGTCTCTGATGAACTCCTGTGGTTGCCTGCCTCCCCACTGGAGAAGGTTATTTTTTCAGGCAATGTTCCATACATTTATGGAAGCTTATTCCATGTTAGTTTCCTTCCTGCTTATCTTTGTCAATGGAACTGAGGCACTCATGGCCATTCTTATCACAGAATAATTTAGATTGGTAAAACCTCTGAGACAGAGTCTAACCTTTGTCTGATCACCATTTGGTCAGCCAGACCAGAGTGCCACGTCCAGTTTTTTCTTGAATGCCTCCAGGGGTGACTCTACCACCTCCCTGTGCAGCCCACTCTAATGCTTAACAACCCTTCCTGGGAAGAAATTCTTCCTGATGTCCAGCCTGAACTTCCCCTGGGGCAGCTTGAGGCTATGTCCTCTCATCCTATTCCTGGTTTTCTGGGAGAAGAGCAGAGTTCATCTGCCCTCTCAGCTTTGTGAAGATGTTCCACTCCACATAAGGCTGCAAAAATACCAGGAAAACTTGTTCTCCTGGTCCAGGGCTGCACACCAATCTTTCCTGTTAGGCAGCAGCAAGGTCTGTCCATGCTGAAGGTGTCTGGCCTGGCAGCTGGTGCTCTGTGGCACTGTGGCCATGTCCACTCTCTCTCTAGGCAAAGGTGGTCCTCATGATAATCTCCTTATTCAGAAACAGCTAAAAATTTTTGGTATGTGTGGCCAGCTAACAGGCCTTTTTAAAAGTGCAGTAGCAGCAGTGGGAATGAGCCACAAGTCAGAGCTCCTGAAAGCTGTGTCATTCTTCTGGAGGGTCAGTCATTTTCTTAGAGTTTTCATTCTGACTCAGGAAAAACACAAGGATGATTGTTCCAGCACAGCTGGTTTGTTTGTGTCCCTGCCTTTGGCTGGCTTGCTCCCAGAGAGTCCCTGGGGTGTTTCTGGTTCTCACAAGTGTCCCTCTGGAAGTTTTAGATTGGGGAGTGACTGAGATCAGAGTTGAAATACCAAATTGCATCCGAATTGCGTGTGAATGTTGAGCTCTCTTGCCATCCACGTGCTGGTGTTACTTCCCTACTGAAGTCAAGCTTGTGCATAAAGAGAGAGAAATGCAGGTCTTTTTTAAGGAAGTAGAATCTAACCACAGGAATGCTTCAGATGGGTCTAGCTGGAGCACCTGACCCTTAATTTAGCTTAATTCAGTGCTGTTTAGTTGAAATAACATTTCTTTCTGATTTGAGCTGACTTAGCTTGATGCTCCTCATACCCTAAAGGAGAGATTTGTTCCTGTCTGTTCAGTTCAGCTGGTGTTAGATGTTTCACGCACCATGTGGATAAGCACTTAAAACAGTTTCTATTTGATATTTAATTTTTCTTATTTTCCAGTTCTGGTTTAAATAAAATGAAATTCTGGAGACTAACAATTTTTTTCTTTGTAATTTTTTTCAGATTTAAAATTTGACTCATTTATTGTTCATTTTAATCAGATGAAGGAATTATTTAGGACTTTTTCTTTTTTTTTTTCCCCCAGAGGTTAAAATAATTAACTGAGTGAGGTTTTGCAATGAATAAGCACTTCCTGAAGAATTCAAATGCTAATTAATAACTCTTTAACGCAGTAACCTACCTGAAACAACTAAGGCATTGGGTATAATTAAAGCATATTATTAAACTGTAAAATGGATGATTAAATTGTAAGGCATGTGATTAAATTGTAAAATCATGATCTTCTTGACAATCTGTCATCCAACTTTTGCGTCATGTGCACGGCCATTTATTGAGCATGCTAGCTCAGCCTGCAATAAAATTAAATTAGTCAAGTACTGAAGTAACCAAATGTTCCCAGTAGAATAGCAGGGCTCTATGTCCCAAAGAAAATGGATTCCAGCTGTCCCTTTCCAATGCAGGAGGGATGAGGGTGAGAAGGAGTCTAAATGCTACTATCAAAGGCTTTATGCTTTTGGAGCACTAAAACTCTCCCTGTGTGGTGACCACAGAGTGACACTGGTATCAGAGCTGTGTGAACTAAGTGGGCATGGCAGACTGAAGGAACTGATTTGTTTGTCAGATCTTCCCCTTCACTTGCAACCATCCAGCACGGGTTGATGCAGCTGGGCTCTGAGTGAATGGTGATACAAAGTGGAGAAGGCACCAGTAATTCTGAAGGGATTAGCCAAAATCACCTAGCAGATGAATAAAGGCCGCTGCCAAGGTGAAAACTTCTCATTGTGCACCTGGCAAAGCTTGGTAGCTGAGTCATTGGTAAATTTTTCAAGTATGTTTTTTATTCCCCTCCCTCCCTTGCATGCCTTTGGGTTTTTTATGCAAAGTGACTGTTGTTATTGACGCTTGTTGGAGGGTGAGGGAGGCACCTTTCTCTGTGACTTTGTGAAATCCTGAGTGTACCCTGAGCAGAAAAATGCCACCTTGCTATTCCTTACCCACATCAAGACAACTTTCTGTCATTTCTTTAAATGCTGCTCTCTCATGTAACTACAGTAACAGTCCTTTCACCTTTAGGTAAAAGCCATTAGTTAATAGAAAGCTAATGAGTGAGTTTGCAACTGGAAATTACAGTCTGGTTTCTTCGAGAAAGTTTTATGATGTAACAGGCTGTACCGAAACTGGATGATTACTTCTGGTCTTACCTAAAAGCAACCTATAAGCAACATGAGGCATCACTTGCAGGGCTGTCCTATAATTAGTCCAAGTAGAGAGATTTAAGTCATCTTGGAGAGGGATACATGCTGCTAGATAGTAAAAAATGACAATGGCTCCCTCTTAAAGGGTTTAAGGTTTTGAAATTACCCTAATTTGAAAGCAGTCTTCTGGAAGTTTGTGAGCTGTGGCAGCAAGTGTTTCTGTGGCCACCCTCGTGGCTCAAGGCGGTGGGAAGAAGTGTCCTCTGCTTCCCTGGGGGACTTCCCTGGGGGCTTCAAGCTGCAAAATATGCTGTGGTGACAGCTGAGTCTTAGATTGGGATCCTTATCTTCAGGTGCCCTGCTGTGGGTGGCTAGCCTGGTTTTCATGTTTGTTTGTTGTAGCAAACTTTCTAGGGTTGTAATTCTCTGAACTTGCCCTTATCTGCTGTGCACTGGAGTTCTGTATACTCTGTCCATGCTCCCTCCCTTCCCTCCCTGTGCTCCAGTCACACCAGCCCAGCTGTGGAGGTGGTGGGTGGGGTGCTGCCTTTGGGCTTTCCTGGGTTTCCCCATGCTGCTGGAATTTCCCGTCAGCCGTTGAAGGCTTGTTGTGGGCCACAGACAGGCTCTGGGGACTTAAAGATTGTCAAATGCATTTGTGATCTGAAAAGATTTTCCTTCTTGGGGATAACAACTGAATGAGTGATGGTGCATGATTTGCTTCTGGAGGAAAGCTGAAGAATCATAGAATTGTTAAGGTTAGAAAAGACCTTTAAGATCATCAAGTCCAGCTGTCATCTCAGCACCACCACTGTGCTCACCACTAAACCATGTCCTCAAGTGCCACCTGTATGTGTTTTTTGAACACTTCCACAGATAGTGACTCCACCATTGCCCTGGGCAGCCTGTTCCAGTGTGTTTCAACCCTTATATTTTTTTCCTAATACTTCATTTGAACCTCACCTGGTGCAACTTGATGCTGAATTTGACGAAAGTTGTGACAGCCGCATTTACAATTGGAATAAGGCAGGACAAGTCGCAGTTTCCATGTTCACCCCTTGGTTAGCTGCACTCAAGGCCCTTGGGGATATCGATCACCCAAGGTACTGGCTAAGCAAACAGGTCAATGTGACATCTGCCACTTTGAGTGATCTTTTAAGAGATGAAGAGACTACCAGACACACAACCCTACAGAATCAAGCAGCAACAGACTACCTACTCCTTGCCCACGGACATGGCTGCCAAGACTTTGAAGGGATGTGCTGCTTCAACCTTTCTTCGCACTCAACATCCATCCAGGTGAACATCCAGAAACTACAAGAATTATTAAAAGATCTAAAAGTAGATAAGAGCCTAGACTGGGTCAATGACCTTTTTGGATGATGGAGAATAATGGAATGGATTGCATCTTTGATTAAGGGAGCTTTGTAGGTATTCATTGTAATTATTACTGTGTTACTTATGTTCTCTTGCCTCCTACATTGCTGCAGAAAGGCTGCTGGGAATGCTTTTTTAATAAATACAGAAGGGGGAGTTGTGGGGTATGCCCAGCCCCTGCCCTGGAGGGATCTCTGCTGAGATAAGGAGAGTGCTTAACCTGCCAGCAGAACTCCCCTGGAAAGGGAGCCACTCTTCAGTTACAGTGAGAAGAAGACAGACCCAGAATCCTCTGGGAGACACTATGCAGGTCCTTTGTAGCCCATTGGCCTTTACCCTCTGACACCCACCCCCTGTATCCCTATAAAGCCAGCCCCCTGCCCCTGCAAGGGCAGAGAACTGCTTGTCCCTGGCTCCCCTTTGCCGAACTAACAAAGCTGCCTCATGCGGAACAGCTACATGGGCCTCTCGTCTCTCTCTGGTCTGGCCTGGAGGCTGCCCTGCAGAGCTGAGCTAAATCATGAGCTGACAATCACTAAAGAGCTGACAGCTTCTGCATGGGCCCTCCTGCCGGCAGCTGAGGGAGGACACCGGGCCCTGGGAAGGCGATTCCTTTCGGGACCATCTCTCTGGACCGGTCACAGCTTCCTCGGTCAGAGCTACTGACCCCTCACCAGCTGTCATAACTTGAGGCCACATCTGGTCTTGTCATTTGTTGTCTGGGAGAACAGGTTGACCTGCACCTGGCTCCAGCCTCCTTCAAACAGTTATAGAGTGAGAAGGTCCCCCTTGAGCCTCCTTTTCTCCAGGCTGAACACCCCCAGCTCCCTCAGCTGCTCCTCCTTGTGCTCCAGACCCTTCCCCAGCCCTGTTGCCCTTTGTTTGCCCCACTGTACCACATACAGGTACTGCAGCAGGAACTTGGAGCCTCCTTGGTTTCTAATTAATAGCTTTGGGAAGGTAGAATTTGTGTATGGAAATAAACTGTGTAGGGAAAACAGGAATTATTATTATAATTATAATGGACCAATTTCCAGAATTCAAACATAAACACCTTCCCAAAGGTTTGAAGGACAGTAGCAAAACTCTAGAGGTGTCTGGCCAAAAATGGACTGCGTACAACCTCTCACACTTAGCAGAGTGGCAGCCTCAGGAAACTAGACTGTGTTCTTGATTTCAGAACAGCCATTCTAAATAACTCTCAGACTAAACTGAAGTAGTCTGTGGCTTTGTAAAATGGGAAGGGTTTGGTGGCTCAGGGGACTGATGCTAAAAGTGGCACGTTTCATTTCAAGTTTCGGGGGGAAGGAAGTACGCTCTTGGTATGCAAGTGAACAGAATTCAACCCTGAGCAAATAATGCTACAATCCTGTGGGTATTTAGTGGTTTCACATTAAGTCTGGTCTGATTGAATTCTCAGACAGTCAAGATCTATGGTATCCATATTTCCAGCTCTTATTTCTGAGAAATTTTGTGTTTGCCATCTGCTTGATTCCCTTGAGTGAAGGCAAATCTAAGAATGAGAAGGAAGTTTGTACACAGATTCCAGAGGGACGGTTGTGTCACTTTGTTGCCTGGGGGGTCAGTGTTAGGCAAGTTTGGCATGACATCTGTCTGTAATTTTCAGTAGTGGGCCCTCATCCCATTCTCTTAAAACATGCTTTATTCCCTCTGTGAGATAACTTTTGTGCCAGATTGAGCATTTAGCTTTTCAAGATAACGCTGCTGCTGTCTGGCAGGGCTGTGCCTTTCATTTGCTTTCTTCCTGTTGGAAAGACTCTTGGCACAGGGAGGAATTTCTGCCCTCTAAACCCCTAGCAAGTGTTCCCAGCCCCACCTATCCCTGTCTTGCATGTCCTAAGCCCTCCTGGGATTGATTTCTGCAGATCTAACACTCTGTGACATCTCAGGAAGCACAGCCTAAGCAGCATGAGGTGTGTCCCCTCCTTTGCCTGGCCTTCTGCTCATTGGTGAGACTTATTCCTTGTGACTGGTGGTGTGTGGCCTTCTAATGCCCTTTGATGAAGCTTCTGGAATGAGACCAAAAAGCCTTTGTTCCTTTTTGTGAAGTCCTTCTGACACCTCCCTCAAAAGTTCTTCTTTTTCTCAATTCCTTTTTGCTTTTCTGAGAGTTTCCACTGCTCTTTATCTTCCAGTTCCAACAAAATGTTGTGGGTTTTTTCCTCTCCTTGTGAACAAATTATTCTTCTTCTTTCAAGAGATTACAGTTATATGAAAAAGGCATAGGTGTGTGAGGCTTTACCTTTTAGGAAACTGTAGCCTTAAAGAAGTAGCTCCCAAGTGACAATGCAGAAAGAGACAAGGATTCATTCAGCTGAATCTGTTATGTATTTTTTTTCTTATTTTGGAGGGAGTTCCTGCCTGAACGTCTGCTTCTAGTACTCTCTACAGTGGTTTATTTTACTGTTGTTTAACCTACAGAGGTATTGTAGGCTAGAATGTTAACATGGAAATAAGGAATTAACTTTTTTTTTTCTTCACTGAGGGCTTTTTTTTTTCCTCTGACATCTGCTCAAACTAACCCTTAAATCAGTGGTATTACCTGACTCTGGAGCATTCAACAACCAAGCAGCTAAGCTGATCCTTAGGTTAAATTATGTGAAGAGTCCTGGAGGCATTATTAAGTTAACTGATATCAGTAAAAATGTTTGGATTAATACAACACCGACCAACATTAATACTTCTAAAATGGACGATCTGGAGATGTGAAAATGAGTCCTGGTTTGGAAGAGTGATGATCCAGTTTGGGTTACCAGCACCACTTTGGAGCAGAGACTTCAACTTCTGTGCAAGTGGGTGCCTACTTATTGCAGTAATCTCTGAAATGATTACTTAGCCTTCTTACTGACTGGCATGTGTGTGAGGTTCTTGCTTGAGACAAACTGGGGAGAAACTTATTGGAGTGGGAGAGAAGATAGGTGAAATAAAAATACCTACCTCACTACCCTTCCTCTGGCCCTCTCAGGTACCTACAGATGTATTTTGTATTAATTATGTCAGATGGTAGGAATCCCTGAATATAGCTCCTGATAAGCCACATACAGGCAAGAAGAACCAAAATGGATGGAAATATACGGGAAGTTCTTGCACAGTATGGGTGTGGTTGGGAGGTTTTTCTCCTTGCTCCTTGTCTCATGGCCTTTCCCTCCCACTGCAGTTATTACTTGCCTTAAAGGATTTTGTGCCACCTGGATTAGAGATTCCCTATGTGAAATAATTCTGTCACATTAAAGATGAGAATGGCAGCCTAATCCTGTTGTTAGTCTGTTACTTGCAGAAACCTCCCTACGCCTAAATGTCTCCACCTAGTTTAAACCTCTGCAAATAGTTTGCAGCTCCATTATTCAGGGGGCTGAGCTCCTCTACTTGTATTGGAAATCTCATGATTGTTTGAGCTCTTCCTTTGTCACTAAGCTCCCACAGAGGGATAAGGTACCTGCACGGCTATGTATGTACAAGGCTGGTTTAGACTTCTTGGAAAAGCAGGGTACAGAGGGTATTGCTGCCTGAAATGATGGAAAGGGCAGAGCAGGGCTAGTGGCTGCCAGAGAGGTGACATAGGATGCTGCCTCTTGCTAAGGAGGGATGAGCATCACAGAAGCAGCAGCTGCCTCTTACTTCCCAAGTCCAGCCGGATTCCAGCCCTCTGGTTCAGCCAGGCTCTGTGATTTAAGTGGGAGTGTGTTTTGGCTGCATTTTCAGCTGGGGCCTGGAAATGCTGAAAGCAGGCATGTTGTCTGACCTCTGCTCTCTGCCCAACACCTGGGATGTCTCAATAGCCTCGATTTCTTCCACTGCTTACAGCTGCTAAGTGTCTAAAAGCTCATAAATGTGATTGTTTTTATCTTTGGTTTCCATCTTGACTGTCCAGTGTCTTGACAGAGTGCAGCTGAAGCACCATAAAACTTAGAGAGGATGCAACTTGACAATAATTGAGTTACTGAACACTGAGAAAGAACCCAAGGCCAGGCTGGATGGGGCTCTGAGCAACCCAGTCTAGTGGAAGGGGTTCCTTCCCATGGAGAGGGGTTAGAATAAGATGATTTTTAAGATCCATTAAACCCCAGATAATCCTATGAACGATATTGGGCTGTTAAGACTGTATAGCTCCAAAATGATCCATTTTACAAGTGTGTCTTTTTTCCTCTCCAGGCAGCAGTTACTTTTCACACTGAGGCAGGATTATAAAACCCCCTTGGTAAATGTAATCAGCATAAAGAAGGAAAGAGGAAAACTCCCTCCCTTGGAAGTTTTGAATTCAGGTAGTGGATACAGCCTAATCACAAGGGAGAGGAAGAAAGGGAAATTCTGGGGGAATTTCCTAGGAAGCAGAAGGGAAACTGTTTCAGGTTCAAGAGACTGCTTTGAGCTAACAATAGTCAATAAAATGTCTTTATTACTTTTGTTTGATGTCTTATCTAGGAGGAAGTGTAACACACTAATGCCAGAGAATTTCTATTCTCCAAAATTACTTTCCAGCCCAGTACTGTGAGAGCAGGGAAAATCCTGACCTGCAGATCTTTATTTTTGCTAGCAACAGGCTCCAGGATTATCAGTTTCTTTTCCTTATTGTGATTCTTCTCTTAGCTATTTTTTATTTGCATAATGTCTCAAAAAGAGGTTCTTTCTACAAAATGCTGTTGTTAGTAAGACACATAACAATCCCACCAAGGCTCAACAGTCAGGTTTTTTTTTTCCTCTATCGGATCTGTTAGGACAATATCCGTCATCCCTTAATTGTAATGCCAGAATCAGTTGGATTTATATTTTCTGCCAGGAGAGAAGAGGAAGAAATTGGACCAGGTTCAGAAAATGTTTTTGCTCTATAGGAGGGAGTTAAGTATTCATCAACAAATTGATGAGCCTCACAGGTAAATGAGGCTAATTAGCAGCATATGCTGTTGAAGCTGCTGCATTGGATGTGGAAATGCCGTGAATGGTGGGTCTGAAAATGGAAGTTTAGGGTGCCAGGGTGAGAGGACAAAAAGAAATTCAAGGCTGGTGTAACTTGTCTTGGCTCTTGCCTGGAGAATGATGTTCACTGGGGACTGAACTGACAGAGTCCTGTGCCAGGCTGGGGGGTTGTACACCTGGAAGATAAACCCTGACAACAGCAAGAGAAACCACCTGAGTCACATCCTGGGTTTTTCTACTCAGTTGTTTGAACATGTTTATAAGCAACCGTTCATCATAAATTTTTTATAGACCTGGAACAAATCCTGGGGCCAATCAATGACATTATTTATTTCACCAATGTCAGAGCTACTGAACCAAAAGCAGCTGGTCTCTGCCTGAGCTGTCTCTCGAGGAGCATTGCTTTCTTAAAGCAAAAGTGAAGGTGTCTGGGTCTTATTTGTGGTTTGTTTTCTCACAATTCTTGTAAGCAGACCTGCAACTGCAGTTTGTGAGAACTTCTCAAGGAGGGAGGAACTGTTTATAGAATAACTTTTCCCAAGTAATTCATAGTACGTACCCAGTACTATTGGTGTGTTAGTGAATTATCTCTATTTCCTCAGGTTCTGCTGGCACCTTTCTTTATGCAAGGAAGAAAACAGATGAATAAATAATTAAGAAATGGAAAAGCTATTCCCTTCTCCAGGAGCCCAACTTGGCTTTTTCCATAGATGCCCATTGTAAAGTACAAAGTACTCACAGAATACTTCGTATTAGTAAAAAGATGAAGTCCTAGTGGTTCAAGGACTCTTGAACCAGTGACAAAAATAAGACTGAGAGTTGCCAGATATTGCAGGCTTAAACTTGACCCCCTCGTCCCAATGGAATTGCCTTCCCAATGCCTGCTTTTTGAAAACATTTGTGAAGTTGAAGCCTACACAGTCTTTTAAACCTAGCTGCTCTGGTATAGGAGCAGGAAGCTTCCAGTTGTATGGCTGTGTTACAGCTATGGGAATATTAATGTTCAATTTATTTTTGTCTGTCAGAGATAGACACAAACAGGATCCTAAGCATAGGCCCCTCAAAAGTGCCTGTAAGCAGTTCGTGCTTCTTTTGCTAACCTGTAAATAATTGTTCCAAGTGGAGAACAGTCATAGATATTTTGCCCAGGTGCTGAAGGACTGTAGACTTTTGGCTTAATAGCTGAGGTGGATGTATTTGTTTTGTTTGAAGAAGAGTTCTGTAACAGTCAGTTTGTGTAAGTAGGAGAAGGAAGAGTGAGGATCATAAGCACTTCCTGCAGGCCCCATAATCTGGAATGTTTCTCAACATTCTTAAAGCTTTCAGATCTTTTTAATGCTTGGTTCAGATTTAGTTCAGCCAGATGATTTTCTATCTGGAGCACCCATCTCTCAAGCATTGAGTAAGCATGATCAGATCTTGTCTCGTTCTTGTCTCACCAGCAAAAGGGCAATTTCTGTTATTAGCGCAATAACACTAATAGCATTTTTTTATCCCTGGCTGTAATCACAGCCACTGGCTGCTTTTCAAAGTAAAAAGCTTGGGGTTTGGAAGCAAAGCAAGGAACTCCTCCTTTGTTTTGAACCTCTCTGAAAGACCACTTCTTTGCTTCCTACTTATGGGTTTTTATTCAGAACCATGGCACAAGAAAGAGGTGGCACCTTCCCCCCAACCCTTTTCTGACAACAGTGCCCTATTCTTCCTATGGCTGTGTGCATGTAAATTAATTTTCATGTTGCATGCTCTCTCCTTTAGGTCTATGTGGGGACCTACTGCAAGTTGTTTCATTATTGTTATCTGTGCATGTATCTTCGTGGGGGAAGGGGTGTGTGTTACTTTTGCTTTTTCTGTGGCGGCTCAGTGCCTTGACTTTCCTGTTGGAGACTGTAGCACTTCAGCAGGATTCTTCTGGTGAATGATCTTTTAAATGAAAGCTGTACTCGGTTGAAGTGTTGCTCTTCTAGAACTGGAAGATGACCAACAGCTCTGGTTTTAAAAAATGCAAACCCAGCTCCTCCCATTCCTTCTCTCCCCTTTCTCCCAGTGGACAGCAGAAGGTCTCTTCCCCCAGAAGAAAGCAAAGCAACGGTGTAAGATGGAAGCCACAATTTCTTATGCTGTCACATTTCTTATTGCAATTTCTTTTTGTGACTTCCTTTTCCTATTGCGAATCAGCACTGGCAGCCTTGCAAGCCCTTACCTGGGATAACTAGGACAGAGAGAACAGACAATCCAACTACAACAGTATTACAGATGGCTTTACAAGGGGTGACTTTAGAACTGAGAAATACCAGCAGTTGACATGGAAATGTTTTGCATTGGATGTTGTATTCCCTAATAGACTGGTTGTGTCAAAGGAAGGCAAACTGTTGTTCCATAACTACTGGAAGAAAAGTGCACGGAAGTGCATGGAAAAGGCAAACAAATTCTGGCATGGGTTCTTTGATGTCTCCTGATGTTAATGCTTCTGACCTCAAACACAAGTTCCCTGGACTCAAGACCTGACTCTACAGTACTGTCTTAGTTTTGTCTTTTCTCTTGCCTTGAGAGGAGAATCTCTTTGGGGTTTTTTTATTTTCTTATTTTTGCAAGATTTGTCAAAGGGCTACAAGGGATGCTGGGGAGAAGAGGGAGGAATTAAGCAGGTGCTTTGCTTGATCACATGAACCTTACTTTTCTTAAGAAACTAGGTCGTGAACTGTTAATTGCATCTTTGTACAATTGGCTAGTGCTGATCTTTGAGTTGTGGTAGAACAGGAAAATTAAGCCAGTCCTCGAACTTAAGAACTAACAATGACAACCCAATATGTAAGTTTATTATAGCTTCCAAGACCTAGGGGAGGATGTAAGTCCTAACAGTTACTGACTTTTTAAACAGTCTTTAGTTTGCTCTTCTAAGGTGAAATGGTTCAGTGAGAATGGAGCTCTGGTCATGAATTGTCACATTTCTTCAGAGGATGCTTATTTCAGTTGTAGACACATAACCCTTTCACCAGTGAGTATGTTTAATACCAGAGAGCACGATTCTTTTCATCTGAAAGTAGGACACAGCTGAAAGCAGGCTGGACAATTAACATCTGAAAGCAGCCACATGGTGTCAGGCTAATAAATTCTCTCCAGATGTCTTGTGTTGCAATAGCATCCAGCGGTCACTCGGCACTGGGCAGTAGGGTCATTCTTAGGAACCACAGGGTCATCCTGATGGACAATAGGGTCATCCTGACCTGTGAAGATTGCTTTAGATATGGCCCTGGGCCCAAACAAAGTACCTTAGAAATGAGTCACTGGATCAACTGTGTGCACCACTGCTATAAAGGAAACTCGCTGGCTGTGTAGGCAGCTGCATCTACAGCCGGGGCAGTGGCACTTGGGTGGCTGCTGTCTTTTCTGTATTCTAGGGTGCACCAAACTAAACCTTTCTCAGTGTCAGAGCTGCCAAACAGCATTTTTACGTGCTTATGCTGTCTGGAGCATGTTGGTAAGTAATGACTTGAAAAGAAAGAGCAGCAGTTTGTGCAGAACTGCAAGGTTTCATGCCGTGAAAGATCAGCCTGACCTCTTTGCGGTTCTACACTTTCAGTGTAGGAAATCCCCCTGTGAAAGTTTTAGGTGAACTTAGTTTTACAGCCTATTTTCAACTAGCCCCAAGTGGAAGTTGAGGGTGTGAAATGCACAGCCCAGATAAGGCTTGAAAAGTCAGCAGAGCACTGACCCTCAGCTGGGTCTTTAGAACTTGCCCTCCCTCAAATGACTGAGCCCTTTCCTTTCCCTTTACCTTCGCCAGTGTTGTTGAGAGGGCTTGACAGTGCTCTGGATGAGGCACTACTCGAGTGACACCTCCCTGCTCCCAACACACATCCTTACTTCCCTTTTGAAATCCTGCTCTTTCCATTGACTAACACCCTGTGAAATACCTTCTGATGCCATCTCACACCAGGTTGGTTTTTTTCCCCTGGGATGATCCAGACCCAGTAGCTGCTTCTGCAGGGATGGGGACAGGTTGCAGCTTCACAGTTGTGATCTGGTATCTCTGGGTAGCCACAGGAGCTGTTTCAGTCTCTGCACTGCCACAGACACAAAGCTCCTCTGCACAGTAGCCAGTGCCTGTGGCACATCTGCTTTGGCACCCTCCGAGCTCTTGGCTGGAATTGTCCACAACTGATGAGGTTTTGAATCACCTAGATAACAACTGTTCTTTGGAAATCCAGGAAAAAGTGGGTTGGAGCACTACAGTGATAAAGTCTGTGCCACTGATTTTGGAAACACTGTTAAATATGTGTACTACACAGCAGCAAATTGCTAGCTGGGTGCATGATGTGCCTTGGAGTATAAAGGGCAGAAAGATGCACTGGTTGTTCCAGGCATGCCAAAAATCAAGGGGGTGTGTGAGTGGAAACCTCACAAACAAATATCAGCTAACAATTCTGAATCCTTGGGTATCTCCAGGAATGTCAGAGAACCAATGTAATTTATGAGGCCATCCATAACTGAGCAGATGGTTATGGCTATGCCGTGTCAGGGCCAGCCTCCTCAAATGTTTCTCTGTTCACAGTTCCTAGAGTCATGACATAAACATTTCACATCCAAGTTCTGATCATTTTTAAACTGGTTACTCTCAAGCTCCTCTGACAGTCTCTGCTTTAGTGATCTCTTAAGGTGCAAATACACCCAAATCAGAGACAGGATCTGAGCTTTCTCTCATGTCACACACATTGAGAACTGTAAATACCAGTGAATAGCCCTGTTTTCTGTGAGAGCAAGACATGTAAAGTATCAGATGAAGGAACCATTTCTATGTATGTGAGAGATCATTGTTTATCTTTGGGTTTCTCTAATTAAGAATGCCTGCTGCACTTCCCTAAGAAAAGACTACCTCCTTTTATTTGGTTATTGCGCAAAATGTTTAAAATCATAGGCCAAATACTTTATTATTTGTCCATGTGCAGGGTAGAGGCAGGACCATACTTGGCTATTCTCTCGTAGTATGCTGTGGATGTTTTGTTTGGATGGAAGGGATGCATACTTGCATGTCTCAAAGTATTTCAGTGTGTTTCCATTACAGTCAAACCCTCCTAAAACACAATTCTATTCAATGTACAGCTGTTGTTGCTAGAGTAAACAATTGATTTTTCTGCTTTGCCATCAGATTCTAGGGAAGTAGACACTTCCAGGGAGATGTCTAACAAAGCTGTATCCAGGAGGATTTTTGTCATTTCAGTGTGCTACTTTCAGTCTAGACAGATGTAGCAACTGAGTGGATCTTCCTATGGCTCGCAGGAGGCGTTGTCCCTGAGCCAGCCCTGTTCCCACAGCTGGACTGTCTGAATTTACATCCTGTCTTGACACCAGTGCTTCACAAAAATCTATCTTTTCAATGTGCCCAAAGCTTGAGTTCTGAGTATTTGTGGTAACAGATGGCCAGACTTGGGCCTTCAGAAATGACTAAACTTGGAGTGAAAACTGCACAGAAACTTTGATTTGGAACAGCAGAATTCCTTCTCCAAATTGTCTTTGCTCGCTGGTAAAAAGAGCTGATGTGTTCAATGAGAACTTGAGATGAATTGATCCTTGATGGGAATGTGACAATTACCTACTGCTTACCCAAACTGCATCTTGTAACTTCAGCTGGGGCAATGGGGAGGAGTGTTGGGTGGGACTTCTGTGCAACCTACTGCACCCCTAACTCTCAAAGGAAAAGGGGTGTGATGTCCTCAGACAGGAAAGTACCAAGTGCTAGTTGATTAGGTATGACATTGTGCTTATTTTACAGGCAGCTGCCAAACATCTTGAAACCTCATTATAATGCAGGCAAAGTATTGTGTTTGGATCTTTAGAGCATTATGGAATGGCATTAAACATTACAGCTGCCCTTTTCGTAGGCACAAATGTCCATTTGTGAGACTATGTAAATAGAACAAGGTTATGTTTTTCCCTCCCCTTGCTGACAACTTTCCACAAACGTAACTAGTAATTATTAGGTGTGATTGGTCCTGTGCTTTAACTGACAGACATTAAACAAAGTAGTAGCTTATGGGTTCAGCACAAGGAAGAAAGGATTTGTAGAAAGCACTCAAGGTATGTAAAGTTTGTTACCTAATTTTGAAGCACTTTCTCAGAGCACTTGTGGAAATCTTCTCTAGATGTTAACATGCTGACCTCAGACTTGCAGTTCAAAGTCCTTACATTCCTGTCCTACTACCAGATGGGATTTGTAGAGCCTTGTTAAGTTTGTTTCTTTCTTTAAGGAACTCAAAGCTGACCTCGGTGCTTCTAGGACTGTTTATTTAGAGGGCTGAACTAAGAGTGTTACATGCTGGCCTTTTTATGATCCTTCATTCAAGCTGTAAACTGTCATTTGGGAGATTGAGTTGGCAGCTGGACGGCAGTGAACACCTCACAGCAGCTCTGAAGCAGAACACAGATTTCAGAAATTGAAGCTATCCTATTTCTCTGCAGTTGTTCAGGGATGGCAAAATGTCTGGGCCTTGCAGTTCCCCAGGTTCTGGAGCCACCCGAGATGAAATACCTGCCCTGGCCCAACCAGGCTAAGACATGGGGTGTCTCTGATCCACCCCTTGCTGACAGGGAGTCAGTGGTGGTCTTGCCATGATTTGTGTTACCTCACTGAGCTCTGTTTCTTACAGCTGCTTTATCTCAAAATCCCTGCACCATGGGCTGCAAATGCAAGGTGGGTTGAAGCTGAAGTTAACACTAATACCTCCTGGAGATGACCCTTGACATGAGGACTGTTTCTGAGTGGAAACTTGTTCATGCCTCTCTCAATGCAGAAGAGTAAGAGAAAATAGGAACTAAGATAATAAAACTGAATTTTAACCAAGGATATCCTAAGTTAGATCCTTCTCTCCCTTCTGAGGTGTGGGATGCATCCGTAGTTGGTTTGAGGCAGGGACATGCTGCCGTGTCAAGCCAGCAAAGCTGCCCTGACTTAGATCAGCTCGTGCAGGTCACTCTGCATCTGAATTGAGTTGTTCTACTTCAGTGAAAGCAGTATTTGGTAAACCCCTGTAATACAGTGGCTTCATTCCATGACCACCATGCAAACTGTAGCTGCAGTGAGGTTCTCAAAAGGTGAAGTTAACTGTGTGGAGGATAATCTTTGAGCACAGAAGTTTCCCCATGAGGAAATTCAAAGATCCCCTAGGTCCCTGAGACCTGCCATACAACCCTGGTAGCTCTTTAATTAGGTTATTTTGCTTTTTGGTTTGAGAATATGAAGGTTTGATCCAGGCACTTGTGCAGCTCTATCCTGGTTTTACTCAGCCAGGCACTGCTTTCCTTGGCATTAATAGATCCCAAGTGTGGGCCCAAGCAATGTTTATGAAATCAGGCTTTCCCAGAGTACACTTCTAGGATGGATGACATCACTCTAGTACAAATCAACACACTTTTTTCTGCTTCATTCCTCTGTGCTGAGTGAAGAAATGGGAGAGGATGTAGTAAAATATGTTAGAGCACAGGGACTTCCATGAGTCTTAGTCATGGATGAAATGAAATGCTGACCCCTGACACTCTAGCTTGGCACAGCTATCTTGTAGAGGTGACCTTTCCAGGAAAACCTTTTAGCCTTAAAGCTTTTAATTTCATGCCCCCCCTCCCCTTTCCCAGCAGAAGACTCAGCGAGTACAAGAGATGCAACAAAACATGGGAACCCCAGGGAGCTTTCACTCCCGTCCTCACATGTTGGTTCAGACTTTCTTGTCAAGAAAAATTCCTTCCTCATCTTAAACAAAAAATCAATCTGTAAAAGAGTATGGATTTTGTTATAGGAGACAGTAGAAGCTCTAACAGATTCTACTCTATAGATCCTATCACTATGGGGCTTTAGATTCATTCAGGATCATACTTTGCTTTCAAAAATCTCTGAGAAATATAAGTAAAATGCTACTGATAGTCCTGCCAGCTGCCAGGAAAACTTAGCTTGCAGCCTGAGTCTTCAGAAGCATCGCTATGAGTGACTGAGTGAGGAGCACATGGGAGAGAATTAACCATGGAATGGCCCTTGCTGGATCTGAGGTAGGGCTGGAAAAGTGGTGACATTCCTGTTGCCATTTCTTCTCACCTCTTGGGTTTCTTAAATACTTCTGGGCATCTCCTTTTTCCCCCCCTCATCACTGCTATTGCTATTTAAAGAAAATGTCATCCTCTGGATAGTAAACTGCATTTGGGTAAGAGGAACAACCAAGTTTATGCTGGTCTACCTCAAGGAGGGAAATATATGGAGTTCTGTCTGCTCTTCCCTTTCCTGATGTCAAAATAAATCAGTCCTCTTTGGAGAAACAATGGGAAGGATCTGCTTGGCCCTAGCTCTGATCTCTAACTGTGATGACAGCAATCATTGGCCTGGCAAGAGTACTGATAGAGGAGCTGAAAGCAAATTTGCTTTTATAAAAAACTTCTGGTTCAGAACTTAAGCATGTGCCAATGTAGAACAGGGGGAGCTCAGATGTTAGAAGAGAAACGAGAGCTGGAGATCATACTTAAAGGCATGTAGTTGAGAAATGTGTTTGGACTCTACAACTAATTAACTATACTCATAAACTGATGGGAGGCAAAAAAAAAAAAAAAAACCCCAAGAAAGCAGCAGTCTCCTTCATCTCGTTTAGCCTGGTCTTTTCAGCTGTCTTGCAAGGAAATTGTAAGTGGAATAAAATAATATGGAAAATGGCATGGTAACATATGCACAAGGTCGTGTGAGAGGAAAATAAAGGCAAAACTAAGTTGTAGAAATAATTTTAAAAATTAGAACCCTCTAGATTATAACCCATCATAGTTACCTAGATGAATAATCTGCCTGTTTTCTCTGTCCTTCCCATTTAATAAAGTTTCATTCTTCAACTACACCAAGCAGAAGCTGAATTACACCACTCCACCAGTGTTCTTTTTTTATAGAAGTGAATTTGGAGTGAAACTTTGCGTAGGGGTGAGATGCAATTAATAACTCCACTTCAGCACATGGAATTAACGCCCATGCAATGCTACACTAAGACAATGGCATTCCTCCAGCCCCTGTTAGCACAGGCACCACACCTTGTTTTGGGTTTAGAATGTTGCTCAAAGTGCTGAGGTGCTGTTTTAAAAACTCATGGGCAGATGTGAACTGAAATCAATGATTGGAAGACTCTGAGGCTCAGGCTGCTGTGAAAAATATGACTGCAGGTACATTCACCACATATACACATCCCCAAATGCCTCTGAAAATTCAGTGTTCAACAAGATACACTCAGTGAAGTGTGGTCACATCCAGCATGTGTGTTTATATTTAATGGATTGTAGCAGAAATGTATCTCATTGCTCAGAGGACAGTTTATATATATTTTTCTCTCCTCCCCTTATTCCTCTCACCTGTTGAACCAAAGCTCAGTCATTGACATGTGCAGGCAGTGTCCTGTCACCTTGATGTTTTGGTGGCTGTTTAGGAATGCTCAGCTTCCATAGGAAGCCATTGCTCTATAGGCTCCTCATCCTGAGAGGGAGGGAAGGCTGTAATGATGCCATGAAGATTTTTGCCTTTTCTTTTATACCTCTGTTATACCTTTTTACAACTTCTGTATTCTTAGCACTTTTTTCCTACATTCTTGGACTTGTTTGTTCAGGTAGGAGACTCAACATTTTAGAAGCTTCATAGTTAGGGATCAGTGTGCCCCAGACCCCAAGGTCCTCTCCAGAACACATTCTGTAAGCTCAGATAGAACCATCCAGGGGAAGGTTCTATAAGCTGTAATTCTGTAAGCTCAGATAGAACCATCCAGGGGAAGGTTCCTTGGGGAGGGGGGCTCACTCGAGCCTCTCATTGGGGAATCTTTGATAGATGTGCTAATTAGTAAAACCCATAATGTTATACCCGATGTTGGGGAGACAGACTCGGCGGGGTGCATCTCGATGCATATGACCTGGACGTGTACACCTAAGGATCCTTAAAGTAAATACAAAGGTAAAATCCCTTTTCCCTTCTAACCGTGTTTGACTCTTGATTTTAAGACCAGGAAAAGGCATCAGTAACACAGTTCAGACAAGGAACATGAGAGGGGTGTGAAAGACAAACCAGCTCAACTTTTTCAAAGGATTCTTAAGGGCTTATCATAGAAGCATAGAGTGGGGTGGAAGTGATGAAAGATCATCCTGTTCCAAACCCCTCTGCCAGGGGCAGGGACATCTTCCACCAGAGCAGGTTGCTCGGAGCCCCATCCAGCCTGGCCTGGATGCCTCCAGGGCTGGGACATCCACAACTTTCCTGGGCAACCCAGTCCAGTGCCTCACCACCCTCACAGTAAAGAATTTCTTCCTTATGTGCCTCTACCCTTTTTCAGCTTAAAATCTTTGTCCTTTGTCCTGTCACTACAGGCCTTGGTAAAAAGTCTCTTTCTTAGCAGCCCCTGAAAGGCCCCTCTGAGGTCTCCATGGAGACTTCTCCAGGCTGAACAGCCTCAACTCTCTCAGCCTGTGTTCAGAGGAGAGATGTTCCAGCACTGGCCATTTTTGTGGACTTCTTCTGGATCTGCTCCTACATGTCTCTGTTTTATGTTAGCAGTAAGCTATAGATGCCATTTACCATGGCAAGGTGGGAAAATCCAACAAGGCCCCTAAAGAGTTGACTGGACCTGTGTGTGTGGTTTGGTGGTGGTTTGATTATCTTAGTTTTTTGGGGTTTTTTAAAGAATATAGAGGTTTTTTCTTTTGTAGAGTGAAATATTCTCCCACCCATCCCTCCCACACCCCCAACCACTGAGTGACTTCTCTGGAGATAAAATGTCCAGAACTGGTGACTGTTCTACCAAAAGATCAGTCTCCTGAATGTAGTATACACCCATACAATCTTTTTTTTAGGACTTTCCCAACTGGGGAAAGTATATCAGAGACTTTTTGTAATGCTTATCTTGGTAAATATTTCAATAACCTGGTCTGTATTACAAGAAGAGCCCTCGGAGCTGAAAATTTCTTATCACCTCCTTGCCCTTTCCAGAAATAGATAAATAATTTCTCTAGAATGAAAAATCTGTGCTGATCTTCACCTTTGCACTACTTCCCCTTGCATTATCAAGATAAACTCCAAATAATGGCAAGCTTCTTAACTGAATGAGAACTGAAATCTATAGCCATGTCATTTCACTTCTTCCTCAGGATTCACTTTTAGTCAAATGGTGAAACACTTCTATTTAGCTTTCAAAAAGGCAAAATTATCTGGCATGAGCTGGCTCTTGAGGAGGGGGTCTGAGTTCCAGAGTCACATGGAGGAGGTGTGAGAAATTGGACTTTTTGGCATCTGTTGCTCTGTACTTTTTCCAGGTGTGTCTCTCCTACCTTCCTCTGTCCCTGCATTAATTTGGTGGGTACAGTCTCCTCTCAAGGAAGGGACAAGCAATCAAGAGGAAAATTAGATTTTAAGACTGGAAAGAACTTTTAAATGCCCTCCCATACTGGCACATACATCTATGGCTGTGTAGTTTTTGTGGGGTTTGTTTGTTTGTTTTAATTTGTCTGAAATTTGCAACAAGTTTGTCTGAAACCTACTTGTGCAACAGAAGTTGGTTCTCTCTCTTTTTTTTTTTTTCCCCGAAGTTCACCACCACTTGTAACAGAAGCCACAGTGACTCAGCTTGCGAAAACCCCTCCTGTGCAGTTGTTTGCTCTCTTTCTTGTCACTCTTACACTTGACTTCTTCACTACCTGCAGCCTGGATCTCGGGTTCTGTTGTGTGTGTGCTGCTCAGTACCCTGGGACCCCTTTTCCTTCCTCTTTAGCTGCTCTTACTCTCTGCCCATTTGTGAACAATGACCATTCAGAACCTGAGAAGTTACCTAACTTCCCTTTTGGTGTGGCTACTATGCTGAATGTCTTGAGCCTTTGCTCTTGCTCAGGTGGCATTTTGAGGCAGCAAGTGTGATTTGATTGTTTTCAGCCTAGTGTTCGTCCTCTGAACGTCACTAAACTGAAACTCCCTGTTCAGTCACTTCTGTCAGTGTGTCACTTTAATGACTAAGGAAAAGCAAAAAGAGCAGAAATAAAGGCAAAGCGGTACTCAGTGAGAAAATTAGTTGGAAATGCCTTTAGTTTTAGTGGTAACCTCACTTTCTACTTTGCAGTCTAAGCACACCCCCGCTGGGAGCCAGTACAGGGGAGAGGGGTTACACAGCTGGGAACCCCCTCAATCTGTAGCTTTTCCTCCCCAGCAAACTGTCGCTTATGACAAGGAAAAAAAACCAAACCCCACGCCAAATCCAGATTGTTTCATTTTTCCCATGGCTGCATTGTCTGAAGCAAGTGTAAAAGATCTTAGCCAAAACCCATAGCCCAAATACTGCAATTTTAGCACTCTCTCATGCAAGACAGAAAACTTGATCTCTTGCTTACCTTTGTGGAATCTCTCTATTCCCTCTGCGTGTGCTGAGATCCAAACGTGCTGCAGCAAGGAGCTGCTGCTGTGAACGAGGAAGTGCTGGAACAGGGCAGGATGTGTGAGCAGTGACTCAAAAATCAGGGGCTGTTTCTCCAACCAAGCTGAGAAATAAAAGGAGTTTTGTTGGCTCTCGCTGTAGCGTGTTCGGGTGACGTAGGGGTTTGCAAACTACCACTTTACCACTTCCACTTCAGAAGAAGCTCAGGAGCATCCACCTTTGATCTTTTCCCAGAATTTAGCTATTTATGATAATGCAGCATTCGGGTATTGCAGTTCTTTCTTGCCTACCTTTTTTCCTACAATTAAACATTTCTTTGTATGAATGTGCTACTTGAAAATGTTCAGAACAAGGATTTTGCCAATGTTTCTGAAACAACTCTTGTCTCTCAGCTTTAGCAGGCACTTGAGACTTTTCTTAGTTCTTTCTATTGAGAAAAGAAAATAATTTAAAGACTCTCATCTTACAATTAGTTTTGACTGATGTTCATGTATTTGGTTTCCTGCACAGCTGAGCACAGAGGCTACCACTTGCAGTTTCTAAGCATGCCTTTCCAAACTCTACATGCCAAAAAAAGCTGTTTCTTTTATTTGCTCTGCAGTCAAGCACTGCTTTTCCCCTGGCTCTCTGCTTTTGATGTGCAGGTACTGAGCAATATTTACCCTTTATATTTTCAGCCAGCCATGGCAGAAGCCTTTCTTTTTCTCCTGGAGAGCTGTTGCATCTCGCTGAGCTATGGGCTCAGTTGTGAGTCTGGCATGGTCTGCTGTGGCATTTCATAAAGGAATTTAAGTTTTTCTTTCAATGGGCATTTCCTGCCAAGGTCATTGCTTCACTAGTGTGGGTTTTTTTGCCCATAGTTGCATAATTGCACAATTCAGCAGTTGTGGAAAAATATATTTGGTGGATTCTATCCAACACTTATTCAAACTGCCAGTTTCTGGGTAGTGTCTCTTGCATTGAATCCTGCCATCTCCCTTTGTTTACTTTATAGTTGTGTACACACACTTCTTAATGCACTGTTAGTGTTGAACTTCACCTTATATAAACATGCCATAAAAGGCATACTCATTGATTTGAATTATTATTTAAAAGTATTAAATAATACTTTTCCTGAAATATAAATAGTAGTATTACAACCACTGTTCCCATTAATCTCAGCTCCTCCTCTGCTTGGATTAAATAGAGATCTTGCTATTTAATCATGCTGGATGAATTTAAATATTAATATGTAACACTCATACAAAAAAAAACCAAACAACTTAAAGTCTGATTTTTTTTTTTAATTAAGATAGAAGTTAAATACTTGAAGAAAGTCTAGAAAGTCATATTTCATTATGCTAGAAAACAAACAAAGCCACCCACACTCTGCTTAATAGTTTCAAAAGTAACACTTGATAAATCAGTCAGCTTCATGGTAGTATTTCAGCAATGTGTAGTGTCTCACTCAAATAGGGCTGTAATGGAGTTGCTCATTTTCTCCTGTGGCAATGATAATCCAGAGTATTTCCCGAGGCACTTCACTTTTGGAAGGCTTTGAATGCCTGATGCAACTCACACTTAGATGAGTGGAAGACACAGCAGAGGAAAAAACTTCAGAGTCTGTAGAAGTTATTTTCTCTCTAGCACTGAAACACAAAAGTGGAAGGCTTAAAACCATCTATGGCTGCACTAACGTTAAGAGAAAGTAATATTGCTGGGGTTTTTTCCCCCTCATGCTCTTCTGAGAGCTACTCTTCTGGAAGACCCTAATCCTACTCTGAGAGGTCCTCTCACAACAGCAGAAGTGCTGTCCAAGTTAATACAACTGTTGGAATCTGACTCAGAGGTGCCATGTCCAGATAAAAGAAAATCACTCCATAGCAAAGTTTCAGGATGTCTCAGTGTATCCTTAATGCTTCGTAGGCTAATTCCTTCTGCATGTGCTTCGAACAAGCCTAAATTTAAACCATCAGCTGAGGTAATTCCCCTGTGTGTCCAATGATTTCAGTAGCCTTTTCCACTACCTTTCTTTAAAGTCCTGTGTCTTTAAATACAAGTTTTTCTTGTGTTTTGTCTTTGAGGTGCACTGTCTTGGTGATTAAGTACCACCTAGCAAAAAAAATCATGAGGATGGAAAGGCTACTGTGTTCCAGCTTTGTGCTTAGATACCCTCTGTGTCTTCCATTATTTTCTCACATTATTGCTGTCCTCCTATCTTGCAGGAGGAAGTAGCAGATATGGATCACTAACATGTTCTTCCAAAAACCTCTCAGTGTACAAAAATGCAGGAGCCACAGACACCTGTGGTCATTTAATGGTCTGGAGTAAAGGCTGTGGTTCTGGCCATAGAGTTATTACTCAGTTTGATTTTCAGTGATAAATACAAAGGATCACACTGATCTGTAGTGAGTGCTCACCAGGATGAAGCTCTCCAGAGTGTGGTTGTGTGGTTGTGCTTTGGTTTGGAGTTGGTTTTGTTGGGGATATTTTTTTTCCAGGCTCATTGATGGCTTATGTCACAGATATTGTGATCGCTCAGTGTTCCACCATGCTATGCTGAGTGTAGTCAGACTTGAAAGAAAATGAGGACCTGGCAGCAGTGCAATACTGCCTTATAATTGTTTATCTTGACGGAAAGAATAGACTGAAAGAAATATTTCTTTCTTCCTTCCCTTCCTGTTCTTTCAACATTGTCCTATTCAACTTAGCATGGGTTGAGTGACCTGAAGGAGACTGCTGTTGTTATGGCTATACACTTTCAGAATCCAGTCATAACTTTTGCACAGTACCAGAGTGGTTGAAGTTGGAAGGGACCTCTGGAAGTGATCTGGTTCCACTCCCCTGCTCAAGCCAGGCCACTTACTTGATTTTCAGACAGAGCCTCCTGTGTGTACCCATTTCCTCTGGTCCTGCCCCTGGGCACTACTGAAGAGAGCCTGACTCTGTCCTCTTTGCACCCTCCCTGGAGGTATTTCCATACACTGATGAAATGCCACCTGAGCCTTCTCTGCCCCAGGCAGAACAGCCCCAGCTCTGTCAGCCTTTCCTTACAGAGCACATTCTCCAGTCTCTTCATCATCTTTGTGGCTCTTCACTGCACTCTGTCTCCTTTAATGTATTTATTATATGGGAGATCCCAGAACTCCAGGAGTGGCCTCATCAGCGCCGAGGAGAGGGAAGGGATCACCTCCCTCAATCTGCAGGGAGTATTTTGCCTAATGGAGCTCAGGATACCATTAACCTTTGCCACAAGGAGACAATGCTGACTTGGGTTCAATGTGGATCCTTTTTCTTTCTCTTTTTGAGGACAGGGGTGATGTTTGTTCTCCTCTAGTTCTCTGGCACTGCTCACAATTGCCATGATCCATCAAGGATTATCAAGAGTGGCCTTGCAATGGGATCTCCCAACTCCCTCAGTACTCATTGGTGCATCCCATCAAGACCCTGAATGGACCCAATTCCAAGTGGGTTTTTGCTTTCTTAACCGTGTTTCTGCATGCTCAGACAGTGTCTCTTTGTTCCTTCCATGTTACCTACCCTTGCTCCACCCTCTGCATGCTTCTTCTGTGCCCGAGTTTTGCCAGGATCTCCTTGTTCATCCATGCAGGCCTCTTGGTATGTTTTTTTTTCTTGCTTCCTACACATTGCAACAAACCAAGCACAGAACAAAACTTTGTTGAGACAAGCTACCAAGTTGACAGAAATCTTTAAGCTGACTCATGTGTTATAGACCATTGCCTAATGTCTTGCTGGTTTTCAGTCCCTGGGGCTCCTCACTTTCGGTGTTTGGAGATGTTCAGAGGATCAGGGCCTTGGTCATGCTGCTTCAGGTTGTAGAGATGTGTTTTCTGCCCTCCATTTGCTATGTCTTGCATATTTGCTGAAAGGTTTCCAGCAGAAGCAAAATACAGCCTCCTTTTCCACAGGGCACAACTCCCTTGCTTTGTTACCAAACACAGTTGCCCACACATCTGCTAATTCAAACACAGTGAATCAGATACTTTCCACAGTCAGAGCCAGACTGTTTTCATCACCTACAAGTGAATTGATGGAAGAATGAATGGTTTATATACTTTAATTTCCTGTATCTGGAATACAAACTTGCATTCAGCTAAGTACTGGCGCAGACTGGACAAGGGATCTGCATAATTTCATTTGGTGTTATGTTAGCATGTTGCAACCTTGCAATATTCCTTTTTTTAGTTGTCTATTTCCCTCTGCTTGTGTGTGTAGTCAGAATGGCTTCTAAGCCTGCGGGCAGAGTACTCCCAAAAGGTGAGTCTTTTTTTGACTGTTATTCATCACAACTCATCAATGCTGGTGATCTTATATGATAATAAACTTGGGTTTTTTCTCTTTGGCTCACTCCTGGTTTTTTATCAGATGAGCCAAATAACACAGTCTTAACCAAGCTCTCTTCAGAAGAAAAGTGAAAACTCTTCTTCTTTTGTCATTCTGAGCAGAAGACAGCAAGGTTTTTTGGGTAAGGCAGTACAGACCAGTGGTAGCTGTGTCTTGCCATGCTCATCTTCTTTACTTCCTGTTGCTAAACCTTAATCCTTTTCCAGTTCAGGTGGAAACAAAAAGACTGTTTACATCAGGCTGGTGAGTACCTGAATCTGTGTACTTTATTTGTCATTTTTGGCTGCAGACTTAGGCTTTCCAGCCTGTGGGAAGCAATCCTGGTTGTGGCTGGTTTCACTTGTTTCCACAAATTTAGCTAATACCTTATGTGGTTAGGACTCTTATCCCAGGATGAAGGCAGATGCAGAGATATGAGAAAATAATGAGTTTTCATACTGGCTTTTGAACCACTTGAGCAACTGTGGAAGTCTTTTCATGGTGCAATCAGAGTAGCAAAAATTGAAGCAGTATGCTCGTTTGCAGGGGAAGAGGCAACAATCAGCAGCATTGCTGTCTGAGAGATGTCCTAAGTTCTGGCAATAGCAGATACTTGGCAAGAAATATCCATTTATAACTGAGGCCTAATGACTTGAACATGCCAACAGGAATGGGAACTGTGAGAAAGGAATGACTGTGAAGCTGAATTTTGCTACTTTTGTCAGTGTGATCCCTTAAATGATAACACTTTCAGGCTGATTGAAGGTGATTCACAGGATCAGGAGGTGTGGAAAGCACAAACGTGGAGGTGTTGAAAGTATAAGTTGCTCCATGATTCTTTGCTTTCCACCCAAAAAAAGTAAGAAATAGAATCGACTATTTCCATTGGAAGGGACATCTAGTCCATCTGCCTGACCACTTCAGGGCTGACCAAAACTTGTTAAGGGCACTGTCCAAATGCCTCTTGAACACTGACAGGCTTGGGCCACTGACCACCACTTTAGGGAGCCTTTTCCAGTGTTTGACCCCTCTCTTGGTAAAGAAATGCTTTCTTGTGGGAAATCTGAACCTCTCCTAGAATCATAGACTACCTCGAGTGAGAAGGGACACATAAACACCCAGGTCCCTGCTCCTTGCAAGACTCTCAAACAAAAACCACATGACTAAGAGCGTTGCCCAGGTCCTCTGAACTCTTTTAGGTGTGGTGCTGAAGGAGCAGCACCTCAGCATCCTTTTCCCCAAACTAGACAAAATGACATTGGCAAGCTTGCCTTTTTAGCTGAGCAGGGCAGGGGCTGGGTGGGCTGAGCCTGCCCTTGTTGCAGCAAGAGGAGCCTGATTGTTGCTTGGCAGATCCTTGTGATGAACAAAATGTCATCACAGGTCTCACAATGTGTACACCCCAGCTGTATTTTGACCTTCCCAGCTTTCCTGGTGCTGCCCCATCTCTCCAGCCCTCTGGGCAATTCAGTGAAAAAGCATTTTGTTGCATTTCATCTCTGTGTGTGGGACTCTGGCACATCTCAAAGAGTGAAACTCTCTATCTTAGCCACTTCTTTTTTCTTCTTTTCTCCATTACAGCTACTACTACACTGTCCTACCCTGGGCTGGCCAAAACAGGGCTCTCAAACGTGCTCAGGGTGGAAACCTGAGCTGGGGAGGGGGAGTCTGGTATTGTGCATGTGACTGCTTCAATCAGGTAGGGAGAGGGCTCTGCTTTGCCTAGAAATGTGTGGGGAGCACACCCATCTTTCAAAAGGTATTTAACATTCCAACCAGCTTACTTACAACTACAATAGCATTTGGGGGTGCAGCTGGGTTCCTCTATGGGCCTGTGAATTGTGTAAGCCAAGCACTGAGCAGAGGTACCTGGGGGGGGAGATTCAGCACAGTCCCAGCAATCCCATCTGTAGTCCTTCACTGATGCAGCTGCTCAAGCTAAGGCTAACTATAGGGGCAGTTCTTCCATTTAGGCACAGCAGGGATACTGTGAAATCCAAGAGCAAAAACACCCTGCACCTTGGTTTATGCTCTCACCACCTATGCTCTCTCGTATCCTGTGTGAGTTTTGTCAAGCCTAATGCATTCATTTCTAAACACAACTGCAGATCCAGCCACTCTTGCTATATTTTGTAGAGGGCTTTCTGCCTCAGAAGGGTTATGTGTTAATGTAAATGTTAGCAGCAATTAAAGTGCCCGTTCTGCAGTTGTTATCTGCAGTCCTTTACCCCTGGCCTATCTGAAGCTGGTCTAATAGTGGGAAAGTTGTGTAGTTCAGCAGCACCTGCTGTGCTGTGAGTGTCCTTAAGGCCCAACACCTTCCCTGTGGCTGTGACCCACAGAGACACCAGGGTCAGCAGAAACTTTGTGATGGGCAAAGTATATAGCAGCAGCTCTTCAGATCCTGGACTTCACCTTGAGCTAAAAATCAATATTTATTTCTAAATTTCATGAGAGGAAGCACAATTTTTCCTAGTGCAAAAGTTCAGGCAGGCTCTAATCACTGTCTGCATAATTAAGTTGGTGTTCTGCCAACCTGTGGGGTGCAGCACCTCAAGAGGGCAAAAAACAGTCTGTGCGGTCTTGGCAGTGAGCAGGGACATGAGCTTTGACATGTTGGGGTGCGGGGGAGATAAGAATATCAATCTGCCCTCCCCAAAAATAAATAGTCTGAATGAAAGCAGTGACGTTCTAGTTGTGTTTGCATCCAGTTTGTGAAAGTTCTGCCACTCAGACAAGGATGCTGAGGGAGCCACGTGCTTTCTTGCTTATCTCCTTGCAAAATTTGACCAGCATTTTGCACCCTGCTAAATTACACTTTATCTCTGTTCAAATACACTTTTATGTGCGGCTGCTTTGTGCTCACATCTGCAACTGTGCTGACTGCTTGCATGGAGCTTCCAGCTGAGATATATCAGGGATATGTTATGCAATTATTTATCGCCAGTCTGGGTGCTCTATGCCATTACCTGAGAGTGCAGAGATTATAGTTTGCTTTGTAAAATGTGCAGTGAGAGATGATTAAGATTGCTGGGCTGTAGAGCCAGACCTGTGTAGGAGGGGTTTAGGGCCCATTTCCAGCTTCACAGCCTACTTCTTACCTGGCTTCTGCCTAGGTGCAAAAGCTCAGTGGTTCCCTCCTCGCTGTTTTGCAGCAGCATTGCCTGGAGACTAAACCAAACAATTCCTTTTCTGCCCTTCAACCCCACCCCAAAACTTCTGAAAAATATGCAGGCAGGAGCACACCTCTTGTGCCCGGTATCCCTCGTGGCTGTGGCGTGCTCAAGCCTGAGCAACCTGTGACCTGGGAACTCTAAAACCAGTTTTAATGCAAAAACTGGTATAGTATAAAGTACTAGTGGAGGTATTCAACATGTGGAATATCTACTACTGTTTCCCAAGACTCAAAGGTCTATTGATGCAATAAATGCAGCCACAGAAAACTGGTGGATTGCTTTGGCCAAGTTTTCTGTTTCTGAGTGTACTAGTTTGAAAACAAACCAGTGGGAGGCACTAAGTCAGAATA